>NC_056730.1:506692373-506698015 GCF_019279795.1 Protopterus annectens | reverse complement strand
CTTTGGGACCTGAGATATAATTTCTGGGTCAGCAGTGGGGGGTTTTATACAGGAATTTATGAGAATCCGGAACCCTGTAGTATCTGTCGGGATTAGCAGGTGCAGGGGGTAAAGAGTCAGGGGACAGGCCGGACTCTGAAAATACATCAATGTCTAAAACAGGTGGGATAGCAAGGGGTCTGTGCTGTGGTAGTAGAAAGTCTCTGAGCATTTTCTTAGATTCAGAATAATCTTGGCTCTCTTAGTGGAAATGCTCCCTCATGGTATGCAGGGTTTCAAAGAAAATCTCAGGAGGAGATGGCTGAAGGAATGGGATTCTTCAGCATCAGAATCCTCATAGGGAAGCATGGAGTAATCCTGTTCAGAAGAGGAATCAGAGGAAGCTAGAAAACCTCACCAGAAGACCATACTCTGCCCTTGCCTATCTCTTATCAGGAGGGAGATGGGAGCCCCTGATCAAAGTAATTAGGTCTTTGGCCATTCTGAGCATCTGTTTTTTAGGCATGGAAGTTTGAGCAGGAGAATGCTGTACTTGTTTCTTTGTCTTTAGGGCTGCTTTAGCCTGTCTTTGAAGCTGAAGATGGTTTTTATATAGTTGTAAGTCTGAAGACACCTCAGAAATACAACGCTCAGTGTCTCCTCGACCCATCTGAGGGAATGATTTCCCAGTGTCCAATACCTTGAGTATCCAGAGGCCCAGTCGGCCCACGGGAGTTGGAAGGCCTGTGGCTCTGAGTAGCAGGCTTAGGCTGCAAAGCTGCCTCACCAGGTAAACCGGCGATCCGGCCTAGCAGAGGCCTACTGCCTGTTTTGACCTCGGATGCCTACTTTTCCTTGTCCTTGCGCTTTTTTGTAACCTCAGGTTGTCGGCTGTTCCACGGGCATTATATAATTAAATCTTCGGCCAAAGCAATGAAATGCAAAATCAAACCGACGCTTAGTAGTGCTGGTTAAATCTAGCACAAACCCATAGCCAGTAACGCTGTGATCAGGGCCCGCAAGCAATACAGTAAGTATGAAAATCCCGCAGGTATTTGCTTCCCACAAGAAATACAATTGTTAACTTTTCTGACATCGGCCTGGAGCAAGAAAAAGTTTCCAACGGGTACTTGGCTTTAATGAAGACTTCAGTTCTGGAAATTGATTTGAAAATCTCGTGAGTCAGTCGTGAATCGGCACTGGCAAACTGCTTTTAAGTCAAAATCAAGTATAAGAAAAGACTTAGTTATGGCGTTGGCTGCATCTTTTATAAATTCTGGCACACTGATGTCAGGAAAAGCATGAGCAGCAACCGACGACCTAGACTTGAAATTTCAATATTGAGGGTAGCCTGCCAGCAGAATAACCCAAGAGTAATGACTGCAACAGTGAAACACGAACATCACGAAGATAGTGTGAGCTGACTGCTCCTTTTAACTGTGATGCAAACTTATTTCCCTATACTACTGAGGTGCCAGTCTGGCCATGACATCTGCAGAGGTCTGGGAATCTGGCCAGTAAACAGGATATCCACTTGCAGCCCTTTATCATGTCACCTGTTGACAGTGATCCATAGGAACATATTAAGAGCTCTTAAAACATGATTGACTATAACCAAGTTCAGAATTGAAAGGCCCTTTGAGATGAACATCAAGGTCAGGGTAAACACTGAGAACTTCCTCCTCCCATTGGCAGCTCCAGATAGTCAGGACTGCAGCTGCTGGGTCAGCTCATAAGTGCTCAATTTCATGGACAACAGAGTCAGGTCTTTAAGGAGAGCTTTTCTATCAGCAGAGTGTTGACTAGGCTTAGGACACATAGAAGGAAGCTAAAGGAGGCTCACAGAGATACTCCACAGTAGAAAGCAGTAGCTTCTTCTGTAAGAGATTATCCACCAGGTCCCCCAGTAGGGTCTTTAATAAATCGTCCTCCAAGAAACAGTCATCCAGAACTGACTGCATTCCTCAAAGCACAAGACACACTCAGCCAATGTATGATATATGCAGTGTATACCTAAATCTGCAGTGCCAAGCATAGTATCAGCAGTCAAAATTACAGATGGCCACAAGAGAACTACTTGAAATGGGAGCATCCTGACCACTTCTTTTAGCCCAGACAAGAGGAGAAGGAAGATTTCTACAGTGCCTGACACACTAGGGAGGCTGGAATCTAGAGAGACATAACAGCTGACAGCCCTATGGTTCAATGTTACAGAATAAAATACTCTTACAATCCTGTGCAAGACTTTAAACCACTTGTCTAGCTGCAAAGCAACAAAATCCATTCAAGTGGCTGGCAGCTTTTACAAAACATCCACCAAGTCTGGGGTCCTAGAAGTTAAGTCCTAGGGGCTTTCTAGCTACATATATAAGGCATTAAGGTCAGTCAACAGAGAAATTCATAAGCCTCAGGACTTCTCTAAAGGTTAGGTTTTTTGGGGACAAGGGAGTGCTGGAGAGTGAGAAGCCATGACTATCCTTATCGCTGAGACAACAGCCTTAACATGCTAAGACTTCTCAAACATTTTTTTTGGGGGGGTGAGTCTCCTACAAACCGAGCATAACCATCAGGGACATGCTCATACATGATCTGCATGAATGGTGTTGACAGTGTGAATGGCTGGCACAGGATGTCAGATGAGGATTTTGCTCTCAGACGTGAGCAGCATAGAGAATGCAGTACTTGCACCTCACCACACAGACATTAAACGTGAATGGAAGATAGGATAAATCCAATCACAGACCAAACAAGGGGGGGGGGGGTCTCCAGTGTTAGATTTTTAAATCCCCACTGAATAAATTTCACTTTAAACCTAACCAAGAGAGACAGATTACATTTTCAAGACAGTTCAAACACAACAAACTACAATGGTCTTTTCTCAGTAGCACCAATGATCACACATCCAAATGCACATTATTTCAACAGTAAGCAATGCCTTTGAAGTAAACACAAAACTATTTTTCACCTTGAATTGGCCATCATGGCTGCATGATACTGTGCAACACAATGCAGATCATTACCTTAGAAGAAGGAACAGCATCCGAAGGCCTGGAAACAGTGGTGGTTGAGGTCCACGATGCAGAAGTAGAGGGCACTGCAGATGCACCAAAGGACACTTCTTCCTCCTGTGCAAATGTTTGTCCTTCCAGCAGGTTTGTGATAGTGGCATCGATGCAGTCTGTTTTTACTGAAGTCGTAGGAAAGAGAAAAGAAGCAGGTAAGCAGAAAAGTCACCTTTCACATGTTGGGAGGTCAGATTATTACTTGAAAGCCTAAGCTGTCAACTGAATAACCAAACACAAGTGTTATATTAATTCTCTAAAGGATTTTCAATATACTCCTCTAATATGGAATCATTTTACACCCAAGAAAACTCACAAAATTAATCACCATCAGTTGTTGTCCAAACTTTTAAATAAATTCTAGACCACTCTAAGATTCCTCTCAACCGTACTAAACTGCACTACACTCTAACAAAACAATAAAATGGATCACGGCACATAAAATCCAAAAACACTAATAAGAAATAAATATCAAACATTTCTTTTACATTTATTCCTTATTAAAGCATTTTTTGGATTTTGTTTTAAACTGTTATTTAAATATACATAAAAATATAAAAAAGTATGGCATGAACATTTAATTTACAAATGTTACACAACTTGAACATCAACAATTCTTAAAAAAAAAAAAAAAAAAGTCCAATCATCTAAAAAGCATGCTTTCAATACACATTTTATACTTAGTACAGCATTTATTCCAGGGGCATGATCTGCTGCTCTTAAAATATTTATCAATTTGTACTCCATTCTTTCAATTTTATTTAAAATGCTTTCCCCTCAAAACTAAAGCGGCAGTTTACAAAACAAATAATTTAAAATAATGTTCTGTGTAACTAACACTTGAGAAAGTGGTTTTCATGAAAGCTTATTGAGTCATTTTAAAGCTAGTGTTTATTAAAGCTAATCTGTGGTGTCTTGGATGATTTTCTGCTTTTCTTTACTGGAATACTGTCTGTTTGCTGAGAGCCCTGGCATTGTTTCGCTGGTTGTTGTACACTCATGGCTGAGGGTCGGTACACTGACAGGCACAACAATGTAACAAGACTGTTGTACGATTGTGCAACCACTACAACATACAAATAGCACAGATGCATTAGAAAACATGAACCACAAGTTTGAATCACATGGAATTATCCAATACCAAAAGTTAAAAAATATAAATAAATAAAATAAAAATAAAATTAAAAAATAAATAAATAAATAAAATAACTAGATACAAGAAAACCAGATATAGTTCAAGAAAAAAGGGACAAAAGCAACATTAATCGATTAAACAGCTACACCCAGTGATTACAGCATTTACATACTGAGAGAGGTTTATACCAGGATTTGAAAGCAGAAACTTGCACAGTGAGAGAGAGACCCCAGACAGTAATAGTAGCAAGTATAATAGGATTAATAAAGAAAAAAACTTTCAAGCATACTTAAATATGCTACTAATACATGTAACCCTTTATGAACTGCAGAAGGAAGTGATTCTGGGTGCATTGCAGGCACTGAGAAAAGCACTCTTAGCAAGCATCAAAGCTGAAGCAATACTGATTTCACAAACTATAATCACAATCTTAAAAAGGAATGGGGTCCATCCTTGCCATGGTACACAGTGAAGGGGCTGGGGGGGGTGCAGTGGTATGCGCTGTTGCATCACAGCAAGAAGTTCTCTGGTTCGATTCTCGGCTGGGGTGCTTTCTGTGTGGAGTCTGCGTGTCCTTCCTGCATTTGTGTCGGTTTCCTCAGGGTGCTCTGGTTCCTTCCACATTACAAAGACATAATATACCTGGAGCGTTTCTCTGCAGGCCTCCGCTGAAAATTTGCTTGATCCAAGTCAGAACTTCCTGGTAAACAAATGTTAAATAAATACCAGTTTTCCTATCCTGGAGAATAGATGGAGGGACTGAGGTTCTTTTAGTAACTGGGGCATGCATCCCTAGTTGTAAGGCAGGCTACTACTACTAGTTTGGTAGTGAGAAGGCATGGTCAGTAACACCTGTGACATCATACTCTCTTCATCTAGTAAGGATTTGCCATCTCTGTTTATCCTAAAACAGCAAGCCACAGCAAAAACTGCATCACCCGAAGCAGCAGAAGGCTACAAGTTCATTGTTACTCTACAGCCTACAGCAAAGATATTCAAAAATACTATTTTAAGCAAGTTATAAACTACATCGCAGGATATGACATCTTATTAGACAAATAACATGGCTTCAGCCTTAGATGCAGTACATCTACGACAGCACTCTAAACTTCTTCAAAGTTTTTGCACGTTATTAAACTAATCGGTACCGTATTTATAGACCTTAAACAAGCATTCAAGTGTGTGCACCACATCAACTCATTATAAAAACTAAAAGGTGACACTCCTTAGATAAGGGATGTGACATTCCACAGTGACCCACTTAACAGAACCTATCCCCTGCCTCTTGAAACAAGCAGGACATACCCACTACTAGCTAAGGAGTTCCACATGGACCTGTACTGGACCCTCACTTACTCGCAGTGTTTGTAAATGACTTCCCTTGGCTGATACCTAAACATTATTCTAATGCAGGTTAACACTGTCATAAATCCATACCTAAATTTTTTATGTACACCAATAACTTG
>NC_056730.1:506593329-506691873 GCF_019279795.1 Protopterus annectens | reverse complement strand
CCCCTTCCCCTTTTCTAACCTCAACCTTACTGTAAATATGCCTCATCTCTATCATTATTCAATACAGTCTAATCCATCTTTTCTTGCCTAAATATTTTGAACATTTACAATGTAATTACCAGCTGACAATGTATTTTATAACTCTTAAAGTGTAAATATTTATGTTTAAGTGACTCAATCTAAGATGCCATTCTTTTAACTCCCATTTGGATTGGGTCAAGTCTGACAAATCCTGAAAAAAAAAAAAAAAAAAAAAAAAAAAAAAATCTTGTTTTCCTGCCTTACTGAACTAGAATAGTCCAGTCTTCAGAGTTTGCTGACCTCTGGGCTTTGTCTTGGTTCCTGTGCTATTCCATATCCTTATTGGGATAAAGGGAAGCGTCTTTGCTCACCAGTGGGAGTGGGGAGCACTGAGCGGCCTGTTGTCCCTAGAGGAGTGGTTCCAGCCAGAAACTTGTAGTCTATTGGCCATTTTGGGTCAATTCCTAGCTCTTTTCAGCCCCCTGTAATAAAGCCCGCTTTAGCGTACTTTTTCGCTTGTATTCAACTCAGCACAGCTCCTCGTGGTGTCCTGCAGAGTTCTACAAGCAGCAGAGAGCAAAAGAGTGACTTTTTCCTGATTTAAGTATTTTTTGCTGGCTTTTTGATTATTTACTGCTTAGCGACTGCATTTTCGCCTGTTTATACAGCTCTGCATTCTATTTAAACTGTTTTTGTGTTGATTAACTGTTTTGCACTTTTAAAAAAAGTTATTTGTTGTTTAATTTTACCTGTAGGCTAACACACTCAAGTGTGCTAGCCGCTTAAAAGCATTTATAGCATTTACTGTCTGTTTTTCCTCTGTTTTCTGCAAAAAAAGAAAAACAAAATTGTTTTCCGCTTACTGAACTAGAATAGTCCAGTCTTCAGAGTTTGCTGATCTCTGGGCTTTGGCTTGGTTCCTGTGCTATTCCATATACTTATTTGGATAAAGGGAAGCTTCTTTGTTCACCAGTGGGAGTGGGGAGCACTGAGCAGCCTATTTGTCCCTAGAGCAGTGGTTCCAGCCAGAAACTTGTAGTCTATTGGCCATTTTGGATCAATTCCTAGCTCTTTTCAACCCCCTGCTATAAAGCCCGCTTTAGCGCGCTTTTGCGTGATTTAGTGCGGAGTTGCCCATACAGCACCATCGGGCAGCGCCAGTTAAAAAAGGTTAAACTATTTCTGGCTCCGTAAAGTCTGCTTTTCAATTTTTCCCTTAGAACTTCTCTACTTGCAATATAAACAGTCTATTCTCTATCTCAAAAGCTCAGCACTTGCTCCTAAAGCATTTTTATATAGGTAAAGCTCAGCACTTGCTCCTAAAGCATTTTTATATAGGTAAAGTACTTGTATACTAAACAAAGTACTACATTAGCCTAGAATCCCTTTGAGTACCCATTTCCCTATAGGTCCCTTCTGATTCAGTTACACAGCAAACTTTTTCTAGCATGTCGAAGGGTCAGTTGCTAGCGTCCTCTCCTGTTCAGCTGGTGAATCTGGGCATCTTGAGGCAATGTTACAATTGCCTCATGTACCACAGACAACCCACTCCTTCTCCCACAAAACACAAATACATGTGAGAGATGCAACTATATAGCCAAACTGGAGGCTGAGCTCTCTCAACTCAGGACTGGCAAGACCAGACAGGAGGAGAAGGAAACCACGACACCACAAACCCAGTTTCACATAGAACTATCACAACTGCAAAACAAACACATAAACACACAAAGACATACTGAGGCACTGATCAAAAATCTACCAAAACTACAGAGGCCTCCAAAGCAGACACCCAAGCAACTGCCACCTCAAGACATAAGACATGCAACACATAGTTCTCAAAATCAGTGTGCTAAACAGTCACAGCCCTTAAGGCCAAACACAATGCCAGACACACTTGTTATAGGTGACTCCATAGTCAGACACACTGATGTCCCACTCACCAGACTGAACAAGGAAAAGATCACAGTAAGCTGCCTGTCAGGCGCTAGAATCCGCCACATAACACAAGCACTCAGGTCACTCCACAGCAAGTACAAGTATGACTCAGTCATTGTACATGCCGGTGTGAACGACCTGAGACTTACCTCCCTGGACTACATGAAAAGAGACAGAGGAGCTCTCAGATTATGTAGCCCAGGCCGGTATGACCCTGACCCTGAGCAGTATCCTACCCTCACCAAGAATGATGCCACAATACAGAGACAAAATGATCAGCTTTAATAATTGGCTTAATTACTGGTGTCATTCTAAGGGGATCCAATGTCTGTCTGCCTGGGATGACATGCTTGACAAGCCACGCTGTTTCGCAAGGGACGGCTTGCACCTGTCACCCTGGGCTTCCGGATATTGGCAAAGGCTCTGCCACCCCATAGTGCCTTTTTAGGCAAGGCTCAAATGATAAACCTACCACCCTAGAAAACAAAATGGAGAAAACTAAGGGTAATACTGCTCAATGCCAGAAGTCTAAACCTCAAGATGCACTCGAAGCCCTCCTCAGTATGGAGAACATCGATGTCTGTGCTGTGACTGAAACCTGGTTCAAGGCTCCTGAGAGCACCCCAGCACTATCAGGTTATACCTCATATCATGCGTTCCGGCCCCAAAATCCGGACCGAACCACAAAAGAAGGGGGAGTATCCATATTCATAAAGGATACCCACACCTCCAGGTTAGTGGCAACGCACGAAGCATCGGAGACCATCCAGGTGCAATAACCATAGGTAAAACTGCCCTACAGTTTGTAACATGCTACAGACCACCTTCTCAAACTCAGGAAACCCACACAGCCTTCCTGAAGACACTGGAGAGTAGGAATGTCTCTCCAAACACCATCATATTGGGTGACTTCAACTACCCAAACATAGACTGGGAACATTACTCAAGCCCAAACACCCTAGCCCAAAGGTTCCTGGAGTTCATAAACTCAAATGCTATGGAACAACTAGTCACCATTCCCACAAGAGGAGAAAATATACTAGACCTGATCATCACAAACATGGGGAAAAATGCTCCACACCGAAGTATATCCCTCATTGGTGAGATCAGACCATAAATTAATCTCACTGGAGATCCACATCCCGCCTCACCCCCCAGCAAAAGACCACAGTGAAGAACTTCTCAAAAGCAAACTTCACACTTCTTAAGACTGGAGTGGTATCCTTCAAGGCCCCGAGCCAGTGGAAACCACAACGCACGGTGTTGAAACCCTTACAAATGCCTTCTACGAGCACCTCCAGGAATGTATGGATCAAGCAATCCCTAATAAAATCAAGACCCTTTCCACCAAAGGCAGGCGCCGGTCTGGTGGACTCCAGCCATAAACAAACTCTACAACAAGAGGAGAAAGCTACTACATGACAGAGCAAAATCCCTAAATGGGAAGGCATCTCTGATCAATACTAGCAAAAACTACGATCACTCATAAAATCATCCAAGGCCAACTTTGAGAGAAAAATCGCTAATGACACAAAAGACAATCATAAAGCCTTCTTTAGCTATGTTAGAAACCTGGGTGGAAACTCCCAGATATGCTCAGAATTAGTCCAAATGATAAAAAATCACTGAACCCACAGACATTGCCAACATACTGGCAGACAGGTTCAGTGCAAATTTCTCCTCCCTCCCCAAAAGGAGAAATATCTATCCCACCAGAGTCTAGCCTCCCAAACATCTCGGATGCCCAGGTGAGAGCTGCTCTCTAAAGCAAAAACACAGCATCAATGGGACCGGACGGTGTCCCCGGCTGTGTGCTACCTAACTCAATGAGGAACTAAACCCACACATAAGGCTGCTGTTTAATCTTAGCCTTACTACAGGATACGCACTCAAAGAATGGCGACGGCAACTGTGGTCCCACTCCACAAAGGCGGTGCTTCTACGGACCCTGGAAATTACCGCCCCATAAGCTTGACGAGCCTTGTCTGCAAAGCTATGGAGAGGATCATAATGGAACTCATAAATAAAGACATTGGGGACCTACAGACACTGGATCCTACCCATTTTGGCTTTGTCAAGGGCAGATCCTGCCTCTTGAACTTGGTCGACTTTTTCGAAACGGTCACCAAGGCCATTGATGAGGGTAAGGCAGTTCACACAGCCTACCTTGACCTAGCAAAAGCGTTCGACATAATACCCCACTCGGGCATCATAGAAAAGCTCACCAGCTTAGATGTAAACCCATATGTCACAAGATGGGTTGCAAACTGGCTCAAGGACAGAACACACAGGGTTAGAGTTGCTGGTGCCATGTCAGACTAAGCCGGTCACGAGCGGTGTCCCACAGGGCTCAGTCCTGGGCCCCCTCTTGTTCGGCATTTATTTTTCTGAAGTGCAGGCAAACATAGGGGGATTGTGGCTGACAAAATTTGCACATGACTGCAAACTGGGCACCATAATTGACACTCCATCAGACACAGACATCCTCCAGAAAGGTCTCATAGAAATGGATAACTGGTGCCAGAGCCATGGCCTTAAGCTAAATGCCAAAAAATGTATAGTCATACCCTTTGGGAAAAACAAGGTAACCCCTAATTACCACATAGGTGGTAATCCATTAAACACGGAATAAGTTATCAGGGACCTGGGGACCCAAGTTGACAGTAACCTCTCTTTTGACACTCACATTGCCAAAGTGGTTAGGAAGACCTTCTACATTGCCCACCTGATCATGAAGGGATTCACATCCAGATCAGGAGAGGTGATTGTACCCCTGTACTCCTTCACTTATCAGACCAATGATTGAGTACAACGCCCCATTCGGAATGTACCTTACCCGACACCTGCAGCAGTTGGAAAGACCCCAAAAGTTCCTCACCAAAAGGATAAAGGGGCTCAAACATATGTCATACGATGCCCGACTGAAGAAACTCCAGCTCTATTCAGTCGCATACCGCCTGCTCAGAGGTGATCTGTGCCTGACATACAAGGCCATGTCCAACCCGGAATTAATGGACATGCTTCACCTCAAGAAATCCAAATCCACCAGAGCCACGAGAGCAAGAGACTTAAACCTCAACACTGATATAAATAGGACGTGCTGGAGGGACAGATTCATCACCCAGAGACTCCCTACACTATGGAACAGAATCCCAGTCCATGTGAGGCAGAGCCCCTCACTGACTCTGTTCAAGAGAAATCTTGACGAGTGGATGGGAGATCGTAGGTTTACCCCGGGAATCATCTCTGTATCACTGCTGGACAGAGACACAGCAAACTAATGGGTATAGTATTCTCATCCTAAGGGGTGGTGAAAGCCACACACACTCTGGCTAGGCTTATAAATGCCCTAGGGCAGATAGCCTAGTATGAACCTATGAACAAATGTTTTATCTGGTTAACAAGTGTAAGTACAAATAAATAAATACATACATAAATAAAATCCCTACTCCCCTTCAACATATATGATGCCTGCCTTCGGGTTCTCACCTCACTTAAAGGGGGAAGAGCACTCTAAGAGGTAACAGATTGGTGAAGTCATTTTCTCCCTGGAGATGGGGACTCACCTGAAGGGTTGCAACAAGATTTTTCTAGATTCCTGTCATCCATCAGTGGGTGTGGCAGAAATGGAGAGGGCAAATGAATGTGCTGCTATAAATAACAGTTAATATCAGTAACAAAAGATTAAGGGGGATGCGAAGAGAGTTTGGAGTCAAAGAATTGAGTGATGAACTTCAGCACAGGAGCCTAGGCAATAAAGCTATCCAGACCTCCACTTGCTGTCCATAAGGAAAAGCACATCCCCTTATTTTTGCAAGTTTTCTTAGTACTGGGCTTTTAGACATACATTAAAATCTACACAACCTTAGAAGCAAAAGGATTACTGGCTTTTGAAGTGCAGAAACCATATGGAGAGTAACAAAGAGTAGAGGTCTTAAGAGCTTTGCTAGGGAATGGGAAAGGAGGCTCTTATGAAAAGCAGAGGTTTCTCTAACAAATGATACATGCGTGGGGGAACTACAATGTCAAGGCCAAAAGGTGGGATAAGAGATTAACTTTTAATTTGCACTGTTTGGCTTTCTGGATGAACCTCATCATCAGCAAAAACAGGGGAAAGGTTTAGAGTAGTTCATGGGACTACTACTGGTGTCTCCCCCTTCCAGTGAAGGAATGAGAGAGTAGAAGCTGCTAAACATTGAGTTGACTGCAATGGCAAAGCAGCTGTGGAAGGACTTGGTCTAAGGATAGAAAAGTTTCCACACTGCAAAGGGGTTAAAGAAATGTTCACATGGCATTAGCAAACACTGGAGCCTGTCTTGAAGGAAGATAAATTCCTTTAGAATATGGCTAATTATTAGAACATATCTAAACACAGCCAATTCGAAAAACTTCATGACTTCTTAATACAAAGAGTAGGATCATCGGTTCATATTAAGCTTATGCCTAAAAGGATAGCAAAAAGATTACCTGCAACACTCCCTGAGTATTGAGTATATTAGTTACACCGGTATACAAGTACAGCGTCACACTTGCCATAACTGTAGAAGTTCGAGTAGATCAATTTTGCAACACCAATTTTTGTGCCTTCCTGCCAAGCAGAAGTCCACAACTGTCCCGATTTCCACAGTCTTTACATCATCCCTAGCCAACAGACGTCTGTGGACCGACATTTGGACATCCAAATATAAGGTCATTCATCAACACCATCTTCAGCACTTTCTAAGCTGTGTATGAGCAGTATGCCAGAGGACAGCATGACCTCCCCAGATTTCGGAATCAGTAAGGGTAGTAATACACAAATAAGGAGGAGCGGCGATGAAGAAAGATCCATCTGCAGGAGCCTCCTCTTTCTCTTGCACCCAGGAAGGGTGGGGGGAGGAAAGGGTCAGCAGATAGAAGGGATGGTGGGTGGGAGCTTGTACTGCAACACTGATCTGCTTGAACATCTGTAATTATGGAAGCGAGACACAGCTGTACTATGTTTTTCGTAGTCAGTGTTGCAGTATTGATTCCTGGGATGGTTCCCAAAAATAGTGGAAGGGTGGTAAGAGAAGCTGTTGACCCTTAGGAAATAAGGTTCTGTAGGATGGCTGTAGCAAACCTTGCTCTAGCTGTAGAAGCAATGCTTAAAGGGTAGTGTTTTGTAAAAGTGTGCACAGAGTTCCAGGTGGCAGCTTTTACGATGGCCTATGTAGGAACTCACTTGAGGAAGGCAGTGGTAGCTGCCCTGTGCCGGATCAAATGGGCTTTGATATGACCAGGAAGAAGTTTCCCATGGTGAGTGTTAACAGAAGTTAATGCAACTGGTTATCCATTTGGATATCGTTTGCTTGGAGACAGGTTTGACCTCTTTCCCCTTTGAGAAAGCCAACAACAGTTTATCTCCTCTATTTGGGGGGTTTGTCTTGTCTAAACAGTACTGGACGTGTCTCAGTACACCCACAGAATGAACTTGCTATGCTTTGTTCTCATGGTTTGGAAAGAAAACTGTCAGGTGGATAGCTTGGTTTAGAGAAAGTTCTGATACCACCTTAGGCTTGAATGATGGATAGTTCTAAGAGTTGCCCTATTCATGTGAAAGGTTCTCTGCACAATAGGGCGTGCAGCTCAGAGACCCCTCCTTGCTGAACTGATAGTAATTAGAAAGGTAGTCTTCCAAGCAAGCACCTTTTATGGGGCAGACACTGCTGGATCAAAGGGAGGTAAGTGAAGTTTTTCCTAGCATGTAACTGAGATTGCGGGTAGGAACTGGGCTCTTTCTGGATGGCCTAAAGTGAAAGACCCCTTTTAGAAACAGCTTCAGGTGGGAGTGAGTAAATGGGAGGGGAACGAGTAGGCAAGCTGAGATTGTACTGCAGGACTGAACTGAAGTCTACCTGAGGATTGTTCTTGCTGTAGCACCCGATGGAGAATCTCTTCCACTTTGCTAGCTGCTAAGGATGGTTAGCACCTCAGAGGGGCAAATTGACTGTTTCTGGTATTAAAACCCAATCCTCCAGGCTGTCCATTTGAGTGTGGCCAGGGGAGGATGGAATACTGACCTCTTGCCCTGGCTAAGGAGGTCTACCTACTATGGGAAAGAGGTGAATCTTACTTTGCTGAGGGTCAAAAGAAGTGAAAAAAACAGCGTTGTATTGCCCTGTACGGAGCAATGAGAATCATGCTGAGCCTGTCTATCATGACCTTTATTAGTACCATGGGAATCAAGCGTAAGGGTGGAAAGGCATACAGACAGACAGACTGGTCCACCTGAAAAAGAATGCGTCTATTTTCCATGTCCCTTTCTGATGAGTTCTGGAGCAGAACTTCAGAAGTTGTCAGTTTTGGCTGGAGGCAAAATTATCTGTTGAGGGAATTTCCCACTTTATTGTTAAATCCAGGATTCTGTCCTGGAATGTAGGATGCTGTAAGAGTCTGTTTCAGGTCTTGTGCTAACAGACACATCTTCCTAGCAAGAATGCACAAGGGGTAGGAAAGGCTGACCCCTTGTTTATGTACCACATGATTGTGGTGTTGCCTAATCAAATCTGTAAAGTTCTTGATGTTAGACTCTTGAAAAGCTTTTATGGCTAGGTGGATGGCTAATAAGAAGTTATGTACTCACCATAACGTTCCATCTGAGTAGATAAACTTCATTTGTCAGCAACCTGTGGGTATCGGATCCGACTTCGGATCCGAGCTGGCAGATTTCAACAGCTTAGATCCGAGCTCCTAGCTCCTCCCTCTACCCATAAACCCCTGCCAACCCTGACTGACCTCAGATCAAGTTTGCCCCCAAGCAGCAACTGCTACAGATTTACCAATTTCAAATGTTATCTCTGAAGACAGCAAAAATGAATAATCGAAGGTCAGGGGGAAGGAGGGGGGGGGGATGGTTGCTGACAAATGAAGTTTATCTACTCAGATGGAACGTTATGCTGAGTACATAACTTCTTAATCTGAAGTAGTTAACTTCATTTGTGCAGCAACCTGTGGGACAGAGTCCCCAGCTACCTGAATCTTGGGTGGCCATCATGGAAGGATGTTCCAGAGCACTGCAGAGCCAAAGGATGCTCTCCCTCTGGAGATAATATCCAGCTTATAATGGTTGATAAAGGTATGAGATGAGACCCAAGTGGCGGCCGAACAAATATCATTTAAAGGTACCCTGGATCTAAAAGCAGCAGAGGTAGACATAGATCGGGTAGAGTGGGCACGGACTCCCTGAGGCGCGGGCCTACCAGAACTTTCATAGGCCAAAAGAATACTTTGCGAGATCCATCGAGACAACGTAACTTTGGATACCGATTTACCCAAATTCATTTTGGCAAAGGAGACGAACAACTGGTCGGATTGCCTATGACCAGATGTCCTGTGAATATAGAATCGAAGTTGTCTATGCACATCCGAGTGTAGTTTGTATTCTCCTTTGTTGTGATAGTTGGGAAAGAAGACTGGCAGATTAATGGACTGGTTGATATTAGATTCAGAAGCAACCTTAGGGAAAAAGGAGGGATTGGTCCTGAGGTAGACTCTATCCTTGTGGAAGGTTAGATACGGGGGTTTGACACAAAGGGCTTGAATTTCAGAAACTCTTCTGGCAGAGGTGATGGCGACGAGAAAGGCCGTCTTCCAAGACAAATACTTGAGTTCCAGTGAAGCTGCAGGCTCAAAGGGGGGAGCTGTCAAAGCCTGAAGCACTAACAACAAATCCCACGGAGGTACCACTTCCTTTACCGGAGGTCTGAGCAGGAAGGTGCCCTTCAGGAAGGTCTTGCACAGCTTTGAAGTGATCAAGGGACGCAGATCATGTCTGACATGCTAGTGAGAGATAGCTGCTAGTTGAACCTTGACAGTGGAACAGCTGGCTCCCTGATGAAATAATCCTGATAAGAAGTCTAGCACCGCAGGTAAAGGAGCTGTGAAAGGATCCAAGTTTTGACGTTCTGCCCAGATAGAGAAACGTCTCCATTTGCTACTGTAAACCTTCCTAGTAGAAGGCTTGTGGGCTGCAACTAGAATAGCTTTGACTGGGGAAGAGATACCGGGAGTCCTGGCTAGGAGTGGAACTGGAGCAGCCAAGCTGTGAGCTTGAGGCTGTCCAAGTTCGGGGTCGGGAGACCCAGAGGGTGGGAGATCAGATCCGGGAGGGGATCTAGAATCCAAGGAGGATTCACCAGATGAGACCAAAGGTAAGGAAACCAGGTTTGACGAAGCCAGAATGGGGCAATGAGGATAATCCTGCTCCCCAACCGACTGGCTTTCTGTAGAAACTTTAGCATCAGGTGGATAAGCATAAAGCAGACCGGGAGGCCAAACATGCACCAGAGAGTCTCTTGGGGATTCCCCGACTTGGGGAATTAAAGCGAAATAGATGTTGCATTTGGTGTTTGAGGGAGAGGCAAAAAGATCGCAACAGGGCTGCCCCCATATGGCAAAAATCTGATTTGCTACATGCGGATTGAGAGACCACTCGTAAGGGGAAAGGATGGTGCGACTGAGTTTGTCCGCCAGGATGTTGGACCGTCCCGGAATGTGCGTTACAATGAGAAAACGGTTGGTGGAGATCGCCCATTCCCACACTCTCATGGCCTCTCAACAGAGCCGGTAAGACCTGGTTCCCCCTTGTTTGTTGATGTACCAGACAAGGAAGAAGGTCCTGAAGTGCTTGCAACGCTAACAGCACTGCCCTCATCTCTAGGACATTGATATGCAAAGAGGACCCCGTATCATTCCACGTGCCTTGGACAGTCCTGCCCGAAGAGTGCCCCCCCCCCCACCCGAGGCGAGAGGCGTCCGTGGTCACCATGGCCAGGGGAGGGGCCATAGAGAAGGGGCGTCCCATGTGGAGATCCGGAGATTGCAGCCACCACACGAGAGCCCTCTTGCAAGCCCTGCTGAGGGAAATGGGATGACTCAGAGGGTAGTGAAGAAAAGACCACTGGACTTGGAGGGTCCACTGTAAGACCCTCATGTTCAGACATGCCATAGGTAACAAGTTGATTGCCGTTGCCATTGAGCCTAGAGCCCTCAGGACCAACTCCGCCGGAGAAGATGAAGATAGAAAGATGGCCCGCACATGAAACCTCAGGGTTCGAAGTCTCTCTGGGGTTAAGAAGGCTACAAGATTGATTGAGTTTAACCTGGCCCCGATGAAATCTATGACTCGGGTCGGTGTGAAAGCAGATTTGTCTATATTTATTGTGATCCCTAGCCAGGGAGCAAGGCGAAGAAAATAATCCCTGGCTGTACAGAGTAGATGCCTTGTCGAGGCGGTCAGGAGCCAGTCGTCCAGGTACGGAAAAACCTGTATTCCCTGGAGCCTCAGGTGGGCTGCTATCACTGCTAACACTTTGGTAAACACCATGGGGGCTGAGGTGAGACCAAAGGGGAGAGCCCTGAATTGGTAATGACGGGCCCCTAGCCGGAAGCGGAGAAACCTCCTGGATCGTCTGTCCATTAGAATATGATAGTACGCATCCTTGAGGTCTATCAAGCACATCCAATCGTTCTCCCGTAATAGGGGGAGAATAGACTGAAGAGTGACCATCCGGAACGTTTCTTTGGTTACAGAAAGGTTCAAAAGGGAGAGATCGAGGATTGGTCTTATGTCCCCCGTCTTTTTGGGCACCAAAAAGAACCTGGAGCAAAAACCCGATCCGAGCTGGTCTGGGGGGACGTGTTGGATGGCTCTTTTTTCTAGGAGCTGCCGGATTTCCGCAGCTGCGACCTCTCTCTGATCGGGTGGGACATCGGGGAGGTGTTTGGGGAAGAGAAGAGGGCAAGAGAAGGGGATCTGGTAACCTCTGGATATGATGCGAAGCACCCAGCGGTCTGTCGTGATGGACTCCCAAGCTGCCAGGTGCCTCGAGAAACGCCCCCCCCCCCCCGACAGCCTCCAGAGTGGAGCAGTCGGGCAACCCTTCAGGGCTGTTGCGTGGGCCGGTCAGAGAAAGGTTCTCTGGACCCAAAGTTCTTTGGGCACCCTCTGCCTCTAGGGCGGCGTCCTCCCTGTCCTCCCCTGCTGCGGAAGGACTGGGGGTCCGGAGCAGACTGGGACTGTTGCGACTTCCGGAACCACATCTTCTGTCCCTGTTGGTTCTTGGAGAATGACCACTGGGGAGCAGAGAAGCAGACTGACGGCAAACAACGTCTTCCCATCCTTTTCGCTCTGGACCAAGGTGTTGAACGGTCTTCCCAAATAGGGCAGAACCATCAAAAGTGGCATTTGCGAAAGACGCCTTGAAGGGTTCCGCAAAATCACAATGTCTGAGCCAGGCCTGACGCCTCATGACGAGACCTGCTCCTCTGGCTCTAGCGGCTCCTTCCGTGGCATGGGATAGTAGCCGCATAGAGGTATTGGAAATGGACCTAAGAGTGGCCATACGGGTGGAGTACAACTGTTTGTCCTCCGCCGACATGGACTCCGGGGGCGATGCAGCGTATTCTTTAATAAGATCCCGCTGTAGCCGAATAACGTGTGTCATGTAGTTCAGTGACCTCACCGAGAAGGACGCTGAACTAAACACCTGCTTCCCTAAGCGGTCCATCGCTCGGGACTCCTTGCCCAGGGGGTTGACCGAGGGGCTCTCCTGAGCTAGTTCCCTCTTAGTGGCCACCGCCGTCAACATGGCATCTACGGGGGGGACCTTACTCCAATGGGGCCTGTCGGCAGGGGGACTGAGGATCCTGTCAGGGAGCTACGGGACTGGCTTCACAGTGTCCGGCTCCTTCCACGCCCTGGTGGTAATCAGGTCCACCAGGGGGTCGGCCGGAGAGACACCCAAGAGGTAGAAGGGCCTGCTTCAAATGCCTCCAGGAACACGGCTTTGTCAGAGGTTGGCTTTGGGGCAGACCCCCCCCCCCTCTGATCCTGAGCATTTCCATGATGTCCCCAAAGGGGACATCCTCGGGGGGTGACCTTGGGGAGCCTTCCCCCTCCGCCAAATCCGTGTCTTCGGTTAAGGACTCAGGGGAGTCCAAGTGCCTTCTCTTGCACTTCCGCTTGTGGGGGATCTCCTTGGGGGGGGGGTCTGTCCGAGGAGGCCTCACCAGCAACATCCTGTTCCAAGGGAATGACCTGGGACATTGAAGCAGGCTGTCCCTGGGGCCGGGTGATGGAAGTCAGACCCAACAGAGAAGGAGTGCGGGGCGGAGCTGTGGCAAGGACCGGGGGGCCTGGAAGCAGTCGACAGAGCCCTCTCCACCACATCAAACGCAGAGGGAGAGCCGCTCTCTCTGGGATCGGAGAGCGGGCCCTCACTCAGATCCGACAGGCGGATCGGGGCCGGCGCCGAAGCAATCGGATCAGACGGCCCAGTATGCTCTGACCTGGACGGCGCTGAAGGCATACTGAAACCCTCGGATCCAAAGCTCAGCCCTCGGTTCCGAGAGCTCGGATCAGACAAAAATGGACAAGACAGGCTTGAGGGAAGAGTCGGCGCCGAAATACCCGAGACTATCAGCACCGACCCACCCCCCGGTTCCAAGACTGCCCGGCTCCGAAGGCCCTGAACCAGTGAAGCAGGACGGAGAAGGAACTATCAGGGCAAAGAAAGGGGTCGAGCCCCCCCCGGAGGGGGGGGGGAGGCAGGAGCACTCCCATCTGCAGTTGGGCCTGGAGGAATCTTCACATCATCAGTCCAAGTCTGCGTCGGAAAGGCTGCGCGTAGATCTCGAAGAGGCCACCGAGGCGGGACGGGAGTGCCACCTCGAAGGAGATCGGGTCTCCTCCTCCTCAGGACCCGGTGAAAAACAAGGGGACCGGATCCGAGAAGGAGGAGACCGGGAAGCCCTGGAGGGAGAAGACCGCTTAGCTGGGGGAGCCGAAGCGGAGGCCTCGGCCCTCCGCTTGTGGTGCTTCTCTCTCCTCTTGTCTTTCCTTGCCTCCCTCTCCTCTGGGCCTACAGCGGGAGGTTGAGTTCCGGCAGGGGGGAGAGAGGCAGGAGTGGCCGCCGCCAAAGCCGCGGAGGTAGCCACGGTAGGACCGGAGGCCGAAGCCGAATCTGGGGGCAAGAGACCCACCAGGAACAGCTTGGATCTCCAGTCCTTGAGCGCCCTGGGGTTGAACGCCACGCAGATGGTACACTAAGATGAAAGGTGTCCAACCCCAAGGCACAGAACACACCAAGTGTGGCCATCAGCCGGTGAAAGCTTATTGCCACACTCGGTGCACTTTGAAAAGATAGGTTTTGGAGCCTTAGACATTTTTAAGCTAAAGAAACACACGCTAGGCCCCAACACAGACCCTAACAAACCAGCGAGGGAGAGGGAGGGAAAAATATATAAATTAAAGAAGATTTAAGCTAAGGGAAACAGGTACGGACCTAACACACGGTACTCTCACCAAAAGTACAGAATAAAAGTAAAAATTTTTCTATTTTTCTCTCTCAGAAATTCGCTAATGACGGGGCTCGAGAATCCAGCTGCTGACAACAAGCGGCAAACTAGATCTGAGGTCAGTCAGGGTTGGCAGGGGTTTATGGGTAGAGGGAGGAGCTAGGAGCTCAGATCTAAGCTGTTGAAAACTGCCGGCTCAGATCCGATACCCACAGGTTGCTGTACAAATGAAGTTAACTACTTCAGATCAACTTTTTTTGGTTAATATGCAGCTTCATCTTATCTGGGGGTCCAGATGCCCTACACCTTCATTGTCCCCAGGTGATCCCCCCAGACTATGTCTGAGCACTCTGTAGCGATGGTCTTGTCTACTTCTGCCAGAGAAATGTTTGTGCCTGGAGTCTGTAAAATGGCGTTTTTTCCACCACAGTAGATCCTTTTTGTAGTCATGGAGGCAAAGGCAGGAGTGTTTCCAGGAAGCAAGAATGTTGTTTCCACAATTTTTTTAGGAACCATTACAGCTTTCTCATGTATAGTTTTGCAAGGGGGATTATATATACTCTATACTCCCAGAAAATAGCCAAATACTGGAATACTCTCCCCTCCAGCATAGCCACAACTACTACTAACACTCACTTCAAAACACTACTCAAAGCACATCTTAGAAAAACCTGGATCTGTAACAACATAACTGTCCACCTCTTATCTACTGGCAATCCTCTCTATTCTCTGTTATGTAACCATAGTTTCGTTTTGGAAAGTGTTGAATTGAATTGTCATAATATGTCTGACCTTGTAAAATCATTTTTTTCTTATACACTTGTAATTTTTTTTTTCCTTATACACTTGTAATATGTAACCTTGTAAAATATTTTTTTTTTCTTATACACTTGTAATATGTAACTGGAACTTTTCTCCCCGGGCCTCCACTGAAAATGGACCTGTTCCAGTTGCATTATCCCAGTTAACAAATGTAAAATAAATAAAAAATAAAAATTATACAGTATGCAAGAAGTCACGTACCCCAAGATTCTGAGAAACTCTCGAGCCAAGATTTGCTAAGCTTGGCAGCAGAGCTGACCATGTAGTTTGTCAGGAAAGATATTTTCCTGTGGAAGGAAGGCATTTTGCTGTACACAGTCTGTGAGGGTTCAGAGAAAGAGAACCTTGTCTGTGGAAGAATTTAAGACTTGTAGATTTAGGGTGAGTGCGCCCTTCTGGAAGGAATCTACTATGACCTGTAAAGGGTTTTTGGGTCTGTTCTGTGGATTTCCCTGGATGACCCAGGTAAGGGTAAATATGAACCCCCAGATGTAGACAGTGTATTATCAGTGGATCTAAGCTCTTTGTGAAAACTCTCAGGAGCAGTGGACAGACCAAATTGTAAAGCACAGAAATAGCAGTGCAAGCCTGCTGCTGCGGAACACAGGTAGTTTCTGCAGTGGTGTACAATAGGGACGTGAAGGTAAGCACCCTTTAGGTCTACAGCAACCATGGGTACATCCTGGAAGGATCATAGGGAGTAACTTTTGTAAGACAAGCATTTTGAACATAAAGTAATCTACTTAGCCTTGGCAGGTCTAAGATAGGCCTCAAGGTGCCTTCTTTTCTTGAGACTAAAAAACCTTGAATAAAACATTTTCCTTTCTGATCTGGATGAACAGACTGAACTGTTCCTTCTTGTAGTAGCAAATCTAAAAGGATGGGTGGTAACATACTCATCTGCTCCTTCGCTGTTGTTTGGTGTGCTTAGAAAGGGGGAATTCCTCTGAACTGAAAAGAGTATCTCCTTTCTATGATTTGAAGGACTCACTAATCCCTGTAATGGTTTTCCGTTCTTGTAGGAAGGAGTCTTCCTGCTAGAGGACAGGACAGGACAGCAAGCAAGGGTATAGGAGTCGAGAGCTGAGGATAGCTGCAGCTTGTCTCTATGCAGGGTGGGATGCTTGGAGCTTCCTGGTCTCTGTGTTTATTCAGGCTGACACCTACTGGATTGTCTGGCCTTCTTACCATCAGGAGGGCTCCCCTTATCGGGGGGGGGGGGGCACAGCTTAAAAGGACTGTTCCTATTAAACTTAGTTTTACCTGTTACCAACACCTAATTGTTTGAAAAACTGGACTAAAAAGGAAAAATTAACACCTTCTCAGCTGGGGATCCGAACAGGAAAGTACAACTGTGTAAAATCTTACATTAACAGTAGAGGTTCTCCTCTTAAATGTTGCATTACTCCTATCATAAGGAATCTCCTGCCAAGGACAGCCCAGTGTCCAGCCAGTATACCAAAGCCTTTACAGTTTAAAGATATTGTACATCACACCTTTGCTACTCACAAGATGTAGGGCAAAAAACGTGATGTACTGATATTCATACTTGAGAATGGAAAAGCCCCAGGAGGAACAGTGTGTCCTTGGGGACCAACAGGAACATGTACACCTAGAAAGAGGAAAAAAAAAAGGATCCCTTAAAAGAAAGGTGGGAGAGACTAGGCAAAAAAAACCCCAAAAAAACGGGGAGAAGGGATTTACCACAACAATGAAGAGAAAGACATCTATTGTTATGGTAAGATTTTACAGAACTGTACTACTTCTTGTTACAGTATTCCTAACTTAAGTGAGAGTACAAAAGCTCAACAGGAAACCTGGGAGGAGGAAGGCATTGAACAGTCTTCTAGAAACCCATGCAGGATAGCTCTAGCAAAACCAGCTCTTGCTCTGGAAACATCCAACTTGCAATGTTTAGTGAAGGTGTGGACAAACGTCCAAGTAGCAGCCTCAAGGATGGAACTCTTATCCAGTCCTTTGAAAAAGGTACCAGAGAAAGCAACAGCTCTGGTAGAATGAGCCTTAACAGATGAAGGATATTTGCCATGAAATGAAACAAAAATAAACGGCCTTAGAATCCAGGAAGAGATGGTTTGGTTAGAAACTGCCAAACCCAAAGACCTGGGATGGAAGGAAACAAAAAGTTGCTCAGATTTGTGAATGGCCTTAGTCTTATCCAAATAATATCTGAGCTGCCTATGCAGATTCAAGGTAAGAATCTTCTCACTAGCAGACTAAGGAAAACGAAAAAAAGGAGGGTAAAATTAATAGACTGATTAAGAGAAAACTCTCTGAACACCTTGGCCATAAGAGGTGGATTAGTATGAAGACACGCACTGACTCTGCAAAACTAAAAGGAAGGAACAGCCATAAGAGCCTGGAGCTTAGATACTTGCTTAGCTGAAGTAAAGATCAAAAGAAGAGCAGTCTTCCAAGTACAATGTTGGAAGGAAGCTGAAGCTGCAGGCTCAAAAGGAGCCAGAATCAGTTTTTCAAGAATAAAACTGAGATGCCAAGAAGGTGGAATATGCTTCCTGGGAAGCCTGATATGAAGGATGCCTTTAAGAAACTGTCAGACCTCAAATCTAGAGTCTGAAGGGGGAGTTAAGGGTAGACGAGCAGAAAAATCTGAGAGATGAGCTTTAACTGAAGAGTATGCTAACCCGGGTCTATACTGAATCACTGAATGCTTAGAAAAGTGAACGCTCATTCATCTACCCCATGTAAGCGAAAGCTTACAATCTCGAACACTCAGAATAGCGATTTTTTTCCCGGGGGGGGGGGGGATCGCTGTTCCGAGAAACATACACACAACACACACACACCACAAACTATTTCTAATGTGGGGGGGTGATGTGCCCCCCACACCCCCTCTACTTAAATATACCAACTCTGAGACAGCACTACAGTAACGAAGAAGGCAAAATACCGAAGGCGGCCAATCGATGTCTTTCCCAGGGAAAGAATTCGCTAATATGCCGCTTCAGTATTTTGCCGTTCCGCGCTATAAAGTTCGATCGAGATGCAGTCGAAAGAATGTGTCTTCAATCAGCTAATAAGGAACCTGCTAACCCAACATGCAGCAATTCAAACAGAACCAGATGGATCCCCGCTGAAAAGGGATCCTGGTTATGAGAGAAGCACCAGACAGAAAAGCTCTTCCATTTGGACAAACATAATTTCCTGGTAGTGGGTTTCCTGCCCTCCTGCAAAACCCTAAGCAGATCCTCAGAAAGCAGGCACCTAAAAGGGATAAAAATCCCATCACCCACAGCATCAATTGGAGACTGGAGAAGGGAGGATGGATAAGAGATCTCTTGTCTTGTGTGAGAAGATCCACCCAATGAGATAACTTGTGGTGGTTGCTCCTGGCGAAGTGAAAAAGGGGAAACCAATGCCGTCTGGGCCAAAAGGAAGTCACTAGCAAGATTTTGAGGCAGTCTTGTTTGATCTTGTGCAGGACCCCTGGAATTAGGTGAAGGGGAAGAAAGGAGTACTGGAGTATCCCCTTTCAAGAAAAATATAGGGTGTCCACCTTCCAAGCCAGAGGACGAGGGACTCTGGAACAGAACAGAGGAAGTTGCTTGTTCAGAGGGGAGGAAAAAAGATCTACCAGAGGAATACCCAACAGTTAGGCAATGTACAGGAATGCATCTCTCTGAAGCATCCATTCATGATACTGTATGCTGGACCTGCTCAGAAAATCTGCCACTATATTCTGCTCTGAAGGAATATAGACCACCTGAAGAGTCGCTTTATACTGGACAACTAGATCCCAGACCTGAAGAACAAGCCTGCAAAGAAGGTATGCCCCGGCTTGTTTACATACTACAACACTGTGGTACTGTCAGTGAAAACTTTGAGGGGCCCTGAAAGAGAGAATGAAAAGCCTTAAGAGCTAAAAGGAGAGCACTCGTCTCCCTGATGTTGATGTGATCTGACCTCTGAAGGTGATGCCAGAGACCCTGGACACCAAGAGAGCTGAAGGATGCACCCCACCCCCTGTCCGAGGCATCCAAAAAGAGCTCTTAAGATGGGACTGGAGGTTGGAAAGGGAGGAATGGGTTGAGAGAAAGTTAATGAATCCATCACTGAAGCTCAAGTATGAGACAGGGAAGGAATGGAACTAGGAAATCCAGTGGATGACAGTGCTGAAGCCACACGGACTTGAGGTACCACTGGAGTTTTCTCATATGGAGCCTGGCTAGAGGAAGCACAAGAATGGTGAAAGCCATGAGTCCTAAAACCCTTAGAAAATCCCTAGCTGTGACTGAAGCCAGAGGAAGAAGGGATTGAAAAAAGGCAGAGAGAGGACCTCGAGTGGGAGGCAAGGATGCCAGCTTTTAAAATGGTCTGGATTCTGCAACAGAGGAAAAACATGAACCTGAAAGGGAACTACGACTGATTTTTGAAAGTTTATGGTGAACCCTCTAGGCTCTGCAACAGGCAAACAGTAAACTGAAGATCCTAAAGCAGAATCTCAGGGGACGAAGCCTGGATGAGCAGGTTTGTCTAGCTAATGAAAGATCTGAACCGCTCTCATTCTGCAAAAGGCAATGACAGGAGCAAGGCATGTGGTGAATACCCTTCAGGCAACAGAGACACTCCTAAGGGCAGAATACAGAACTGAAAATGCAAGGAAGAAACAGAGCAATGCAAAATCTTCCTGAAAAGGGGACTGATGGGGATGTGAAGGTAGGCATCTTTGAGGTGCACAGATTCCAGGAACACCTGGGGAAGAAGAGGGAACAAGGTTTGAAGGGACAGCATCTGAAATGAGGGGACCTTTAGAAAGGGAAGTAAGATAGGTCCAGAATAGGTCTCTAGGTGCCTTCCTTACTGGGGACCACAAACATCCAGGAATAAAAACCCTTCCCTTCCTGGGTAGTGGGCATAACTTGAACGGTACCCTGGGCCAGAAGAGCCTGAAGCACCTCTGGAAAGAAAGGAAAAGTACAGTTTTGTACCTACCATAAATGTAGATGTTAGAGTGTCTTAACTGCTGCAGTCATTACACTTGGGTTATCCTGCCGTCAGGCGGGCCCGCAGTTGGCCTGAGTTCCAAAGTCTTGGTCCGGCGTCGGCTGCTGTCACCTCTTCCCTGACATCAGTGCGCCAGGGGTATACAAGAAGCAACCAACGTCATTTTCATCAGTTTTTCTTGCCCCAGATGTCAGGTGCCCCCAAAAATGGTAGGCAATACATATTGCTAATAAAACATACCAAAAAGGTAAAAAATAAAACCTTCAGTAACCAGCAAATACACCACATAGGTAGTAAAGGTTAGTCCCAGATAAAAAAAGAGGGGCTGGCGGGTGGGTAACCTGGACTGCAGCAGTGAAGACACTCGAACATCTACATTTATGGTAGGTACAAAACTGTACTATGTTCGTGTTTCACTGCTGCAGTCATTACACTTGGGTAGAATCCCAAAGCTGAGTACGGGTGGCTGGCTCTATAGAGGATTTGGTGTGGCTATAAGGCCCTGCAGCACTGCAGTGACAAAGCCAGCTCTGGATCTAGAATAAAGAGGCAAATGGTAATGCTTGGTAAAGGTGTGCACTGAACTCCAAGTTGCAGCTTCCAAGATATCTTTGGTAGGTACTCCTCTAAGGGAGGCAGTAGAAGTGGCAGTTGCCCTGGTGGAATGTGGTCTAATATTACTAGGTACAGGTTTCCCATGTTGTGTGTAGTAGAACCAGATACAGTGTCCTATCCACTTTGAAATTGTCTGCTTTGAAATAGCCTTTCCCTGTGATCCTGCAGCATATGATGCAAACAACTGTTCAGATTTTCTGAAAGCTTTTGTTTTGTCCAAGTAGAAGCACAATTGCCTGTGCATGTCCAAGGAATGTAGAAGTCTCTCCCCTTTATTTTGGGGATTTGGATAAAATGTTGGCAAGTGAATTGTTTGGTTAAGAGCCACACTGGATACCACCTTAGGCATAAAGGTAGGGTTTGTTCTTAAAGAAACCCTGTCTTGGTGGAAAATGATGAAAGGCTCCACTGCCATTAGTGCCTAGAGTTCTGAGACTCTTCATACTGAGGTTATTGCCAGAAGCAGAGCAGTTTGCCATGATATATATTTTAACTCTGCTGAATTGGCTGGTTCAAAAGGAGGCAAAGTGAGCTTTTCCAAAACTAAACTGAGGTCCCAAGTTGGTGCTCTCCGGGGCGGTCTTATGTTTTTAGCCCCTCTGAGGTACTGTTTTAGCAATGGGTGAGAGAAAATAGGAGGATATGTGTTGTAATGAGCCGAGATGGCAGAAGCGTGAATCTTAACGGATGAGAAGGATAGTCCTTTGTCCAGCATCTCAGTCAAGTACTGTAGTATCTGAGGAATGTTAGGGACCAGAGGGATCAAGGTTTTGAGCCTGATTCCAGGCACAGAATCTCTTCCACTTGTCTGAATAAGATTTCCTGGTGCTAGGCCTCCTGGCCTCCAAAATGACATCCATAACAGCTTTAGAGAGAGAAGTAGTCTGTTTGGCTAATGAATCTGCCATGCAGTCAGGCTTAAGGTTTTGAGCTGACTGTGCAGAATCTGATTGTTTTGCCGAGTCAGAAGGTGTGGAATTTGACGCAAGATCCAAGGTGTGCCTTGAGCCAAGTGCTTTAAGATTGGGTACCAATGCTGGCGTGGCCAGTCTGGAGCAATCAGAATCATCTGTGGTTTTTCTTGGCTGGCTTTTAAGAGTACCCTTGTAAGGAGAGGCAGAGGTGGGAAGGCATAAACATGTAGGCTTTTCCAGCTGAATGAAAGAGCATCCCACTTTCCATGCTTGTGTGTGATAAATCCTTGTGCAGAATTTTTGTAGTTGGTAATTCAGTGGTGAGGCAAAAAGATTTATGTCCGGGCACCCCCATTTTTGCATTATCATGCAGAAAATTTGTGGATTTAATTTCCACTCGTGAGGATCCATGATGTTTCTGCTTAAATTGTCTGCCAGAGTGTTTTTCTTTCCTGGCAGGAATTGTGCTTGCAGATGGACTTGATAGGTTAGAGCTGTGTTCCACAAGGTCATGGCTTGTCTGCATAGCAGGTAAGAATGACTGCCCCCTTGTTTGTTTATGTACCACATTACAGTGGTGTTATCTGTCTTTAGTATTAATTGTCCTGGATGCAGAAGATCCTTGAAAGCTGTAAGCCAACATCTCTTTTTGATTGATGTGAAGATGCATTTGGTCGGTGGTCCATTTGCCCTGAATACATTTTCCTGCCATGTGTGCTCCCCAGGCGTACTCCAAGGCATCTGTTGTTAAAGTCTGCCTGGCTGTGGGAAGAGTGAAAGGCTGACCCTTGTTGAGGTGACAGGCCTGTGCCCACCATCGAAACTGGTGGTGCTGTGGTAGCGTTGTCGCCTCACAGACGTTGCCCGTTCGATTCTCAGTTAGAGCGTCTTCTGTGTGTCGACATGTGTGAATGGGCATTCCTTCGTTGAAGGTTGTGCGTTAGGCCCAGCAAGCCAGCATGTAAAAATCTACTGCCAATCATGCGGACTGGAGTTCCACTGTGGCGACCACTAACCGGGAAAAGCCGAAAGACACAAACAAAAGTACAGTTTTGTACCTACCATAAATGTAGATGCCCGATAGGAATGCATCTGCAGTCATCACATATGGGTTGTCCTGCCTCAGGCAGCCCTTCGGTCGGCCGGATTCCAAAGTCTGGGTCTGGCCTCGGCTGATGTCGCACTTTCCCCGACGTCAGAGCGTCTGGGGTATAAAAGCATCAGCCGACGCCATTTTCCTCAGTTTTTCTTGCCCCAGATGCCAGGTGCCCTCTATGAAGGCTAAATTTGGATAAATGCCAAAAAATTCCAAACATATTGCAAATATATATATATATATATATATATATATATATATATATATATATATACATACAAACAAATACACCATAATAGATTCCCCCAGCTAGCTAATGGAGGGGTAAGCACCCTAGGAATACCACAGAGGGGAAGGAGGGAGGGTAAACCTGACTGCAGATGCATACCCAGACATCTACATTTATAGTAGGTACAAAACTGTACTATGTCCTTCAAGGATGCATCTGCAGTCATCACATATGGGTAGAATACCATAGCCAATCTGGGGGTGGAGGTACTAAGAAAAGGATGGTGTAGTTAAGATACCCTGCAGGACTGCTGTAGCAAAACCTGCTCTGGATCTGGAGTATAAAGGTAAATTGTAATGCTTGGCAAATGTATGCACGGAGCTCCATGTAGCAGCTTCTAAAATGTCCTTGGTAGCCACACCTCTTAGGAAGGCTGTGGTGGTGGCTGTGGCTCTCGTGGAATGAGGCCTAATGTTTGTAGGAACAGTCTTTCCATGAAAGGAGTAACAAAAACGAATGCAATTTCCTATCCATTTTGAAATTGTCTGTTTCGAAATTGCATTTCCTTGTGCCCCAGCAGCATATGCTACAAACAGTTGGTCAGTCTTTCCGTAACTTTTAGTTCTGTCCAAATAGTAACGTAATTGTCTGTGTATATCCAGGGTGTGTAGAAGTTTCTACCCTTTATTTTGTGGATTTGGGAAGAAGGTAGGCAAGTGAATTGCTTGGTTCAAGGATACCCTGGATACCACCTTTGGCATAAAAGTAGGATTGGTTCTCAATGAAACTCTGTCTTGATGGAAAATAAGAAATGGCTGCACTGCCATTAAAGCTTGTAACTCAGATACTCTTCTTGCTGAAGTTATGGCCAGAAGGAATGCAGTTTTCCAAGACAAAAACTGTAGATCCGTTGATGCTGCTGGTTCAAAGGGAGGAAGTGTTAGTTTCTCCAGCACAAAGTTAAGGTCCCAAGTAGGTAAAGGTGGTTTCCTTGGAGGATTGATGTTTTTGATTCCTCTCAGAAATTGTCTTAAGAGAGGATGCGAGAAGACAGGTGGATTAACATTGTATTCTGCTGAAATTGCTGAGGCATGTATTTTAATGGAAGAATAAGACAGGCCATGGTGGAACAATTCTGCTAAATATTCCAGTATATGTGCCATGCTCATCACTGTCACATCTAGGCCTTTTGTTGTGTTCCAAGTGAGAAATCTTTTCCATTTTGCTGAGTATGCCTTCCTTGTAGAAGGCCGTCGAGCTTCCATGATGATGTCCTTCACTCTCTGGGATAAGCTATTCTGAGGAGGAGTCATGGTATTCTCCAGGCAGTTAACCGCAAGGTTTTCAGGTTGGGATGCAGGATCTTGAAATTGTTCTGCGTCAGTAGAAGTGGCCATAGGGGGAGAGGCCATGGTTTCGTCTGTGACATGCTCTTCAACAGTGGGTACACCAGTGCTGCCTTGGCCAGTCTGGAGCTATCAGAATCACTCTTGGCTGATCTCCCCTGATCTTCAGTAAAACCTTGGACATTAATGGGAGTGGTGGGAAAGCATAGGCTTTTAGAGCTTTCCAGCTGAAAGAGAGAGGGAGTCCACCTTCCATGCTTGTGGGTGGTATGTCCTTGAGCAGAATGTCTTCAGTTGATGATTGTGGGGTGAGGCGAACAGATCTATCTCCGGCCTTCCCCATGATTGTGTTATGAGTAAGAAGATGTCTGGGTGCAGCATCCATTTGTGTGCATCCATGGTAGTTCTGCTTAAGCTGTCTGCCAGTGAATTGTCTTTTCCTGGCACGAACTGGGACTGCAGTTGTATACTGACTTTCAAGCAAAGTTCCCATAGATTCATGGCCAGTCTGCATAGAGGGTAGGAATGCGTGCCTCCTTGCTTGTTTATGTACCACATAATTGTGGTGTTGTCTGTCCTTATGAGCAGGTGGCCTTGATGAAGGAAAGGTTTGAAGGCCTCGATTGCATGTATCACTGCCAGCATTTCCTTTTGGTTTATGTGCATGCGCAGCTCCCTTTGAGACCATAGCCCTTGGATACATTTGTCCTCCATGTGTGTCCCCCAACCTCGGTCTGAAGCGTCCGTGGTGATGGTTTGGTTTGCTCTTGGTTTGTTGAAAGGCAACCCTCTGTTGGCCTGGCAGGCTTGAGCCCACCACTGGAATTCCTTTTGAAGGCAAGGAATGAGTGGGATCAAAGTTTCTAAGCTGTGACTGTGCTGAGTCCATACACTCCTTAGGTACCATTGCAATTTTCTCATATGCAGCCTGGCTTGTGGAATCAGAATTATGCAGGATGCCATGTAACCCAGGGCCTGCAGGATTTTCCTTGCAGTCAGCTGAGTTCGTCTTGTCAGATTCTTGAAGTAATCCAGAAGTTGTTTTTGTTTTTCTTCTGTGAGAAAGGCCATTTGGGTGGTTGTGTCTAGATCTGCACCCAAAAAGGTTATTCTTTGGTTTGGAACAAGTCTTGATTTTTGGATGTTGACTGTGTATCCCAAGGCCTGAAGTAGGTGGATGGCATAGTCCAAGTCCTTTAACAAAATTTCCTTGTTGTCCACTTGTATAAGGCAGTCGTCCAGATATGGGTAGATTTGAATCCCCTGAAGTCTGCAGTGTGCAATTACTGATGCCAGGCATTTCATGAATACTCTGGGCGCAGTAGATAAGCCAAAGGGCAATGCTGAGAATTGATAATGCTCTGATCCTGCAAGAAATCTGAGGTGTCTTCTGCAACTTTGTCGAATAGGGACATGCAGGTATGCCTCCTTGAGATCTAGAGTCACCAGCCAAGACTCCTTGCCCAGCATGGGAAGAAGTTGCTGTAGGGTCAGCATTTTGAATTTTGGCACAATGAGGTAAGTGTTCAGTGCGGACAAGTCGAGAATAGGCCTCCATTGATTTTCTTTTCTTGGAACAAGGAATAATCTGGAATAAAATCCTTGGCCTTGTTCTGAAAGAGGTACCTTTTCTATGGCTTTCATTTGTATTAATTTTGTAATTTGCTTCAAAGCCCCTGCCCTCTGATTTGGTGGCAGGTCTGGCATTCCTTTTCTTTTTGGCAATGTGTGTGGAAATGGAACCTGTATCCTTTGTCTATTATTTGCAGTGTCCATGTGTCCCTTGTAATGTAATGCCAATTGTTTGAGAATAAAGAAAGCTTTCCGCCCAATGGTGCTTCTAACTGAGCCCTGGTCGGCGGAGTCAAAATAAAGTCATTGAGAGTCTGTCCTGGGGTAGCAGTTGTTGTTGTTCCTGCACTACCTCTCTGGTTGGGAGGCTGCCACTGACGGCCTTTGTAGGAGCCTCTAGCTTGCCCTCTACCTCTGGCACGCCTGTTCCTGCCTCTCTGGGATCTGTCTGAGTCCGGAAAGGACCAATTCTTAGTAGGCCAATTTCTGCTGAATCTCGGTGGTTGTACTTGCAGAAAGTCCTTGACTGTTTGCACAGATTTTGCCTTTTTTTCAAACTTCTTTAAGACCTCCTGAGCCGTGGAACCAAATAATTTTTGCTTTTCCATTGGAGCATCCAGAAGCTTAGCTTTAACATGGTCTGATAAAGATTGTTCCTTCAACCAGGCATGCCTACATATAACTGCCCCTGTCATAGCTGACCTACATGAAGCTTCCAGTGCATCATAACCACACTGCAAAAAATGATTACTAACCTGCTGTGAGTTATGTACCAGATCCTAAAGTGATTTACAGTCAAGGGGTTCAGAAGAGGAAAGCTTCTTATGCAATTCATCTAACAAATACTCTTGGTACTGAATCATATGAAATTGACAATTTAATGCCCTCATGGAAAGAGTTGCAGAAGTATATACTTTCTTTCCCCATCTCTCTAAAGCTCTAGACTCCCTTTCAGAAGGTAGAGGATTTTTAGCAGTGGCAGCTGCAACCCCTTTTGGGCCCTGGGAAATAGTTTCTGGGTCTGCAGAGTGGGCCTTGTACAGGTGTAAATGAGAATCCGGGACCCTGTAGTACCTATCAGGTTTGGCAGGAGCCGGAGGGAGAGAATCAGGGGCTGTACTAGCATCAGAGTACACATCATCAATAACATTCAAAACAGGAGGTATAGCTAAAGGCCTATGCTGAGGTAAATGTAAAAAGGTCCTTAATCTCTTTCTAGAATCCGAAAATTCCTGGCCCTGCCATTGAAAATGTTCTCTCAGCGTGCAGCGTCTCTCCAAATGAAAACTCTTCAGGAGGGGAGGCCGAAGGAATAGATTCTTCAGCATCAGAATCCTCGTAGGCCGAATAAGCCTCCTCCTGGGGGTCTGACAAAACAGATCTATCCGTGGACTCATCTGAGGAGTGGGGGTCAGAGGGCTCAATCCTGGGCCTTTTGTCTGGTGGTGGTTGAGAGCCCCTGTCCGGGTGAGGTTGAGAACCTCTAATTAAAGAGATAAGATCCTCTGCTAGGCTGAGAATCTGAGAGCCAGTAGAAGGTCTCTGAGAGGTAATCTTGGGAGGCAAAGCTTTAGTAAGTTTAGCAGCTTTAGCCCTAGAAAAGGCCTTAATGGACATGGATGCAGGGGGTCTGGCTGCACCACGTGCAGGAGTAGACTTGTCTAAAGGAATGGTGTTGGACATTTCCCGGACACCGGTTTCAGTAGGTAATTCAATATCCGACTCGGCCGGGGCCGAGGTAGTCGGTTGAGTGGATTCGGTAATAGGAAGCACCGAGGACTCTGTTTCAGCCGAAACAGAGACACTCGCGGTAGGCCTGACCGTGGTTTCAGCCGAAACCGCAGGCCGCGAGTGTCGGTCCTTGTCCTTCCGTTTTTTAACCACATACGAAGTCGGAGACTCCGACGGCATCTTGTACGCAAAATTAGCCCCAAAGAATTCCTCTGCAAACTCCGACTGACGTCTAAGTTAGTCGGTTGAAGGAAGCACAGGCTGAGCAGGCCGAGACGTCGTGGTCTGGGCCTAAGCAAGGGAGGCAGTAAGAGTGGAAATCCTTATGAGGTATTTGTTTCCCACAAGTTAAACAATTATTTACTTTATCTGACATCGGCTGAGGCAAGAGAGAGTCCCCAACAGGGTACTTAGCTTTTTCAAAGTCTTCGGTAGCTGAATCACAGGAGCTGGCCGACCAGCACTTGCGAACTGCTTCTGCTTCGGGCACCACGTGGCAAGAAAGACTGAGGAAATTGGCGTCGGCTGATGCTTTTATACCCCAGATGCTCTGACGTCGGGGAAAGTGAGACATCAGCCGAGGCCAGACCCAGACTTTGGAATCCGGACGACCGAAGGGCTGCCTGAGGCAGGACAACCCATATGTGATGACTGCAGATGCATCCTTGAAGGACATCTGTCTCCAAGCGGTGAGAATGTTAAGACAAAACACTTTTTAGGTACCATTGCAATTTCCTCATATGCAGTCTTGCATATGGAATTAGTAGTATGCAGGATGCCATGAATCCCATGGCCTGCAGAATTTTTCTTGCAGGGAGTTGGGACTTTGTTGCCATCAATTGAAAATACTGAGTCAGTTGTCCTGTTTTGTCTGGCGTGAGATCAGCCATCTGGGCCGTTGTATTTAAGCTGGCACCCAGGAATATTATCTCTTGTGAGGGCACTAGTTTTGATTTCTTTTCGTTTACTGTGTACCCTAGGCAACTTAACAATCTTTTTACGAACGCCAGATGCTGTAGAAGAATGTCCTTGCTCTCTGCTTGTATCAGGCAGTCGTTCAGATATGGATATATTTGAATTCCTTTTTGTCTGCAAAATGCAATTATTGGTGCCAGGCATTTGGTAAAGACCCTGGGCGAGTAGATAAGCCAAAGGGCAGTGCAGAGAATTGGTAGTGCATTGAACCAGCTATGAATCTGAGGTATCTTCTGCAATTTTGTCTGATAGGGACATGCAGGTATGTCTCTGAGGTCCAAAGTAACAAGCCAAGCTTTCTTGCCCAACATAGGAAGGAGCTGTTGTAGTGTCTGCATTTTGAATTTCGGAACATCCAGGTAAGTATTTAGAATGGAAAGGTCCAGAATGGGTCTCCAGGCTTTGTCCTTTCTGGGTACCAGGAAGAGTCTTGAGTAAAATCCTTGTCCTTTTTTCCTGCTGTGGTACTTTTTGAATAGCTCTCATGTCTATGAGGGCTGAAATGTATTTTTGTGCCTCTGCCCATTGATTTTGTGGCAGGTCTGGCATTCCTTTTAGCCTTGGAAAAGTGTGAAAGTGGAACCTGTAACCTTGAGACACAATATTCAGCACCCATTTGTCTTGGGTGATTGCTTGCCAGTTTTGAGAAAAAAGTGCTAGTTTCCCCCCCAAGGGAGCTGCCAAAAGGGAAGAGTTTGGCATTGGAAGGGGGAAGTCATTGGGACTGTTTCCTGTAAGGTTGTGACTTGTCCTCACCTCCTTTTGGGTTTGAAGCACCCCACTATCATGGTCTGTAAGATCCTTGTGGCTGAGATCTGCCTCTTGGGCATCTGTATCTGCCTCTGTGGCCTGTCTGACACTGGAAAGGACCAATTCTTTGTAGGCCAATTTCTGCTAAATCGTGGTGGCTGTACTGTAAGAAATCCTTCACTGTTTGCATAGATTTTGCCTTATCCTCCATTTTCTTTAATACCTCTTCTGCCTTAATACCAAATAAATTATCTTGCTGCAAAGGAGCATCCAATAATTTTGCCTTAACATGATCTGTAAACTTTGTTCTTTTAACCAAGCATGCCTTCGAATCACAGATCCTGTAACTGCTGCTCTACAAGAAGCTTCTAATGAATCAAAACCACATTGCAAAGTATGCTTTCCCACTTGTTCAGCTGCATGCAATAAATCCTGCATTTCCTTATAGTCAGGTTGTTCTGCATTTGTACTCATTTTCTGTTTTAATTGAGACAGTAAGTACTGTTGATATTTGAGCATGTGAAACTGGCAATTTAGAGCCCTCACTGCTAAAGTTGCAGAAGTGTAAACTTTCTTCCCCCATCTATCTAATGCTCTAGAGTCCCTATCAGAGGGAACTGGATTCTTCGCCGTGGAAGCCTTAACCCCTTTGGGACCCTGGGAAATAGTTTCTGGGTCAGCAACAGGGTTTTTATAAAGAAATTTGTGAGCGTCAGGGACTCTGTAGTACCTGTCTGGCTTGATGGAGCTGGGGGTAAAGAATCAGGATTTAAACTAGATTCAGAGAACACATTATCTACAATGTCCAACACTGGTGGAATAGCAAGGCAGTAAAAGAAAGTCTCTGAGCCTTTTCTTGGATTCCGAGTAATCTTGGCCCTCCCAATGGAAATGCTCCCTCACGGTATGTAAAGTTTCCCCAAAAGAATAACCCTCAGGAGGAGAAGCTGAAAGAATTGATTCTTCAGCATCAGAATCCTCATAGGGGGTAAAGAATATCCCTGGTCTGAAGAGGAATCAGAATATATTGAAACCTGGTCAGAGGAATCAATCTGTATCCTGCCTAGGCCTTTTATCAGGAGGGGGATGGGAACCCCTGATCGGATTTATCAAGTCTTCGGCCATCTTGAGCATCTGTTTTTTAGGCATGGAGGCCTGTCCAGGTGAATGCTGTACTTGCTTTTTTGTCTTTAATGTAGGTTTAGTCTTGGCTGTAGTTGCAATGGTAAGTTGAGTAGGCCTGAAAACACCCTCAGAAGCCGATGCCTGCTCAGCGGCTCCGGAACCATCTGAAGGGTTAATCTCCATTTGTCCAACACCTTGAGTATCCAGAGGCCTAGGCACCTCCACGTGGGAGTCGGTGGCAGCCTCTGGTTCTGAGGTAGCGGGTGTCAGGGGCTGCGAAAGCGCCTCACTAAAAACCGGCGAACCGGTGACTGGCCTAGAAGAGGCTTAGTCGTCAGTTTTGAGCCAAGGATGCCTTTCCTTATATTTGCGGTTTTTGTGCATTCCGGTCGTCAGTAGTTCCGACGGCATTGTATAATTAAACCTTCGCCCAAAGTAATGGCGAGCAAAATCAAACAGACGTTTGATAGTGCGTTTGTTAAATCTAGCACAAAACTGACAACTATTGACGTTGTGATCTGGGCCTAGGTATGGAATACAGTAAGAATGAAAATCCTTATGAAGTATTTGCTTCCTCACAAGAAATACAATTATTAACTTTTACTAACATCGGACTGAGGCAAGAAAAAGTTTCCCCAACAGGGTACTTAGCTTTATTGAAGACTTCGGTTCCAAAATCGAATTTGAAATCTTAGGAGTCGTCCGACCGGCACTTGCGAACTGCTTTTGCTTTGGGCACCGCGCGGCAAGAAACACTGAAGAAAATGGCATCGGTTGCTTCTTATATACCCCTGGTGCACTGACGTCAGGGAGGAGGTGACAGCAACCGACTCCAGACCAAGACTTTGGAACTCAGGCCGACTGCGGGCCCGCCTGATGGCAGGATAACCCAAATGTAATGACTGCAGCAGTGAAACACGATGAACATCTGTTCATGAAGAGATTGTGGGATACACTAAGGGGGAAGGGATTTCCACACCATGAAATAACCCCGGTGGATGATGGACAAAACTCAAGAGTCTTGAATGATCCTTAATTAATTGGGAAGGGACAGGGAAAGATGAAAGATAAACCTCTCTGGTGGACATCTGCAATAAATAAACTATATAACAAAAGGAAAAAATTGCTGTTCAGGACCAAGAAGGAGCAGGTGCCCAATTGGAAGCAATCTCTCCTTAGCCAGAACAAGCAAATTAATAGCACTAGTGAAATCCTCTAAAGCCAACTTAGAGTCTAAATTGGCCACATCTACTAGAGACAATCATAAGGCCTTTTTCACATATGTCCGCAACCTCAAAGGAAGCACCCAGATTTGTTCAGAACTGGTGGTCAAGGACATCACATACACAAATGCTGTAGATATAGCCAACCTACTGACAGATTCAGTGAAAACTTGCTTTTGTCCTAGAGGGACTTATGTTCAGCAGCAGCAGAACCAAAAAGGTTTTGATTGTCAAGAGGACCATCCATCAAACTTAACCTTAATGTCGTCATTTAAGGTCTGAAGACAAAGCCAAGAGTAATGCCTCAGCACACAACCAAATGCAGCAGCCCTAGACCTAGAAGAAGCATCATATGCATCATAACTACACTTAATAGAGTGTTGAGCCACTTGAGAGGTAGTACCTAACAAGGAAATGGCTGTGGCCTTCATTTAAGAATCAGGAAGATCAGAAGTTACCCGAGAAGCTTGAGAAAGAAGGGATAAAAACACAAACCTGGCCCTACGAGTCTGGTAACTGAAAGCTCTAAAGGCCAGGGTGGCAGCAGTGTAATCGTTTTTGCCTAGACATTCCAAATGACTCTACTGTCTCTATCTGAAGGAAGGAGTTTAGTCGAAGGCAAAAGCTTAGAAGGTTTATCAGAAGAGACAGACACTACAAAAATGTTAGCAGATGGACATTTATACAGAAATTTAGAATCATCTGGCACCTGTAAAATCTGTGAGGTTTCTTGACGGCTGGTAACCAGGTTTAACAGAGACTATAGAAAAGGTATCTTAACATGGTAGCAAAGATTGGAAGAACTGCAGAGGGTTTGGGAGACTCCATCTGGAGGAGTCCATAATATCTTTTGTGAATATCAGAAACCTAACAATCCCACTGGAAATATTCCATCACACAAGAAATAGTTTTCGGGAGAATCTGGACTAACAGAATCCTCCTCTTCAGACCCATAATCCAAAGGAGAAGGGATTTGGGAGGATTATACCAGAGACTCTTTCTGAGAATCTAAATCTTCATAAGAAAAAGTAAAGTTGTGTACAATACACTCGAACATCTAAATTTATGGCAAGTGTACACAACTGTACTATGTTCTTCGTGTTTCACTGTTGCAGTCATCACACTTAGGTTGATTCCGAAAGCTGAGTAAGAGGGGAGGAAGTCAAGTAGTATTAGGGCTGGCTAGCAGGCGTAAGACTGCTGTGGCAAATCCAGCTCTGGATTTGGAAAAGACAGGTAAGTGGCAATGCTTGGTGAAGGTGTATACAGAACTCCAGGTTGCAGCTTCCATGATGTCCTTGGTAGGGACTCCACTGAGAAATGCTGTAGAAGTTGAGGTAGTCCTAGTGGAATGAGTTCTGAACCCCTGTGGGGTATGTTTACCATGGTGTTTGTAGCAGAAATTGATGCAGTGTGCTATCCATTTGGAAATGGTTTGCTTTGAAATGGCCTTGCCCTACGCCCCCTATAGCAAAGCTGACTAGCAGCTGATCAGATTTCCTGAAAGGCTTGGTCCCATCAAGGTAGAACCTGAGCTGTCTGTGCACATCCAGAGAGTGCAGGATCCTTTCCCCTTTATTCTGAGGATTAGGGAAAAAGGTTGGTAAATGGATGGATTGGTTTAAAGCCACACAGGATACCACCTTGGACATAAATGATGGGTTAGTCCTGAGGGAGACCCTGTTAGCATAGAAAATAATGAAGGGTTCTGCAGCCATTAGTGCCTGTAGCTCAGACACTCTTCTTGCTGAAGTGATGGCTAGAAGTAAGGCTGTTTTCTAAGAGAGGAATTTTAACTCTGCTGTAGCAGCAGGTTTGAAAGGGGGGGGCATGAACTTCTCTAGAACAAAGATAAAGCCCAGGTAGGAGTGGGAGCTCTCCTCAGGGGTCTTAAAATGTTAGCTCCTCTCAGGAACTGTTTGACCAGAGGGTGCGAAAAGAGAGGTGTCTCAGTATTGTAATGAGCTGAGATAGCAGAGGCATGAATTTTAATTGATGAGAAGGATAGGCCTTTGTGGAGCAGCTCTGCTAGGTAATCTAAGATTTGAGGTAAGGAGGGTACGACTGTGTCCTTTTCCTAGAGACTGGCTCCAAAGAACAGTATCTTTACCACTTTTCTGAATAGGATTTCCTAGTACTAGGCCTTTTGGCCTCAAGGATGACGTCCTGCACCTGTTTGCCGAGGGCTGCTGGAGGTGTGTTCAGGGAATAAGCCAGGCTGCAAGGTTCAGTGTTTGCAGCTGAGGATGCAAAAGCTGTCCCTTCTGCTGGGATAGCAGGGAGGGGGTCTGGTGTAGGTGCCAGGGTGCACTGCTGTCAGACTGTGTAGGAGTGGGTACCAGTGCTGGTGTGGCCAGTCTGGTGCAATAAGGATTGTCCTTGGTCTGTCCTGCTTGATTTTGAGTAGTAATTTTGAGAGGAGGGGCATAGGGGGAAAGGCATAAATTGAGAGGTTTTCCCATGTAAAGGATAGGGCATTCACTTGCCATGCTTGGCTGTGGGGATTTCTGGTGCAAAAATTGCTCAATTGATGGTTTTGGGGGGAGGCAAAGAGATCCACCTCTGATGTCCCCCACCTGTTGTTTAGAAGTTTGAATGAGTTGGGTTCCAGTTTCCACTCGTGTGGGTCCAGTAGATTTCTGCTTAAGTAGTCTGCCAGTGACTTTAGTTTGCCTGGCAGGAATTGAACTTGCAGGTGTACTTGGTTGCTCAAGGCTGTGTTCCACAGGGCCATGGCTAAACCGCACAGTGGTAGGAATGAGTTCCCCTCTGCTTGTTTATGTACCACGTAACTGTGGAGTTAAGAGTTGACCTGGAAGGATAAGGTATTTGAAGGCTGTCAGAGCATGCTGTACAACTAACATTTCTTTTTGATTGATATGCAGGTGAATTTGTCCTGGGTTCCATTTGTCTTGAGTGCATTTTCCTGCCATGTGAGCCCCCCCCCCCCATACATAGCCTGATGCGTCTGTGGTCAAGGTTTGGGCGGCGAGGGGTTGAGTGAAAGGAAGTCCCTTGTTGTGGTTGCAAGCCTCTGCTCACCAAAGGAACTCTGCCCTTAGACAAGGAATGATAGGAATCAAGAATTTCCAAGTCCTGAGAATGATGACACCAGAGACTTTTTAAGTACAATTGAAGTTTCCTCATATGCAATCTTGCATATGGAATTAGCAGAATGCATGAGGCCATGAACCCTAGGGCTTGCAGTATTTTTCTTGCAGATAGCTGGGTTTTGGTGGCCATAAGTCTGAAGTAATTTGTCAAATGAACCTGCTTTTCTGGAGTGGGGAATGCCATCTGAGAAGCTGTGTTCAAGCTTGCTCCCAGGAATACAATCTTTTGGCTGGGCACCAGATGTGATTTATTTTATTTGATGGTGTACCCCAGAGAGGTTAGAAGTCTCTTTATAAATGCCAGGTGCTGAAGTAGCAATTCCTGACTGTCCGCCTGAATCAGGCAATCATCCAAGTATGGATATATTTGAAAATTTCTCTGCCTGCAGTATGAACCAGGCACTTTATGAACACCCTGGGTGCAGTAGATGAGCCAAAGGGAAGTGCAGAGAACTGATAGTGCCTAGAGCCTGCCCTGAAATGTAGATATTTGCTGCAAGATTCTCTTATGAGGCTGTGCAGATGAGCTTCTTTTAAGTCTAGGGTGGCTAGCCAGGAGTCCTTGGCAAGCATAGGAAGCAGCTGTTGTAGTGTAAGCATTTTGAATTTTGGGGCCACCAGGAAGGTGTTGAGAATGGACAGATCCAGGAGAGGGCACCATGAACTCTCTTTCTGGGCACCAGGAACAGTCTGGAGTAGAAACTCTGTCCCCTTTGCTCTATTGGAACAGGCTGAAGCCCTGATACTGAGAAGAGAAAGTACTTGCTTTTGAGCCTCTGCCCACTGGTTTGGAGGAAGGTCTGGCAACCCACTTGGGGTTGGCAGTGAGTAGAAGTAGAATCTGTATTCCTGGGATACAATGTTTAGGACCCATTGGTCCTGGGTAATGGACATCCAGTTTTTTTGCATGCAGGGTGAGTTTTCCTCCTAGGGCTGCAAGTACTTGGGCATGGGTGGAAGGATGATAGACAAGTCATTGTGAAATTTTTCCATAAGTGGGTGGCTTACCACTCCTTGTTTTTGAGGTGGGAGCACTCCATTGCTTAGATCTCTGCATACCCTGAGACTGTAGTCTTGGTGGTCTGTTGCCCCTAGGTTTGGCCTGAGAAGGCCTGGGAGGGACTTGAAAGGACGAGTTTTTAGAAGGCCAATGCCTACTGAATCTAGGTGGCTGTACCTGTAAGAAATCTTAAACAATTTCCACAGATTTAGCTTTTTCCTCCATCTTTTAAAGAACGACTTCTGCTTTAGTGCCAAACAAATGTTCCTGGTGTAATGGAGCATCTAACAAATTTTGCTTTGACATGATCTGGCAAGATTTGTTCCTTCAGCTAAGCATGCCTTCTCAGAACAGACCCAGTGACAGCAGCCATGCATCAAAACCACACTGCAAAGTATGTTTACCAATTTGGTTTGCAGAATGCATTATTGTAAATCTTTATTTTCTGCACAGTCTGGAAGCAACAACATTTTCTGTTTAATTAGTTCCATAATATGCTGCTGGTACTTCAACATGTGAAACTGGAAATTTAAAGCCCTTATGGCAAGAGTAGCAGAGGTATATACCTTCTTACTCCATCTGTCTTAAGCTCTAGAATCCCTGTCCGAAGGGGTAGGGTTTTTGGCTATAGTAGCCTTAATACCCTTAGGTCCCTGTGAAATGGTCTCTGGATCTGCAGTGGGATTCTTAGAGAAATTTGTGAGAGTCAGGTACTCTGTAGTACCTGTCAGGCTTTCTAGGAGCTGGTGGTAAAGTATCAGGAGTAAGACTGGATTCCATGAAGACATCATCTACAATATCCAGGACAGGGCTAGAGGCCTGTGCTGAGGCAAGTCTAAAAATTCTCCGAGTTTCTTTTTGGTTTGTGGGTAGTCCTGGCATTCCCACTGGAAATGCTCTCTTAAGGTATGCAAGGTTTCACCAAAAGAAAAGTCCTCTGGAGGGGAGGCAGGGGGAATGGAATCCTCTGCATCTGAATACTCATAAGTAGATAAGGGAATGTCCTGGTAATCAGAGGGATCAGGGTCATCGGATTCATGGTCTGTAGAATCAGAAGGAAAATCAATCCTTTGTCTTTTAGAGGGGGAAGGCTGGCTTCCCCCTAATTAAAGTTATAAGGTCTTCAGACATTCTAAGCATTTGTTTCTATGGCATGGGAGAGCTTGAGCATGCATTTTGGTCATTGATTTTCTAGGTGTGGTGCGAACTCTGGGCCTGAGAAACTCCGTAGTTTTATTCAGAAACAAAGTAGACAGTTTAATACGAACATCGGATGGTTGGAATACACCCTCAGAAGCTGGTGCCTGCACAGCTGTTCCGGACCCATCCAAGGTAGAGACATCCGCAAGTTCCATATGAAGCACCTCGTGGCATACCGGACTCTGAATGGGTCTCAGCAGAGGCCTGTGAAACTGTAGAAGCGGGTATCAGGGGGCTGCAAAAACACCTCACTGACTACTGACGGACTGGCGATTAGCTTAACGGAAGCGTTGTCGGCAGTTTTGGACCAATGCGGTCTGTCGCTGTCTTTATCCTTACGTTTTTTTCAGAAGAACGGTAGTCAGACGGCTTATCGAAGCCATTTCGGAATGCAGAGAATGAGAGCGAAAGAATATAGCAACAAAAATAGCCCAACGACAAATAGTTCAGGCGTTAACCAAGGCACAAAACTGACAGCGAGGAATGTCATGGCCTTGGCCTAAACAAGTGACGCAGTAAGAATGAAAATTTCTGTGAGGTATTTGCTTTCCACAGGCAAGACAATTGTTAAATTTTTCTGACATCGGTTAGAGCAAGAAATAAGGATCTCCAACGGGGTACTTAACTTTAGAAGACTTCAGGTTTGAAACTCAAACAACGAAAATTTCTGGAAGCGGCCGACCGGCACTTGCAAACTGCTTCTGCTTCGGGCTCCCGCATGGCAAGAAAAGCTGATGTAATGGCACCAGCTGCATGTTTTATACCCCTGACGATCTGATGTCATTGAAGAGGCGACAGCATCCGATGCAGAAATCCCAAGACACTGGTATTTGGGCCGACTGAAGGCTACCTGCAGGCAGACAACCCAAGTGTGATGACTGCAACAGTGAAACATGAAGAACATCTCTTGTTCCCTAGGCCTTTGAAGAGGAGTAGATGACCATGGAGGAGCAGGTACAGAGACTCCTTCAGGAGGCTTTAAGGCCATGAAAGCATTAAACAACTCCTGGGTAAAATCCTGCCATTCATGCTGGGGATCTTTAACAGCAAGGGAAATATGCTCTTTTTTTTTTTTTTTTTTCTTTTGAGGGACGTCCACCTGAAAACCCTAGAAGGTTCAGATCTTTGCTGACACTATCAATGCAGTAGAAATATTCTCCCAAACTAGAATCTGTGGAATCCCTCTCTGCCCCTTAGATAAAATCAGCCAAGGTTCACTATCAATGTCTGGAGATGTTTGTACAGCTTCTGTGGACTTACGAGAAGTCTGATCATTGCCGGCCTCCAACAGGGTCACGGCAGAGGAATCCAAAACAATGACTAGACAATCCTCTGGGCTTTTATAAGCCCTGAGAAAGACATCTGGGGGGAGGCTGGACAGCAGCTGAATCAGACTTGAGTTTTTTGGTTTTTCTTGGCAGGCAGCTGACCCTCGTGATGGGAAGACATGGACTCTTCCATAGTACCTAGCACCAACAACTTCAAATTTGTTTTCTGGGTAGATAGACAAGGAGGCGATAACAGACAGAACATTGCATATGGTTGTGAGAAGCACCCACACAGAAGAGAGACAGCTCATGATGATCTTTATGGGAAATCTGCCTTGAGAACTGACATCTTCCCTTTCTGGATGACATGTAAACACAAAAACAAAAATAAAAGATAAGAAGAAACCCCAATGGGGCACTTATCTGAAACATGGCTCAGTAACCAGCACAGAAGAATGGCATAAGTTCTGAGTTATGGACTTCTATAACTGTAAAGACATTGGTATACTGGCCTGATGTTAGGAATTCTGCAGCAGTGATATGGAAGGACATCTCTATCTAGAGGAGCATCCTGTAACTCTGCCCTGCTTTAAGAGTGTCCGATTCCTGAGCCACGCCATGTCTATGAGTGACCCAGACAGTGGCAGCTGCTCTGCATGATGCATGTAGTGCATCACAAAAGTGTCTGGAAACCTGTAAAGCTGCTCTAGCTATCTCCTGAATTTCCCTAGACAACAAGGCCGCCTTAGTAATAATTTGGTCCTGAAGGGATTCTATATACTTCAGCATACCGAATTGGCAATTAAGTGCCCTTATGGAAAGGGTAGCTGAGGTATATGCCTTCTTGACAAACTTGTCCAAAAGTCTGCTTTCCCGGTCTTTAGGCAGGGGATGTCTAGTTACACACTTTGGCATCCTTTTAGTGGACTCAGTAGAAACTACTGAGGGATCTGCTTTAGTGTTTTTATAAAGGTGCTTCAGTGAATCAAGCACTCTGTAAAACCGGCCAGGCTTTCTGATAACAGTTGGTTGGGATCATCACACACCACATACACAGGGGGATACAGCTAGTGGTTTAGGTGAAGGTAAACTCCAATTCCCTACAGTGAGCCTCAGCTTTTAAGAATGGTTTGTTTTCCCAATGGAAACCTCCTTTGCCCATAGAAATAAAATGTGGAAGCTCTGTCTGAACAACTGCCCTACTGCAAAACCAGGACTAGATCCGAACCTCCAGGAGTCTTTGGAGGGGGTTGGAGGGTGGGATGTTAAGAATGAATGAAGATAGACAACACAGATGGAAAATTACAGTAAGAACATAACGTCTTTAGCTGATGTTGTCAACCTTCATTCATTTTTGACTGTTGGGACTACATCCCTAGCTACTTTATGTCCCGGGAGGCCCTTTGGAAGGATATTCCTGAGCACCATAGAGCCAAAGGATGCTCTTCCCCTGGAGACCTTATCCAATTTTTAATGAGTGATAAAAGTATTCAGGGTATCCCAAGTGGCCGCTGCACAGGTCATCCACAGAGGCTCTAGAATGAAAGTCTACTGAAGTGGAAACTAATATGGTAGAATGAGCCTTGACCTTTGTTGATAGGTTTAGTTTATTTTGGTTGTAAACAAAGATGATGCAATCTCGCAACCATTTTGATAAAGTAACTTTGGAAACAGTTTTGCCCAGTCAAGTGCCTGAAAAGGACAAAAACAATTGGTCTGATTTTCTAAACAATTTCATTCTATTCAAGTAAAAACGTAATTATGCACTTCTAACAAATGTAAACAATATTCTCCCTTGTTTCAGAAATTTGGGGTTGATGGGTTAAACTTTGCAAAACTAATGTTAAATTCTAAGGTTCGATGGCTTCTTTAAAGGGTGGTTTGAAATGCGACATTAAGGAAAGGTCATCAAAACCATTATGAAAATTGGAAATAGCAGCTACATGAACCTGATTGGAAAATAGTTGATAAATATTCTAAAACCTTACCAACTGAGGGTGAAAAAGGGTCATTTTTTTTTCTGCAAGAGGACCCAAGCATAAATCTGTTCCATTTACTCAGATAAAGTTTAAGATAGAGTTTTCTGCCTGGCAATTACTGGAAGTGGCCATCAGCTTGAGACTGTACAGAGAAAGGAGAAACACACTTGGGACCAATAAGGCACAATTAGGATCACTCTGCTTTTTAACCACTGGGCCTTCTTCAAAACTTAGGAGAATGCATCTGCTCAGTTAGAAAGATAACTGGATATGGTCTCTAGAACAGAATCTGGTTCCACCCTGTTTGTTGATGTTCCAGACCAATGACATGTTGTCTGATTGATTGAAATGCCTGCAATGCTAGGGCACGACCTCAGTTCCAGGATGCTGATAACTCCATCAGGGATGCATCCGTGGTCACTATGGCCTTAGGCTGGGAACTACGTGATTGCTGCAGCCATTGACCCTAGGAGTTGTATGACTAAATGAGCTGCAACAACTGCCATGCATTTGGTGAACACCTGGGGGCTGTGGTGAGACCAAAGGGCAGTGCTCAAAAATTATCTTTCTCCAGAAATGGAAGGATAGACTGTACCATGACCATCCGAAATTCTGTCTGTCGAACAAACTTGTTCAAGAGACTGAGGTCTAGAATTGGCCTCTAGTCCCTTGTCTTTAATCTGATGTTACTGAGTGCCAGGCAAAGTGGTGCAGACCCACATGTGTCCTGAAAAGGTCATTGGGACTTCCTGTACCACATCTTCCCACTCCTCCGACTCCTGGAGTAAGGACGTTGAGGAGTCGAAAAATGTATTTCCACAGCAGAAAGGGTCTTTCCGTCCTTCTCACACCTGGCTTGTCCCTTCAGCTGTGAGCAAGCATAAAGCATGGAGGACGGATTGGATATCGGGGTCTAGGGATGCAAGGAGGCTTTACTGCTCCACAACTATTTTATTTTTTCTCCTCATCAGACACTGCTCCTGCCAAATTGCCTGAGAGCTCAGTCATCAGGTCCCTCTGAAGGCAGGTAAAAATCTGTCCATCACCCAACACTCCCAGTTTGGAGGATGATGCTGTCGTGAGCTTGACCAGATCATCGGCAGGTGGGGTCACCAAAGAAGGAGGTCAGGCATGAAAAGCCTGCAAGAAAGGGACCCTTACCTTTCATCGTAGTCTGTATCCTCAGTGAGAGATTCTTCTGGAGAACCTAAGAGATGGTGCCAACTGCAAGCCTACTGAGGCAAGAATTCTTTCCATAATCTGAAAGGCAGGCCAGCTTGAAGAGGGATGGGAGAGCCAGGGTCACACTCTGCTTTGATAAGCTCACCGCACCTGGAACCATAGATGGCGCAATGGAAAAAAAGCAGCACCAAACTAGGAACCATGGAGAGACTGTTCCAGAGCCAAGGTGAGATCCACCATTGGCACCTAAGTAGTTGGTACTGGGAGTGGTGCTGAAGTTGAGGGCTCCAAGACCGGTGCAGAGGTTGAAGGAGGAAGACAGAATGGAGTCCATGGACAGTAGACCTTGGCTTCAGATGGGAGGGTGGTCCTAGAAAGGGCCGAAAGACCTCTGGCCACCAAGAGCGGATCCACGAAGCTAACTATATCAAACTCTGAAAGACTACTGGTGGAATGAATAAACAGTTGGTCAATTTTGGTGCTTACTCTTCGGGTTCTTGGCAGCAAGCAGCCTTTTGGGGACTTAGAGGGTCATGAACTTGAGGAGACTCTATAACAGAGTTTTTTTTTTTTTTTTTTTTAGGACTTTTTTACTTTCTCCTCAGACAAAAGCCTCTCTGAAGGGCATTTTAACAGCCCCTTGAGGATGATGCCCATCAGAGCTGGGCATCTTTCTGTCATAACCTTCACATTGCTTAAAGCCAGTAGTGCTTGTTTCTCTGCCATGACAAAATAAGGTTAACCAAACTGATCAGCCACACACACACCACACACCCACATACACCCCAATAGTAAGATAAGGGGAAAAAGACCAGAAGAAAAAGTTTTTTTTTGAATGTACTAACAATGGTAGCAGAGAGAGATACCCAGAAAGGGTAAAGGAAGGTAAAGAATACCAATGATGTTATTACAAACTTACTAAAGGTAAAAGGGAAGGGAGGGGCCTAAACCAACAATGGTAAAAAAAAAATACCAAAAGGCAACAACTGGGAAAAAACAGCACTTGCACACACAAAAATAGCAATTAAGCAATAGAGTAAGGTAACGATAACGTTTTTATAGTGTATAAAAAGCTATAAAAAGGAAAAATATATAACAAAATAAGCACTTCGCTTGAGAGCATGGCTGATGTGTCTTAAAACTCTACGCAGCAAACGAGATCTGAGGGGAAGAGAGGCACTATGGGTAGCCTTAGCTTGAGAGTTTCTGGCTGGAGCAGGCTTGTTACAATGGCAGAGTCGGTTTCGAGGATGGAACCGAAACCCAACAGTCAAGAATGAATGAAGATTGACATCATCAGACAAATCTTTATGCGGTATTTACTTCCCACACATCAAGCAACTGTTAACCTTTTAAAACATTAATTTAGAACATAAAAATTCCCAACAGGGTACTTATCTGACCGCAGAAGAGAAGAAACTCTAGAAAAAATGAGCTGACTGTCAGACTGCAAGTGTAACGTATATATGGTGAAGTGCACTGGACTGCATGGCTAAAAAGAACTGAAGACGCAGCTGACACACAACCTTCTTATACCCAAACGTCAGTCCACAGACATCTATCGGCTAGAGATGATTCATAGACTTTGGAAATCAGGCCAGTTGTGGGCTTCTGCATGGCAGGAAGACCCAAGAATCAGTAGTGCAACACTGACTACAAAGAAAGTACAGTTGTTTACACTTACCATAAATATAGATGTTCGAGTGTATTCACCAGTGCAGTAATCACATTTGGGTTATCCCTGCCAGGGTAGCCCTCGGCCGGCCCAAATACCAGAGACTTAGTATTTCTGCAACAGTTGCTGTCGCTTGAGGACTGACGTCAGGTCGTCAATAGTATAAAATAAGGCAGCCGACACCATTACATCAGTTTTTCTTGCCCTAATCTGTCAGGATCCCCCAAGTAGGTGGCCAGGGTCTGGTGGAAGAAACCCCACCAGTGGAAAATAAATACCAATATGTCCATTGAAAGGAAAGGAGAACAACAAGTTAGAATGGTAATACAAGGAGAAAGAGAAGAAAGGGGGATGGAGGGGAGGAAACCAGGACTGCAACAGTGAATACACTCAAACATCTACATTTATGGTAAGTTTACACAAAGTACAGTTATGTACACTTACCATAAATGTAGATGTTCGAGTGTATTCACTGTTGCAGTCATTACATTTGGGTAATCTGCTGGCAGGTTGCCCTCAGTCGGCCTGAATAACAAAGTCTTGGGTCCTGTGTCAGTTGATGCCTCCTCTTCCATGACATCAGGTCATCAGGGGTATAAAACATGCAGTTGATGCCATTTTATTCAGTTTTTCTTGCCCCAGATGTCAGGTGCTCCCCAAATGGGGAGCAAAAATATATATATAAACAAACAGTAAATATATAAATACATTTTTAGAAACAAACTTTACCTTCAACTAAAAGCAAATACACCACAAAGGCTTTTGAGTATAGTGAAGGAAAGAAAAGGCATAGTATGGGGGATGGCGGGTGGGTAACCCGGACTGCAACAGTGAATACACTCGAACATCTACATTTATGGTAAGTGCACACAACTGTACTATGTTCTTCGTGTTTCACTGTTGCAGTCATTACATTTGGGTAGAATCCCAAAGCTATGGATGGGAGGACGGAACTAAACAGCGTTAGGAGTGGCTATAAGGCCCTGCAGGACTGCAGTGGCAAAGCCTGCCCCGGATTTGGATAAGAGGTAAATGATAATACTTTGTGAAGGTATGAACAGAGCTCCAAGTAGCAGCTTCTAGAATGTCTTTGGTTGGGACCCCTCTGAGAAAAGCTGCTGAAGTAGAGGCAACCCTGGTGGAATGTGACCTGATCCCCTTGGGCACAGGTTTACCATGGTGCAAATAGCAGAAACGAATGCAGTGGCTTATCCATTTAGAAATCGTCTGCTTTGATATAGCCTTCCCCTCTGATCCTGCAGCAAATGCTACCAGTAGTTGCTCAGACTTTCTTAGAGATTTGGTCCTCTAAGTAGAATCTTACTTGTCTGTATACATCCAATGAATGCAGAATCCGCTCCCCCTTGTTCTGCAGATTTGGGAAAATGTTGGCAGGTGAATGGTCTGGTTAAGAGCCACACTGGATACCAACTTAAGCATAAAAGAAGGATTAGTCCTGAGGGACACCCTGTCCGGGTAAAATATAATGAAAGGCTCCACTGCCATGAGAGCCTGTAGTTCTGAAAACCTTCTTGCTGAAGTGACTGCCAAAAGAAAGGCTGTTTTCCAAGATAGAAATTTTATATCCACAGAAGATGCTGGTTCAAAAGGAGGCAGGGTGAGTTTTTCCAGCACAAAATTGAGGTCCCATGCTGGAGCTCTATTGGGAGGCCTTAAATATTTGGCCCCTTTAAGATACTGTTTAAGCAGTGGATGAGAAAAGAGGGGAGGCTCTGTGCTGTAATGAGCCGAGATGGCAGAGGCATAGATTTTTACTGAAGAAAAAGATAGGCCCTTGTCAAGCATCTCAGTTAAATATTGCAAAATCTGAGGAATATTGGGCTTAGCGTCTATTTCTTGTGCTTGGTTCCAAGCACAAAATCTCTTCCATTTATCAGCATAAGATTTTCTAGTACTAGGCCTTCTGGCTTCCAAAATGACACCCATCACAGATTTACTGAGAGGTGTGGTTTGAATAATTAGTTGACTGGCCATGCTGCAAGATTCAGAGTTTGTAGCGGAGTGTGCAGAATTTGATAGCTCTGCTGAGACAGTAGATGAGGTAGTTGAGACAAGTACCATGGAGGAAGATGTGTCATGTCCCTTAGAGGCGGGTACCAGTGCTGGCGAGGCCAGTCTGGAACAATTAGGATCAGTTTTGGTTTTTCCTGTCTGACTTTTAGTAAGACCTTGGACAGAAGAGGCAGAGGGGGAAAGGCATAGACTGATAGGTTTTTCCAGCTGAAGGACAGAGCAGGTTTTTCCAGCTGAAGGATAGAGCATCTACTTTCCATGCTTTTTTGCGATAAACTCTTGTGAAGAATTTGCCCAACTGATAATTTTGGGGAGAGGCAAATAGATCTACGTCTGGGCTCCCCCATTTCTGTGTTAAGATGCTGAAGATTTGTGGATCCAGTTTCCATTCGTGCACATCCATAAGATTTCTGCTTAGGTCTGCCAGAGTATTTTGCTTTCCTGGCAGGAAATGAGCTTGGAGATGTATTTGGTAAGTCAAGGCTGTGTTCCACAAGGCCATGGCTAGTCTTCAAAGAGGGTAGGAATGTGTACCACCCTGCTTGTTTATGTACCACATAACTGTGGTGTTGTCCATCTTCATCAGTAGTTGTCCTGGATGAAGTAAGTCCTTGAAGGCTGTCAGAGCACTCTGAGCAGCTAGCATTTCTTTCTGGTCGATATGCAGATGCATTTGGTTTGGGCTCCATTTGCCCTGAATGCATCGCCCTGCCAGGTGGGCCCCCCATGCATAGTCTGATGCGTCTGTAGTTAGGGTTTGGGTGGCAGGGGGTAGAGTGAATGACAGTCCTTTGTTTTGGTGACATGTCCCTGCCCACCAAAGAAACTCCTGTTGTAGGCATGGGATGAGAGGAATCATTGTTTCTAGGCTGTGACAATGTTGACTACATAAACTTTTTAGGTACCATTGAAGTTTCCTCATATGCAGTCTCAAATATGGAATTAGTAGAATGCAGGATGCCATGAACCCCAAGGCCTGCAGAATTTGTCTTGCAGATAACTGGGTTTTTATTGCCATTTGTTTGAAGTATGTTGTCAGTTGCCTTTGTTTGTCTGGCGTGAGGTAAACCATCTGGGCAGTTGTATTCAAGCTTGCACCCAGGAATGTAATTATTTGAGAGGGTACCAGTTGTGATTTCTTTTCGTTTATGGTGTACCCTAGGCAAGCTAGAAGCCTTTTTACAAAAGCCAGATGTTGAAGAAGAGTGTCCTTGTCCTCTGCTTGAATGAGACAGTCGTCCACATAAGGATAAATTTGAATGCTTCTTTGTCTGCAGAATGCATTTACTGGTGCCAGGCACTTTGTAAAGACCCTGGGTGCAGTAGATAAGCCAAAGGGCAGTGCAGAGAATTGGTAATGCAAAAAACCTGCTTTGAAGTGGAGGTATCTTCTACATGGATTACCTTATTGGGATATGCAGGCAAGCCTCTTAAGTCTAGAGTTACTAACCAAGCATTCTTGCCTAGCATGGGCAGTAGCTGTTGTAAAGTCAGCATTTTGAATTTTGGAATGTCCAGGAACGTGTTCAGAATTGATAAGTCCAGTATTGGACGCCATAAATTGTCTTTTCTGGGTACCAGGAAATGTCCTGAATAAAAACCTTGTCCTTTTTCCTTTTCTGGTACCGGTTGAATAGCCCCCATATCCATGAGGGACAGGACTTGTTTCTGGGCCTCTGCCCACTGATTTTGTGGCAGATCTGGCCATCCATTTGGAATTGGAAAAGTATGGAAATTAAATCTGTACCCCTGGGATACTATGTTTAATACCCACTTGTCCTGGGTAATTAACTGCCAATTTTGAGCATGAAGTGCTAGTTTTCCCAAGGGGGCTGACAAAAGATAAGTGCTTGGTGATGGTAGAGGAAAGTCATTGAGACTGCTTACTGTAGGGTTGTGCTTTGTTACCTCCAGATTTGGAGGTGGAGGCACCCCATTGCTTTGACCTGTAAGAACCCTGTGATTGATATCTGGAGCCTTTTGAGCACCTGGATTTGCCCTGAGTGGCTCTGTTGGACACAGGAAAGGACCAATTTTTAGTAGACCAGTGCCTACTGAACCTGGGTGGCTGCACTTGAAAGAAATCTTTTACAGTTTGCATAGATTTGGCTTTGTCTTCCATTTTCTTTAAAACCTCTTCTGCCCAACAGAGTATCATGCTGCAAAGGGGCATCCAACAATTTAGCCTTAACATGATCAGGCAGATTTTGCTCCTTGAGCCAGGCATGCCTTCTAATCACAGATCCAGTAACAACGGCCCTACAATAGGCCTCCAAGGAATCAAAACCACACTGCAAAGTATGCATTCCAAACTGTTCTGCTGCATGCAATAAATCCTGTAACTCTTTTCCACACAATCAGAAATCATCATTTTCTGTTTCAGTAAGCCCACAACATGCTGCTGATATTTAAGCATATAAAACTGGCAGTTTAAAGCCCTGATTGCCAAAGGTTGCAGACGTATAAACCTTCTTACCCCATCTATCCAGCATCCTGGAATCTCTATCAGAAGAGGTAGGATTTCTGGCTGTAGAAGCCTTTACACCCTTGAGACCCTGATAAATAGCCTCAGGATCAGCAGCAGGATTTTTGAAAAGAAATTTGTGGGAGTCAGGAACCCTGTAATATCTGTCTAGCTTACTAGGAGCCGGAGGCAGGGAATTAGGAGACATGCTTGATTCTGAGAACACAATCAACAATGTCTAATACAGGGGGTATTGCCAAAGACCTATGCTGAGGAAGAAGGAAATCCCTAAGCCTCTCTTTTTTGATTCAGAGAAGCCCTGACTCTCCCAGTGAAAATGTTCCCTTAAAGTCTCTCCAAAAGAGTAATCCTCAGGAGAAGATGCAGATGGGATGGATTCCTCTGCATCAGAATCCTCATAGGGTGGAATAGAAAATTCCTGATCAGAAGAGGAATCAGAAGAAATGGAAACCTGATCTGAAGATTCATAATCAGTGCCTTGCCTAGGCCTCTTAGCTGGGGGGAGGGGGGGTGTTGGGAACCCCTGATCAAGGTAATTAAATCCTCAGCCATTTTGATCTGTTTTTTAGGCATAGGGGCCTGAGCACGTGGCTCATACGTCGGTTTTTTAGACATAGAAATTGTTTTTGACCTTGTTTTTCTTGCTGGCATCGGTTTAATATAAAAATGTTGAGGCCTGAAAACACCCTCAGAAGCTGGTGCCTGCTCAGTGGCTCTGGACCCATCCAAGGGACAGAAATCAGCGGGTTCAATACTCTGAGAATCTTGCGGCATACCGGACTCCGAATGTGTCTCGGTAGAGGGCTGCGACTCAAAAGTAGCGGGTATCAGGGGTTGCGAAAGCACCTCACTGAACACCGGCGAACCAGGGACTGGCTTAGGAGAAGCTTCGTCGTCGGTTTTGGACCTCGACGGTCTGTCTCTTTTTCTTTGCATTTTTTGTGAACTCCGATAGTCTGATTCCTAACCAACGACATTTCAGGATAGTTGAATCTTGAACCAAAATATGTAGAAGAAAAAATATACCAACGCTTAATAGTGCATTGGTTAAATTTAGCACAAAACCAACAGCAAGGCATGTTGTGATCAGGGCCTAGGCAAGAAATACAGTACAAATGAAAATCTTTGTGAGATATTTGCTTTCCACAAGTAATGCAATTATTAACTTTTACTGACATCTGAAAGGAGCAAGAAAAAGTTTGCCCAACGGGGCACTTAGCTTTAGTTTAAAGACTTTGGTTCTGAAAGTCGGATACGAAAATTTCAGGAGTCTGCCGACCGGCACTTGCGAACTGCTTCTGCTTCGGGCACCGCGCGGCAAGAAAGACTGAATAAAATGGCGTCGGCTGCATGTTTTATACCGTTGACGACCTGACGTCATGGAAGAGGAGACAGTAACCGACACAGGACCCAAGATTTTGTTATTCAGGCCGACTGAGGGCAACCTGCCAGCAGATTACCCAAATGTAATGACTGCAACAGTGAAACATGAAGAACATCTGTTCTATGTTCTTCATGTTTCACTGTTGCAGTCATCACATTTGGGTTGATTCCCAAAGCTGAGGAAAAGGGTGGAGACAGTGAATGAAACTAGGGGCTGGCTAGGATGGCCTGCAAGACTGCAGTGGCAAACCCTGCCCTGGATATAGAGAAGAGAGGCAGGTGGTAATGATTGGTAAAAGTATGAACAGATGTCCAGGTGGCAGCCTCCAGGATGTCCCTGGTGAGGACTCCTCTGAGGAAAGCCGCAGAGGTGGAGGCTGCTCTGGTGGAGTGTGTCCTGACCCCCTGGGGGTGGATTTCCATGCTGTTTGTAGTAGAAATGGATGCAGTGTGCTTATCCATTTGGAAATTGTTTGTTTGGAGATGGCTTTGCCTTCTGCCCCTGTAGCAAAGCTAACCAGCACTTTATCAGATTTTCTGAAGGATTTAGTCCTGTCTAGATAGAATGTCAGCTGTCTGTGCACATCTAGAGAGTGAAGAATCCTTTCCCCCTTGTTCAGGGGATTAGGAAAAAAGGTGGGCAAATGAATGGATTGGTTGAGCCACACTGGACACCACCTTGGGCATGAAGGATGGGTTAGTTCTGAGGGACACCCTGTCTGCATGAAAGATGATGAAGGGTTCCACAGCCATGAGTGCTTGCAGCTCAAAGACTTTTCTGGCTGAAGTGATGGCCAGAAGGAATGCTGTCTTCCAGGAGAGAAATTTTAGCTCTGTAGAAGAGGCTGGTTCGAAAGGGGGCAGGGTGAGCTTTTCCAATACAAAGTTATGGTCCCCAAGCTAGTGTTGGTGGCCTTCTGGGTGGCCCCAGGTTGCTAGCCCCTCTTAGGAACTGTCTGATCACATGAGAGAAAAGGGGATGCTCAGTGGGAAAATGAGCAGAAATAGCAGAGGCATTAATTTTCATAGAATAGAAAGAGGCCACTGTGTAGTAGGTCAGCCAAGTAGTCTAGGATGAGAGAGAGGGAGGGAGGGCTGTGCTATATTGGCTCCCTTAGCCTGGATCCAGGTGCAGAACCTTTTCCATTTATCAGCATAAGACTTTCTGGTGCTAGGACATCTGGCCTCACGGACAACAGGAAGAACCTGTTTACTCAGGTTGGCAGATTGGTTTGGGGTTAGGGAATAAACCAAGCTGCCAAATTGAGTGTCTGCAATTGGGGATGCAAGAGCTCCCCTTCCCTCTGGGTGAGGAGGTTTGGAATCTGAGGAAGATGCTATGAGGGTGGCGAGGACAGTCTGCGCAGCAAGGGGTACCAGTGCTGCCGGGGCCAGTCTGGAACTATAAGAATGGTCCTTGTTTTTTCCTCTCTTATTTTGAGCAGTACCCTGGGGATGAGAGGTAGGGCAGGAAAGGCATAGACTAACTGACTGACCCAGGGGAAGGACAGGGCATCCACTTTCCAAGCCATGCAGTGATGCTCCCTGGTGCAGAATTTGCTGAGCTGATATTTGGTGTGGGAAGCAAAGGGGTTGACCTTCGGGGTGCCTCATTTCTGAGTTATTAGGGTGAAGGTAGTTCTGTTGAGCTGCCACTCGTGTGGGTCCCGAAGATTTTTGCTTAATTGGTCTGCCAGAGAGTTGAGTGAGCCTGGTAGGAATTGTGTTAACAGCTGTAGTTGCATGGTAAAGGCTGTGTGCCAAAGTGTCATGGCCAGCCTGCATAGAGGGTAGGAGGGAGTCGCTCCCCGCTTGTTGATGTACCGCATCACAGCGGTGTGTTCTGTTTTGATCAGGAGAGCCCCTGGAGAGAGAAGGGGCTTGAAAGCTATAAAAGCGTGCTGCACAGCCATCAACTCTTTTTGATTGATGTGCAGAGAGACTTGCTGTGGGCTCCATTGGCCCTGTATGCACCTGCTATCCAGATGTGCATCCCAAGCATAGTCTGGGGTGAGGGTCTGGGCGGCGGGGGTTGGGGAGAAAGGCATTCCCTTGTTGTGGGAGCATGCTGTTGCCCCCCAAAGAAAATCTTTTCTGAGGCAAGGAATTATAGGTAGAAGAGTTTCCAGGTCTTGAGAGTGTTGGCACCAAAGGCTCTTTAGATACCATTGAAGTTTCCTCATATGCAGTCTGGCATATGGAATGAGTAGTATACAAGATGCCCTGAACCCCAGAGCTTGCAGGATCTTCCTTGCAGTTGGCTGGGGCCTGGTGGCTAGTTGAGAGAAATAGGCTGACAGGAAAATTTGTTTCTCTGGAGTAAGGTATGCCATCTGGGAAGCTGTGTCCAGACTTGCTCACAGGAAGATTATCCTTTGGGTGGGCACCTGTTTGGATTTCTTTTTGTTGATTGTGTACCCTAGGGAGGTTAGTAGGTTCTTTACAAAGGCCAGGTGCTTGAGCAGGTTCTCCTGGCTGTCTGCCTGAATAAGGCAGTCGTCTAAGTATGGGTAAATCTGAATATTTCTTTGTCTGTAAAAGGCAATGGCCGGAGCCAGACATTTTGTGAAAACTCTGGGAGCAGTAGATAAGCCAAAGGGAAGCACAGAGAACTAAAGGTGTTGAGATCCTGCCCTGAAGCGGAGAGATTTCCTGCACAATTCCCTGATAGGAATGTCGAGGTAGGCCTCTTTTAGATCTAGGGTGGCTAGCCAAGCGTCCTTGGAGAGCATGGGTAGCAGCTGCTGAAGGGTGACATTTTGAATTTTGGGATCACCATGAAGGTGTTTAGAATGGATAGATCAAGGATGGGATACCAGGTGCCCTCTTTTCTGGGCACCAGGAAAAAGTCTAGAATACAAACCTTGGCCTATCTGTTTTGCAGGAATGTACTCTACTGCCTTCATAGAGAGCAGGGAAAGGATTTGCTTTTGAGCCTCTGCCCACTGATTTGGTGGTAGATCTAGGTATCCTTTTGGGGTTGGAAGGGTGTGGAAGGAAAATTTGTATCCCTGAGACACAATGTTCAGAACCCAGTGGTCCTTGTTAATGGTGACCCATGTGCTGGAGTGAAATGAGAGTTTTCCTCCTAGGGGTAAGTGAAGGTGGGCAGAGGGAGGGGGTGGAGGAGATGAGTCATTTAGTTTTTTAGCAAAAGGGGGTGGCTTAGAACTCCCTGGTTTTGAAGTGGAGGTAGTCCACTGCTTAGATCTCTGCATTCCTTGGGGCTGCTGTCTGGGGGATCTGCTTCCACAGGGCTTAGTCTGGGCTGGTTTACTGGGAGCAGGAAAGAACCAGTACTTGGAGGGACAATCCCTGCTGAACCTAGGGGGCTGGACCTGAAGAAATCCTTAACTGTTTGCATAGATTTTGCTTTTTCTTCCATTTTTTAAGACCTCTTCTGCCTTAGTGCCAAATAAGTTATCTTTGTGCAAAGGGGCATCCAACAATTTAGATTTGACATGATCTGGCAGGGGCTGTTCCTTAAGCCATGCATGCCTTCTAATGACTGATCCAGTGACTGCTGCCCAACAAGAAGCTTATAGGGCATCAAAACCATAGTGCAAGGTGTGTTTAGTTACTTGACTTGCAGAATGCATTAACTCTTATCAATCTTTAGATTCTGTCCATGCAGGAAAGGAAGACATTTTTTGTTTAAGGAGTTCCAAGGTATGCTGCTGATAATTTCAGCATATGGAACTGACAATTTAGTGCCCTGATAGCAAGAGCAACTGAGGTGTATACTTTTTTACCCCCATCTGTCCAATGCCTGGGAATCCCTGTTTGAGGGGGTGGGATTCTTGGTAGAGGCTGCTTTAATTCCTTTTGGCCCTTGAGAAATGACCTCAGGGTCAGCTGTAGGATTTTTAAAAAGATATTTGAGAGAGTCAGGGACTTTACAGTACCCATCTGGTTTTCTGGGAGCAAGAGGGAGGGAGTCAGGAGTCAAGCTGGATTAGAGGAAAACATCCTCCACAACATCCAGGACTGGGGGGGATGGCCAACGGTCTGTGTTGTGGAAGAATAGGAATTCCCTGAGTCTCTTTTTAGACTGAGGGTAGTCCTGACTCTCCCATTGGAAATGCTCCCTTAAGGTATGCAGGGTTTCCCTAAAGGAAAAATCCTCTGGGGGAGAGGCTGAAGGAATGGAATCCTCTGCATCAGAATCCTCACAAGTGGAGAGGGGTTGCACATCTTCATATTCAGATGCATCAGATTCATCTGCCTCTTGTTCAGACAAAACTACAGGGAACAGATCTATTTTCCTTTTGGAGGGGGTAACTTGGCTTCCCCTAATCAGCGTAAGGTCTTCTGCCAAAGCATTTCAGACTGAGGCAAGGTAGCAGGCGCCTGAGAGTGGGTTGTCGGTTTCTTGGGTGTGATTCGTACCCTGGGCCTAAGAAACGCTATAGTTTTAGAAAGAACGGTAGTTGCAAAAGAAGACGGTTTGTGTCGAGATTCGGTAGTGTGAAGGACTTCCTCAGATGCCAGTGCCTGCTTAGTGGCTCCGGACCCATCCAAGGTTGGGATGACCGCAGGATCCTTAGTTGAACAAGAGTTTTGCGGCATACTCGGTAGTGATAAATAAAAGTAAATATCCTCTCTCTAAGCACAAAACTGTCAGTGAAAAGTGAAAAGCAACAAAAGTAAGAGCACTGACAGTACCACAGCTGGGAAATTTATTACAAAAATAAAAAAAAAAATCAAAACAAAGTTACAAAGAATAAATCCTTACAAAACAGTGGTAAGCACTTTCAGGGATCTACCCCTTCATCAGACAACAGTTAAAAATCCCATAATTCATTAAATACTGGAGGTTAGTCACATGTTTCAAAATTTCAGTTGTACCCAATAAGGATATAACAATTAGTGCATCAGTACATATTAGCACAGTTATGCAAATAAAAAGACCATACACTAAAGGAATTATAGCTAAGATAAACAAGAAATGTGTATAACCTTGTGTGGTGCATAACTATATATAATAAAAACCTGATAATCCTAGAGACAACACTATATATATATATATATATATATATATATATATATATATATATATATATATATATATATATATATATACACATACATATATATATATATACATACATATATATATATATATATATATATATATATATATATATATATATATATACATACATATATATATATATATATATATATATACATACATACAATACTAGTGCATCCTGCTTATAGATACACATAAAAAATGTTAATATGAAATATAAAATGCTATATATATATATATATATATATATAAATAATCAGACAATCTAAAATACAATGTAAAAAATATACAGAAAATGTACTGTAACATACTAAAAATCGAAAAATTCAAGAGAATCAATGTTTCAAAGGTCGAGCTTTTAGAAAAGGTTTAAGTGACACCATTTGATTCAACCCGGGGGACTTGTCTGCATTAAATCTAAACCTGTTCTAAAAGCTCGACCTGTCAGTGCTCTTACTTTTGCTCGGTCTCGGTAGTGGCCTGCGAATCAACAGAAGCGGGCATCAGGGGCTGTGAAAGTGCCTCACTGAGGACTGGAGAACTGATGACTAGCTTAACGTAAGCGTCGTCGGTAGGTTTGGACACGTGCGGTCTGTTACTGTCTTTGTTTTTTTCGTAAGATCTGCTGTTGAATGGCTTACCGAAGCCATACTGGAAATAGAGGACTGTAAGCGAAGATATCTGACTATAATAAGGACCAGACGACAGATAGTTCTGGCACTGAACAAAGCACAGAAGCGAAGAGGGATGTCATGGTCTGGGCTTAAACAAGTGACGCAGTAAGAGTGCAAGTCTCGGCGTGGTATTTGTTTTCTACAGGCGAGCCAATTATTAACTTTTTCTGACATTGGCTAGTGCAAGAAAAAAGGATCCTCAATGGGGTACTTAGCTTTAGAAGACTTCAACTTCAATTCGGTAGACGAAATCTCAGGTAGTGGCCGACTGGCACTCGTGCAAACTGCTTCTGCTTCGGGCTCCATGGCAAGAAAGACTGATGTAATGGAGTTGGCTGCCTTACTTTATACTACTGATGACCTGACGTCAGTCCTCAAGTGACAGCAACCAACGTAGAAATGCCAAGTCTCTGGTATTTGGGCCGGCTGAGGGCAACCCTGGCAGGGATAACCCAAATGTGATGATTGCAACAGTGAAACATGGAGAACATCATCTTACTGTCTGCTATCCACTTGCCAAATCTAGTTCTGAAAGCAGACAGGGTGTTACTTTGTTAGACATATAGCAAGAGTTCCTTCCAATCATATGGAATGCACTGGGTTATGAATCTGTCATGCAAGCAGGTGTCGATCTTACAGTGGAGGATAAGGTCTTTGGTATGAGTGTTAGATTGGTGGTTCTGCAAAGGAGGAACAGGTCAAAAAAGTAGGGGATTTCAGTGCTTAAAAGACTAAGCAGAGATCAAACTCAGAAGCCTCTATGAGACACAGTACAGGAACAGAGACTATTTTTGGGATAGCTTAGGTTGCTTAGCTCAGAAACCTTCAGAGTCTTTCAAGTTTGTCAAGGTACTTTAGAAACAATTTCTGAAGGGACACTGTATTCAAGGATTTATTTATTTTATTTTACATTTGTTGGCCGGGCTAGTCTAGCTGGATGATATGTCCATTTTCAGTAGAGGCCCGGGGAGAAAAGCTCCAATGGTTATGATAAGTTTAAACAAAGATAGGCAATACAAAACAAACAGGTAGAGAAAGAGGTTGTGATTATACTAAGTACACAAATACAATCAGAGCAAAAATCAAAAAATATAATGAACAAAATATCTTAAATAGTTTTTTTTTTTGCTATAGTTATACAGTATGCGAGGGATAACATATCTATAAAGTTGTTATATCAGGTAGACCTTACAAGGGTAAAGGAGCAGAGATAGTAAGAATTAAGGAAGAAGACTAGATTGAGAGGAAGTGGAAGAGTTAAGCTGGGTTGGTGCAGGAGCAAAGCCAGTGTTTGTTGAGATGAATTTTCAACTGTCTTTTAAAAAGTGGGAGAGAGGATAAAGATGTGATAGAGGGTAGATTGTTCCACATTTTTCCAACAGAGTTGGAAAAGAGACAGTCACCTGCAGAGTTAGAGGGTTTGGTTATATTAATCAGTAGTTTGTTGGCAGAGCGTAGATGTTTCAGGTTGTTGTATGGTGAAATGAGGTTAGAGAGTATAGGTATTTTAGTTGGATGGTATAACATCTTGTGAGCTATTAAGAACTGTTGAAGAATGAGTTGGTTTGGAAGTTCAAGCCAACCTAGTTGTTTTAAGTTAAGACAATGGTGAGTTCTAAATGGGGATCCAGAAGCAAATCTAGCAATGTTATAAGATGTTGCTAGTTTCTTGAGGTTGTTTTTGGAGAGATTAGTGTAGATGGGGGAAGCATATAGAAGAGTAGAGATAAGGTGAGATCTGGCTAAGGTGGTCCTTGCTTCAGGTGTAAGGAAGGGCTTGATTCTGTAAAGGGATCTGATTTTTTTAACTAATTTGATAGTGTTGTTGATGTGGGAGTCAAAGCTGAGATTATTGTCAATAGTTATTCCTAATAGTTTAGTAGTTGAGTCTGGAGAAATAAGGGTGTTGCCAGCGGAAGTAAGAGTTAAACTGAGTGGGGCAGTTTTATGGGAAGGTGAGAATAGCAGTTTGGTTTTCTTGCCGTTAAGGAGTAGGCAACGGTCGCAGAACCATTGTTCAACAGTGGTAAAAGCTTTTTGGGTGAGTGACTGGAGTTCATTTAGTGAATTAGCAGTGCAGATTATAGTAGAATCGTCTGCATATTGTATGCAGGTTGAGTTTGGGATAGCTGATTGGAGGTCATTAATAAAGATAGAAAATAGAAGGGGGCCTAAGATAGAGCCTTGAGGTACACCTAAAGAAATAGGAAGGAGATTAGATAATACATTTTTCCAGAGAACTGCTTGCTGACGGTTTTCTAGGTAAGATGTAAACCAAGTTAAGGATGGAGAATCAAGTGAGAGAGATTTTAGTATGTGTAGAAGAAGTTTATGGTTAACCATGTCGAATGCTTTAGATAAGTCAATGAAGACTGCTGATGATAGGTAATTATTGTTGCGGTTATAGTTGATTGAGTTGGTAAAGGAGATTAGTGCAGTGGTAGTGCTGTGGGAGGGTCTGAAATCATGCTGACAGTTAGCAAGTAGGTTGTGATGTAGAAGGTGGTTAAGAAGTTGCTTGTGGATACATTTTTCCATGATTTTAGCTATAGGTGATAGAAGTGCTATGGGACGAAAAGTTAGAGAGGTCATTAGACTTTCCTCCTTTGTGTAGAGGGGCGATGTGAGATCTTCCAGATAGAGGGGAAAATTCCTTCATTTATGGATCTATTTATCAGTATAGAAATGGGATAGGAAATAGCACTGGCTCCTATTTGTAAGAATTCAGCAGGAAATTTGTCTGCAGAGGGGGTGGTAGGTCTTAGTTTTTTGAGCAGTGATAAGATGAAGGAGGTTGATACAGGTTGGAAATGAAAGGAAGGAGATGCATTTAAAGCAGGTAGGAGTAGCTTAGAGGGGTCAGGAGTTAGGTGACTAGCAAGAGTTTGGATAGTATGAGTGAAGAATGAATTGAAGTCATTGGCTATTTGTGTGGGATTATCTGGGTTAGTATCTTGAGGGTTAGGTGTGATAGACTGGCCTGGGGATAGGAGATTATTAATACTGGCCCAGAACGTTTTAGGTTCCTTTTTGGAGGTTTGTTGTAGTTGAAGGTAGTGGTTCTTTTTGTCCATCAGGATGGCTTTTTTGTACCGTTTCTAAGCTCTTTGAAGTTTTGGTGGTCAGTTGGATTCTTAGTGGAATGCCATTTAGCCCAAGATTTGTTTCTTAGATTGATTTTCTGCCTAGTGTTGTTGGTTATCCAGGGAGCTGGTTTAGCTTTGGTTCTAATAGTTCGACTAGGGGCATAGTGATCCAGGATAGATAGGAAAGTGGCATTGAAGTATTCTACTGCTTCATTAACTTGGAGAAATTTTAGTGGGGACCAATTACATTGTATTAATTCAGCTAGAAAATGTTCAGAGTTAAATTGTTTTTTTGAATGTAGTGTTCTGTATGTGGTAGGTAAGATTAGGCTGGTTTTATGCCTGATTACATAAGTGAGTGAGTGGTCACTTAGGTCTTCTGGGAGGATACCTGCTTCGTAGGTTAGTTGAGGAGTATTAGTAAGAATCCAGTCTAAGGTGGTTTCATTGTTGTTGGTTTTATTGGTTCTGGTAGGACTATTAATGAGTTGGGTAAAGCCATGTAGGTTTATATGGGAGGTGGGGTTTGTACTATTACATGAATTCCAATCAATGTTGAAATCGCCTAGGACTAGTGTTTCTTGAGGGAGATGGGTAGACAGTGAACTGAGGATGCATTCGAGTGATTTGATATTTCCTGGGGGAAGATAAACACATATGATATTTATGGCTTTACTGCTGTTGACTTGAAGTTTGGAGCAGATCACCTCTGCCTGTTTATCAAGGCAAAGAGTCTGATCTATAATACTAATTTGGAATTGTGCCTTATAGAGAATTGCTACCCCCTCCTCCCTTTTTTGCAGTGCGATCAAGTCTAAAGATGTTATACCCGGGTGGGGTGATTTCATTGTCCTTGATGGAAAGCTTTAGCCATGTTTCAGTTAAGCATAGAATATCAAATTGATGGTTTTCTAGAAGGGCATGGACTTGAGTAGTTTTGTTACAAATACTACGTATACTGAAATGGGCAATAGAGAGAGTTGGTGGGAGTAGTTGATAGAGAAGTAGTTTTATCTAGTTTTTTGTAGGTGGTGGTGTTGGGGTGGTGTGGGCCAGGGTTAGGATTAATGTCTCCATCCAATAGTAAGTGGAGGAGTTTAAAACCTTTTGGCTGGAGAAGTTTGTGAAAGATATTGATTAGTTTCCTAGATTTTGGTTTGCTTAATTTGACGTGGGCAAATCTGTGGTATTTGGTTAGTATGTAGTTGGGCTGAGGAGTGAAATTTATGAAGGTATGAGAGAAAGTAGATATAGTTGTAGAGGTATGTTTAGAGGGAAAAGGGAGAGTAGAGTAAAGTTGGTATTCATAGAAGGTTAAGAGGTAGGTAGTAATGAGAGAGGAAAACAGTGATAAGCAGATAAATAGTTTAGGTTGTGAATGAGTAACTGTTGTGGGCATAGTAATTATTGGGGAGGTGAGCAAGGAGGAGACAGGTAGATTGAAGTTGTGGGGGGTAGTATGACTAAGTAAATAGGGGTGGAGGTTGGTAAGTTAATTAGTGGTGTTATGTTTTGTAGACAATGTGATAGCTCCTTATCTGATTGGGTAAGGTAGGATAGGGGTGTGGTCACTAGTAATCTTAGAAGAGAAAGTACAACTGTACAGGTAAGCTTAGCATAACAGCAGATGTGTTCTAATAGATCACTTCTGCAGTAGCCCTAAACAACATGGGATGTCTTGCCAAGGATTTGACCCCACCAGAAATCTTTCAAAAGTTTTAGGGAATCCTTCCATGCACCCTATTTACTGGTATGCACTACAGATGTACAGGAAAAAAAAAGTGTCTATAGCGCTAAATACTCCAGAGCTCTCTTGCCTCAGAAGAAAGGGAGGCTAGAGCCCTGCCAGATTAGAACATAAAAATAAATGCCATTCCCGGATGAGCGGAAGGAGCAGCTACTGCAGCAGTGACATTCTAGCATCTACTGTTACGGTAAGTTTACTTACACAATTGTACTCTGTTCACTATTAGATCACTACTGTAGTAGCCTTAAGCAATACTGGATGAATACCATAGCTTACTGAGTAAGGGAGTAGGAGGCTGGGTCTTAAGTCCAGGATACCATGGGGAATAGTCACATCAAGGCTTGCTCTAGACCTAGAGAAAGAATCCAGTTAGTAGTGTTTGGTAAATGTGCACACTGAAGACCATGCTGCTGCCTCCTATATGTTTCTAGATGCCACTCCTTTCCAGAAAGCCAAAATAGTAACCAGGGCTCTAGTAAAGTGGGCCCTGGCCTTGCCTGGATGTGAAATGCTGCGGTGAAAAACAAAAAGTAATAGCCTGGGACAACAATTTAAAATTGTCTGCATACACATTGTTATGAAGGTAAGAAGAAAACAACCAAACAGTTGATCAGAAGTCTTAAAGGATTTTGTTCCGTCAGTATAGTACCAGAGCTGCCTATGGACATCCAGAGTGTGAAGAATTTTTTCTCTCCCATTTTTAGGTTCTGGAAAGAAAACATGGAGATGAATAGCCTGGCTTAGCTTAAACTCTGAAAAGTCCTTAGGCATAAACGACGGATTGGTTCTCAAAGTCACCCTATCTTTGTGAAATATGAGTTAAGGCTGACTCGCCATAAAAGCTTGTAATTCAGATACTCTTCTTGCAGAAGTCAAAGCAATGTAACACCACTTTCCAAGAAAAGACTTGGAAAAAGTCTCTTGAGCAGGTTCAAAAGGAAACAGTTTAACTTTTTGTAAAAAAAAAAAAAAAAAAAAAAAAAAAAAATAAAATCCCAAGCAGCAGGCACCAGTCTACAAGGTGAGCACATATGCATTACCCATTTCAAAAACAGTAGGGTAGAAAGGGGGAAGAGGCACCCAAACAGAAACGGCCAAGAAATGAATCTTGACAGATGAATAAGAAAGGCAAGTGCTGAAGAATCACAGGACTCTGAGCCTTAAAAGGATCCAGAGTCTTGGACTTCCACTAACAAAAAAACCTGGTACAGGATTTTGCTTACAGTGATCTGCACATGGAGGAACTCCAAGTCATCCTGTCTGGCCACTCGAGACATGCTTCTTATTTATGTACAATGAGTTAAGACCATCAAACCTACAATTCTGAGATATTCTCTGGTAGATGCCTGTGTCTGGTTTGAAAATAACAGAATATGTTCCCTGTATCTCTCAACTTTGTCTCTAGGAAGGAAAATGATATCTTATAAGAAGGAATGAGAAACTATTTCTCTACTCATCGGAAATACCAAGCTGAAAAATGTCTATTATCCAAGCCAGAGAATCTTGACAAGCTTTGAAAGACTCTGCAAAACATCAGGCATTCATCTACACAAGGGAAAATGTGAATGCCCTGTAACCTGCAACAGACTCGGACTATCACAGGAGCCAGATACTTTGTAAAGATTCACAGGGTTGTAGATAACTCAAAGGGCAAAAAATGCAAACCAGGCACAGAGAAATGGAAAAAACATATGAGGTTGTTGTTGACTGGTATAAGTTGCTAAGCATATTTCAAAGCCAAAGTTACTAGAAAACTGAAGAGAGAAAAAAGAAGCTATGTCTTACCATAACATTCCATTGGAGTTGTTGATCTTCTTTCCAGTCATCACTGATGGGTTCGGTTCTGAGCCCTCGGAACCTAGTCAGCTTTATACCAAGCTTGCATGCATCAAACACTCTCAAGCTAAGCTGATACCCACAATGCCCTTTGCTCAGTTACCTCAGATCGAGATTGCATGCAACATATAGAGAAAGAATAAACCAGAGGCCATCTCTGCGCAAAAACCCTAATACACCACGAAGACCCAGAAGATCCGCCATGAACCTTAGGAGGGGGTCGGTGGGAGGGTGTGATGACTTGAAGAACAACAACTCAAATGGAATGTTATGGTAAGACATAACTTCTTTATCTGAAGTTGTTAAATCTTCTTCCTATTCATCACTGATGGGATCGAGTCCCCAGCTACTTGGAGAACCTCGGTGGCCCTTATGGAAGAACATTCCTGAGAACCATTGAACCAGAGGCCGCTCTTCCCCTGGAGATCAGATCCAATTTGCAATGTCTGATAAAAGTGTGGGGCTTAGCCCAAATGGCAGCTGCACAAATGTCATCCATGGAGGCCCTAGAATGGAAGGCAACAGATGCTGCAATAGCTCTAATTGAGTGAGCTTTGATTTGGCCCGGCTTAGATCCCTCCGTAAGTGAATATGTGAAGGAGTTGCAATCCCTGAGCCATTTAGACAAATTAACTTTTGATACTGCACCTCCCACTCTAGGGCCTGCAAAGGAAATGATATGCTGAAATGATATGCTGGTCTGACTTGCGGAATGATTTAGTTCTGTCCAGATAAAAACGTAATTGTCTATGAACATCCAGGGAATGTAGGCAGTATTCTCCTTTGCTCGAGTAATTTGGGAAAAACACAGGGAGCTCAATGGACTGGTCAATGGAAAAATCCAAAACACTTTGGGGAGGAAGGATGGGTAAGTTCGAAGTGATACTCTGTCCTTATGAAAGATCAGGTAAGGGCTCTTCATACATAATGTTTGTAATTCCGAAATTCGTCTTGCTGAAGTTATAGCCACCAGGAATAAGGATTTCCAAGATAAGAATTTTAGATCACAGGTGGCAGCTGGCTCAAACGGGGGCAGAGAGAGAGCCTGCAGGACCCAGGACAAATTCCATGCCTCCACCGGCTGTCTGATGGGAAGCCTGCTGTGAAAAATACCCTTGAGGAAGGTCTTGCAAAGACGAGAGGAGATAAGTGGCACTCCTTCAGACCCATTATGGTAGTTGGAAATAGCTACTAGACAGACTCAAATGGTAGAAGCCGAGGCACCTTTGTCGAACAGCTCAGCCAAATAATGAAGAATAGTGGCTACAGGGGCTCAGAAAGTACAGTTGTGTACCTACCATAAATGTAGATGTTCGAATGTATTCACTGTTGCAGTCATTACACTTGGGTTATCCTGCTGGCAGGCTACCTGCAGTCGGCCTGAATTCCAAAGTCCTGGTCCGGCGTCAGTTGCTGTCACCTCTTCCCTGACGTCAGTGCTCCAAGGGTATATAAGATGCAGCCAACGCAATTTTCTTCAGTTTTTCTTGCCCCAGATGTCAGATGCCCCCAAAAGGGTAGGCTAAAAACATTGCTTATAAAAAGCATACACTAAAATAAACAATACCTTCATCTACAAGCAAGTACACCACATAGGTTGTATAGAATAGAGAAGTACAGGTAAGTCCCAGCAAAGAAAGGGGGATGGTAGGGGGGTAACCTAGACTGCAACAGTGAATACACTCGAACATCTACATTTATGGTAGGTACACAACTGTACTATGTTCATCGTGTTTCACTGTTGCAGTCATTACACTTGGGTTGAATCCCAAAGCTGAGGTTGGGTCTAAATAGAATTAGGAGTGGCTATGAGGCCCTGCAGAACTGCAGTGGCAAAGCCTGCTCTGGATGAGTAAAGAGGTAAGTGGTAGTGCTTGATAAAATTGTGCACTGAACTCCAAGTTGCAGCCTCCAAAATTTCCTTGGTTGGTACTCCTCTGAGAAAGGCTGCTGATGTGGCTGCTGCCCTGGTCGAATGTGGCCTAAAGGCAGTGTCCTATCCATTTTGAAATAGTCTGCTTTGAGATGGCCTTTCCTTGTGATCCTGCAGCATATGCCACTAAAAGTTGCTCAGTCTTTCTGAAAGCTTTAGTTTTGTCCAAGTAGAAGCATAGCTGCCTGTGTATGTCCAAAGAATGCAGAAGTCTCTCCTTTTATTCTGGGGATGTGGATAAAAAGTAGGCAAATTAATGGTTTGGTTAAGAGCCACACTGGATTCTACCTTTGGCATAAATGTTGGGTTTTCCCTCTGAGAAAACCTGTCCGGATGAAAAATGATAAAAGGTTCCACTGCCATTAATGCCTGTAACTCTGAGACTCTTCTTGCTGAAGTTATTGCTAGGAGCAGAGCTGTTTTCCATGATAAGAATTTAATCTCAGCTGTATTGGCTGGCTCAAAAGGAGGCAGTGTGAGCTTTTCCAAGACAAAATTGAGGTCCCACGTAGGTATCTGTACTCTCCTTAGGGGTGTTGTTTTTGGCCCCTCTGAGGTACTGCCTTAGCAATGGATGTGAAAAAATAGGTGGGTCTGTATTGTAGTGAGGTGAAATGGCAGAGGCATGGATCTTAATTGATGAGAAGGATAGGCCTTTGTCCAGCATCTCAATTAGGTATTGTAAAATCTGAGGAATATTTGGAATAAGCGGTTCAATTCCTTGTGCCAGATTCCAAGCACAGAATCTCTTCCATTTTTCTGCATAAGATTTTCTGGTGCTGGGCCTCCTAGCTTCCAAAATAACATCCATAACTACTTTAGAGAGAGGTGTGTTCAGAGTGGCTATATTATTCGCCATGCAGCCAGATTTAAGGTTCTGAGTTGGCTGTGCAGGATCTGATTGTTTTGTTGGGTCAGAAGATGAGGAATTTGAGGTAAAGTCCAGGTTGGGCCTTGAGACAAGCTCTTTAGGATTGGGTACCAGTGCTGGCGTGGCCAGTCTGGGGCAATCAGAATCACTTTTGGCTTCTCTTGTCTGACCTTTAGGAGCACCTTGGGGAGGAGAGGCAGTGGAGGAAAGGCATAAGCTGTCATGGTTTTCCAGCTGAATGATAGAGCATCCACCTTCCATGCTTGTGTGTGATAAGTCCTTGTGCAGAATCTCTGCAGTTGGCAGTTGTGAGGGGAGGCAAATAGATCTATGTCTGGGCATCCCCATTTCCTTGGTATCATGCTGAAGAGTTGTGGATCTAGTTTCCACTTGTGAGGGTCCATGAGGTTTCTGCTTAGTTCGTCTGCCAGAATATTTGTCTTTTCTGGCAAGAATTGTGCTTGCAGATGCACTTGATGGGTCAATGCTGTGTTCCACAAAGTCAAAGCTTGCCTGCAGAGGGGGTAGAAATGTGTGCCCCCTTGCTCGTTTATGTACCACATGACAGTAGTATTGTCCATCTTTAGCAATAGTTGTCCTGGATGGAGTAGATCCTTGAAGGCTGTCAGGGCATTCTGTACAGCTAGCATCTCTTTTTGATTGATATGAAGATGCATTTGGCTTGCGGGCCACGTGTCCTGAATACATTTTCCCGCCATGTGTGCCCCCCAGGCATAATCTGATGCATCTGTTGTTAGTGTCTGCCTGGCTGTGGGTAAAGTGAATGGCTGTCCCTTGTTGTGGTGACAGGCCAGTGCCCACCATCGGAACTCCTGTTGCAGGCAGGGAATGAGAGTAATTAGTTTCCAGGCTGTGGCAATGTTGAGTCCAAACACTTTTTACTTACCATTGTAGCTTCCTCATATGCAGTCTTGCATATGGAATTAGCAGGATGCCATGTAGCCCAAAGCCTGCAGAATTTTTCTTGCAGGTAACTGGGTTTTTGTTGCCATCATTTGGAAGTAATGAGTCAGTTGCCTTTGTCTGGCGTGAGATAAGTCATCTGGGCAGTTGTATTTAAGCTTGCACCCAGGGATATTATCTCTTGAGAGGGCACTAGTTTTGATTTATTTTCGTTTACTGTGTACCCTAGGCAAATTAGCAATCTTTTTTACAAACGCTAGATGCTTTAGTAGAATGTCCTTGCGCTCTTGCTTGAATAAGGCATTCGTCCAAGTAGGGATATATTTGAATTCCTCTGTCTGCAAAATGTAATTACTGGTGCCAGGCATTTTGTGAAGACCCTGGGCGCAGTAGATAAGCCAAAGGGCAGTGCAGAGAATTGGTAGTGCATTGAGCCTGCTATGAATCTGAGGTATCTTCTGCAAGATTGTCTTATTGGGACATGCAGGTATGCCTCTTTGAGGTCCAAAGTTACGAGCCAAGCCTTCTTGCCCAGCATGGGCAGAAGTTCCTGCAGTGTCAACATTTTGAATTTTGGAATGTCCAGAAAAGTATTTAGAGCAGATAGGTCCAGTATTGGTCTCCAGGCTTTGTAATTTCTGGTTACCAAGAAAAGTCTTTAGTAAAATCCTTGCCCCTGCTCTTGCTGTGGTACACTTTGAATAGCCCTCATGTCCATGAAAGATGAAATTTGCTTTTGTGCCTCTGCCCATTGATTGTGTGGCAGGTCTGGCATACCTTTTTGCCCTTGGGAGGGTGTGAAAGTGAAATCTGTAGCCCTGAGAAACAATATTCAGTACCCGTTTGTCCTGGGTGATCGTGCCAATTTTGTGAGAAAAGTGCTAGTTTTCCCCCTAAGGGTGCTGCCAAAAGGTAACTGCTTGGCATTGTTAGTAGTGGGAAGTCATTGGGACTGTTTCCTATATGGTTGTGATTTGTCTTCTCCGCCTTTGGAGGCTGAAGCACCCCATTGTTTAGGTCTGTATGAGCCTTGGGGCTGAGATCTGCCTCTAGGGTGTCTGTATCTGCCTCTTTGTGGCCTGTCTGACACTGGAAAGGACCAATTTTTAGAAGGCCAGTTCCTGCTAAATCTGGGTGGCTGAACCTGTAAGAAATCCTTTACTGTCTGCATTGATTTCGCTTTATCCTCCATTTTCTTTAACACCTCTTCTGCCTTAACACCAAACAAAGTATCATGCTGTAATGGAGCATCCAAAAATTTTGCGTTAACATGATCAGCAGACTCTGTTCCTTTAACCAAGCATGCCTTTGAATGACAGAGCCTGTAACTGCGGCCCTGCAAGAAGCCTCTAGTGAATCAAAACCACATTGCAAAGTATGCTTTCCCACTTGTTCAGCTGCATGCAATAAATCCTGCATTTCCTTGTTTTCAGGACATTCAGAGTTTGTCAGATTTTCTGTTTTAGCAGAGACATTAGGTATTGCTGATATTTAAGCATGTGAAACTGGCAGTTTAAAGCCCTTACAGCTAAAGTAGCAGAGGTGTAAATTTTCCCCCCTCTGTCCGGTGCTCTAGAATCCCTATCAGAGGGAACAGGGTTTTTTGCAGTGGAATCCTTGACCCCTTTGGGACACTGAGATATAGTTTCTGAGTCAGCAGCAGGGTTTTTATAAAGTTATGCGAATCTGGAACCCTGTAGTACCTATCTGGCTTAACTGGTGCAGGGGGTAAAGAATCAAGAGACAGACTGGACTCAGAAAATACATCATCTACAATGTCTAGCACAGGAGGAATAGCAAAAGGTCTGTGTTGAGGCAATAAAAGAAAGTCTCGGAGCCTTTTCTTGGATTCTGAATAATCTTGGCTCTCCCAGTGGAAATGCTCCCTCATGGTGTGGAGGGTTTCCCCAAAAGAGTAGTCCTCAGGAGGAGAGGCTGAAGGGATAGATTCTTCAGCATCAGAGTCCTCATAGGGAGGAAGAGAATATCCCTGTTCTGAAGAGGAATCAGATGAAATAGAAACCTGGTCAGAGGAATCATAGTCAGTGTCTTGCCTAGGCCTTTTATCAGGAGGGGGATGGGAACCCCTGATCAAAGTAATTAGGTCTTCAGCCATTTTAAGCATCTGTTTCTTAGGCATGGATGACTGTCCAGGAGAATGCTGTACTTGTTCTTTGTCTTTAAAGGTGTTTTAGACTTTGCCTTGGCTGCTGAAGTGGTCTTGATAGTAAGCTGTGTAGGTATGAAAACACCCTCAGAAGCCGAAGCCTGCTCAGCGGCTCCGGACCCATCTGAGGGAATAGTTTCCGTAGGCCCAATACCTTGAGTTTCCAGAGGCCTAGTTGTCTCCACGTGGGAGTCTGAGGCGGCCTGTGGCTCTGAGGTAGCGGGTGTCAGGGGCTGCGAAAGTGCCTCACTGAGAACCGGCGACTGGCCTAGAAGAGGCTTCATCGTCGGTTTTGGGCCTCGGATGCCTGTCCTTTTCTTTTTCCTTGTGCTTTTTATGAACTCCGGTCGTCGGCTGTTCAGACGACATTATATAGTTAAACTTTCGGCCAAAGTAATGTAAAGGAAAATCGAACAGACGCTTAATGGTGCGTTGGTTAAATCTAGCACAAAATCGACAACTAGCAACGTCGTGGTCAGGGCCTAGGCAAGGAATAGAGTAAGAATGAAAATCCTTGAGGTATTTGCTTCTCAGAAGAAATACAATTGTTAACTTTTACTGATATCGGTCTGGGGCAAGAAAAAGTTTCCCCAACGGGGTACTTAGCTTTATTGAAGACTTCGGATCTGAAATTCAATTTTGAAAATCTCAGGAGTTGGCCGACCGGCACTTGCCAACTGCTTTTGCTTCGGGCACCGCGCGGCAAGAAAGACTGAGGAAAATGGCGTCGGCTGCATCTTGTATAGCCCTGGCGCACGGACGTCAGGGAAGAGGTGACAACAGACGCCAGACCAGGACTTTGAAATTCAGGCCGACTGCGAACAGTGAAACACGATGAACATCGGGTCTAGCTCCTGATTACGTGACCAAAGAGAATCTCTTCCATTTATCCTTGTAAAGTTTTCTGGTTGATGTTTATGAGAAACCAAAATAATATCCTGGACAGGTGAAGAAAAGGTTTCTTGCCTGGCAACTAATGGAAGTGGAGAAACCAAGCTGTCACAGCTTGAGGGTGGACAGATTCGGAGGAGTCAGCCCTTGTGGGTGAGAAATTAAGTCCTGACGAGTGTCTAAGATCCAAAGAGGTCGTAACAGGTGAGGTCAAGGAAGGGAAACCACACTTGACGAGGCCAAATGGAGCAATGAGGATCACTTTGCTTCTCAACCGAATCGCCTTCCGCAGAAAGAGGGGAATCAGAGGAATTGGAGGGTAAGCATAAAGGAGACCCACGGGCCAACTGTGGACGAGAGCGTCTCTCGGTGACTCCCCGAGAGGGGGGGGGGGAGAGGGCAAAGTAGCTGTTGCATTTTGCATTTGAAGGGGAGGCAAAAAGGTCACAGCATGGCTGGCCCCAGCGACTGAAAATTTCCATTGCCACACTCTGGTCGAGAGACCACTTTATGCATCTGCTCAGTCCGTCTGTAATCACATTGGAGTTCCTTGCGATCAGGAATCGGTTGGAAGCTATCGCCCACTGCCAGATTCTCATGGCTTTGTGACAAAGTGGGTAACACTTGGTCCTTCCCTGTTTATGTACCAGACCACGTGGACAGCAATCATTCCGGGCGGATGATAAGCTTGCAACGCCAACAGCACCGCTCAACTCCAGAACACTGATATGCAAACTTGAACTCTACATCGGACCACGTGCCTTGTGCCCCGCCCCCCCAATCAGGGAAGCATCCATGGTCACCGTGGCACTGGGCTGAAGAGCCTGGAAGGGACGACAACAAAGATTTTCGTCTGTACGCATCCACCAGAGGAGATCTTGTTTGCAAATGTTGGTGATAAGAATCTTTGAAGTTCAGGGGGTGGAGACTGGGAATCCACTGGGCCTGAAAGAGCCATTGTAGTAATCTCATGTGTAGTACTCTGGCTAAGGGGACTATGGGGATAGCTGCAGCCACAGATTCTAAGGCTTGAAGAATCTCCCTTGCAGACACCTTGCTTTGGCAGAGTAGCACCTGAACTTGTGCCCAGAGTCTCTGAAGCCTGTGGGGGGGGGGGGGGTGCAGGGAGAAATTAGGCTTGACTGCGTGTTGAAAATTGCCCCTATGAATTCCAGTTGTGATGGATGGAGGTTTGATTTCTGCCAGTGTATGGTGATGCTCCGCTAGGGCTAAGGTGTAGCGGAGGGCCCTTACCAGGAGACGCTTGGTAGGGGCGGAGAGGAGCCAAGCGTCTAGATATGGAAACACCTGGAATCCCTGAAGTCTCAGATGAGCTGTTACCACTGCAAGACATTTTGAACACTCTGGGGACCATCGAGAGACTGAAAGGCAGAGCTCTGAACTGGCAGTGATTGGCTCCCAGCCGGAAGCGAAGGAGGCTCCTGGAGAGCTTGTCCATCTTGATATGGTAATATGCATCCCGGAGATCTAATATACGCATCCCAGAGATCTAATGAACACATCCACACCCTCCTGCAGATAGGGGAGGATGGATTTAATTGTGACCATGCGGAACTTGGTCTGAACTACTAATTTGTTTAGATGACCAAGATCCAGAATGGGCCTCTAGTCCCCTGTTCTCTTTGGCACCAAAAAGAATCTTGAGTAGAACCCTGATCTGCACTGATATGAGGGGACCTTTTGGATGGCTCGTTTTTGAAGTAGCTTTCATATCTTGGAAGCTGCCTCCTCCCTTTGACTGGGTGGAACATCGGGAAGGGATTTTGGAGATCTTGGATAGGATATTAGTGGAATATGGTAGCCTCTGGCAATGATTCTCTGCACCCACTGATTGTTCGTAATGAACAGCCAGGCATCTTGGTGCAGAGAGAAACGCGCCCCGACTGCTCCCAGAGGAAAGCACTCGGGCAGCGCCTCAGGAACGCTGATATGGTCTACCTGAGAGGGAATCTCTGGAGCCCTGGTTCTGGGGATCCCCTCTGCCCCGAAAGGGACATCTTCCATTATTGGCACCCCCTCTGCCTCTGGAGGAGTCCTCACCATGTGCGTCTCGGAAAGGACCTTGAGGCTTCTTGTGCCACATTTTTCCGCTCTAGTTCCTGGAGAATGAACGCTGAGGTTTGGAAAAGCATAGACCAATGGCAGACAAGGTCTTCCCATCTTGCTCGCACCTGGCTAGTGTATCCCTCACCTTTGCACCAAACAGAGCCGAGGGCTCGATAGGGGCATTTAGAAAGGAAGACTTGAAGGAGTCCGCAAGGTCACAGATGTGCATCCAGGCGTGATGTCTCATGACTATGCCTGCACCCGCAGCTCTAGCTGCTCCTTCGGTTGTGTGTGACAGCAACCTCATGGATGAATTAGATATGGATTCTAGGGTGGCAAGTTTGGAAGCAACCTTATTTCATGCTCCATCAGATACTTGACCTGCGAGAGATCCAGAGAGTTCGGAGATAAGATCTCTCTGGAGCCTCGTAAAATGTGCCATTTTCAGAGACCTAACCATGAAGGTCGCTGATGCAAAGACTCGCTTCCCTAACCTGTCCACTGCCTGGGACTCCCTGTTGGGCAGATGAACAGCAGGACTCTCTTCTGCAAGGCCCTTTTTCGTGGCAGCCGCCACCACCATAGTGTCCACTGGCAAGCCTCTGGATCAATGGGGTTGATCCTCTGGAGGGGAGAGTACTTTGCTTGATCTCCTGGGGATGGCCTCAACGGAGCCGGGGTTCTTCCAAGCCCATTGCATGATGAGTTTAACCAACTCATCGGCGGGGGAGTCACCCAAGAAGTAGAGGGCAGAAAGCGAAAGGCCTGCAAGAATACGGATTCCTCTGAGGAAGGGGCTGAGGACTTCCAGTCACTCCTCTGTTTCAAGATTTCCATGATGTCCCCGAAGGAGACATTGTCAGGGGGCGACTGTGGGGACCCTTCCCCATCATCACAGTCCATATCCGCTGTGACTCCTCCGGGGAGTCCGTGCATCTCATCTTACACACCCGTTTCAGAGGAGGTTCTTCGGTGGGAGCATCCGAAGAAGAGTTGGAAAGTAAAATGCCCTGAGCAGGGGTTTCCTGGGCCTTGCGCTCTCGGAGTCCTGGGGGGGGGGTGGACTTTGACAGCTGCGGCTTAGAGGGAACTGGGGGAATAACCAACTGTGGAGGATTGCTGGCAGCAAGTGCCCTCTCCATCACCAGGAAAGCGGGCCCGGCCGAAGAGGAATGGGAGCCCAGAACTGAAAGAGACAGAATTGGAACCGGGGTTACACTCCACTCCAGATGGACCGCCCCCGGGAATGGAGCCTCAATCAAGCTCGGAGCAGTAGTCCCCCCTGCTCTGAAGTCGGGGCCAACATAACCATCAGAACCGGGGGCTCAACCCCCCAAGCCTGAGATCAACGAAGGGTGGGTTCCAACGGAACTGGCACCCAAAGGGATCTCGAAGCCTCGGAGAGAGTTGTTGTCGTGGCCAAGGAAGGAATTCCTCTAGTAAAAGTTGGATAGATCAGCCTTGGAACTAAGGGGTCCAAGGGAGGAGAGTAAGTAGGGGCTGCTGGAGAAATAGACCCAAAGCCAGGGGTGGTATAGGGTCTAGGCAGATTTGAAATTCCCCTAGCAGTCAGCAGATGATCAAAAAGTCGCACCACATCCAATTCGGAAAGGCTCCTGGTGGATCTCACCGATGCACCTGAAGGAGTCAGGCCGGTCCAAATAGGGGCTGCAGGCTTGTCCGGCAAACGGGTCTACATTGGATGAGTATCGGGTCCGTGGTGTATCGCAGAACGGCACAGACAATTCCAATTTTGCAACAGGTAATAATGGTATGGTCAGAGCCGTAAATGGGCTCAGAGCAGAAGTCATTATAGGAGTGGACGATAGGAACGGTTCCGATGACGTTGTCAGAACCAGTAACAGGGTCGAAACGGGCAAAGTCTGTGTCGATAAAGACGTGGAAATACTGGTCGGTATCGAAGACGTAGGCGGTGCCTAATTGTCGGTCCCAGGGTGTGGCCAATGAGGCTACCTCGGTAAACTTCATTGGAGCCAAGCTCGGAGCCGATGTGGTAGTCGGCACTGAGGAGGCAGAACGATGTTCAGACGATGACTTATGAGCCTTGTGCTTGTGACCTTTACCTCTTTCACCAGCCGGTGAAGAGGGGTCTGACTGAGGACGTTTCTTACCCGAAGCAGGAGGGGGTGAGACCTCTGTCGCAGGAATGGCCTCCAAGAAAGGCGAAGCCAGCAGGCCCTTTAAAATAAGTTTGTTACAACATTCATTCAGCGTCCGCTGACTGAAACTAGCACAAATATCACATGGGGGGTTCGCCGACAAATGAAGAACCCCCCCCCCCCCAAACAGTAAACACATTCCTCATGGAGGTCGCTATTCGGCAGTTTTCCACTGCAAGAAGAGCAGTGTTTAAATCCCGTAGTTCCCTTCTTTTCAGACATTCCCAACACACACTCGCACACAAGGGACAGACAGGAAAGACAGGAAATGGAGGAAAGAAAAAGCAAACAACAACGGTAACAAGATACCGTAAAGGTAGAAAGTTAGCGATACCAAGAAATTACCAACAATAGTAAGAGAGAAATACCTGTGGGTAGAGCAGTAGTAATATAGAACAAGAACAAGTTATAAGGAAGAAAAAACTTTTTCAAACTATTAAATATTTACGAAAAAAGCACTTAGCTGGAGAGCTCGGTGAAATGCTGCTATATGGCTGTGCGGCAAATGAGATCTGAGATAACTGAGCAAAGGGCATTGTGGGTAGCAGCTTAGCTTGAGAGTTTCTGGTGCACGCAAGCTTGGTATAAGGCCGACTCGGTTCCAAGGGCTCAGAACCGAACGCATCAGTGATGAATAGGAAGAAAATTAACAACTTCAGATTTATGGTTATGCCTAGATGCTCAGCAGTCTCGAGAAGATCATCCCTGGCTTGACTGAGTCTATGCCTGGAAGGAGCAGAAAGGAACCCCTGCAGACGCAGGTGAGCCGCTACAACTGCCACTTTGTTGAACACCCTGGGGGCAGTAGTAAGCCCAAAGGGGAGCACTCTGAACGGATAATGATTGGCTCCCAGCCGGAAGTGAAGGAACCTTCGAGAGCGCCTGTCCATCTTGATGTCATAGTACACATCTTGGAGGTCCAGCAAGCACATCCAGTCGTTAATCTGCAGAAATGGCAGAATGGACTGGAGCGCGACCATCCAGAATTTTGTCTTGGCAACCGACAGGTTTATGGTTGAAAGATCCAGGATGGGTCTCAAGTCCCCTATTTTCTTTGGGACTAAAAAGAACCTGGAAGAGATGCTTGATCCGGATTGGCCTGGGGGGGCAGGATGGAAGACTTGCTTTTCGAGCAGCTTGGAAATTTCCACTGCTGCCACCTCCTGTTGCGCTGGTGGGATGTCCGAGAGGCATTTGGGAGGGACTGGGGGTAGAAGGAAAGGGATTGAGTATCCTCTGGCTATTACTTGCAAGACCCAACGATAATCTGTGATAGACTCCCAGGCTGCTGGGTGCAGCAAAAGACTTTCTCTGACTGCCTTCTGAGATGAGCAGTTGGGCAACCCTTCAGGGCTGCTGTGAGGGTCTGTCCGGGAAAGAATCCAGAGACCCCTGGTTCCTCAGACTCCCTCTGCTATGAGGATGGTGATTATCGAATCCCACTCTGCCTCTGGGGGAAGGCAGAGTCCTGAGCATTATGGGAAAAGCCCTGAGACTTTCGGAACCACATCTTCACCCCACGTTGATTTCAGGAATAGGATTGTTGCGGGGTTGAGAAGCGAATCCTGATGGCAGACAAGGTCTTCCCATCTTTCTCACCCTGGACTGGGGGGGGGGGGCACGAACGGTCTTACCAAAAAGAGTGGAACCATCATAGGGAGGTGTTTGTAAAAGACACCTTGAAGGGCTCCGAGAAAGCACAAAGCCAGAGCCAAGCTTGCCGCCTGATGGCTATGCCTGCTCCAGCCACCCTAGAGGCTGCTTCAGTAGCGTGTGACAGGAGCCTCAAGGAAATGCTGGATATGGAAGTTAGGGTGGCCATATGGGAGGAGAACACCTTCATCTCCTCTGCCAACATGAACCCTGGGCCAGACTCAGTGACCTCTTTAACCAGGTCCTGCGCATTCTGATGACATGTGCCATGTAATTCACCGCACACAAGGCAAATGTGGCTGAAGCATAAAATCACTTTCCAAAACGGTCCATGGCCCGAGACTCCCTATCTGGAAAATGGACTGTAGAGCTCTCCTGTGTGAGCTCTTTTTTGGTGGCCACTGCAACCACCATGGCATCGACCAGGAATCCTTTTGACCAATGCTGCCTATCTAATGGGGCACTGAGTACTTTGTCCGGGTGTTTGGGGATAGGCTCAACTGTATCCGGTTCCTTCCATATCCTAGATGAAATCGAATCCACAAGGGGATCCACGGGAGGGGACACCCAGGAGGTAGAAGGTCCTGTGCCAAACACCTCCAGGAAGACAGACTCATCCAGACTGGGCTTCTGGGTAGACCACCCACTGCGCTTACGCAGGATTTCCATGATGTCTCCAAAGGAGACATCCTCTGGGGGTGATCGAGGGGAACGCTCCCCTTTCTCCAAGTCAGTATCTTCTGTGAGGGAACTCCGGCAGGGAGTTCAAGTGCCTCCTATTGCACACGTGCCTCTGAGGGAGCTTCTCAGGAGACAATTCCGGGGAGGACTTGGAAGCCTCTGGGAGTTCCGAGGGAGGGGGGGACCTCCTGTAGTGAGGTGGCAACAGGCTCTCCCCGAGGGCCAAGATGGCAGACTCTGGCCCAGAAAGACAGGGAGCTAGGACGGACTCAGAGGATGACAGTGTCAAGGGTCTCGAAGGGGCTGAAAGAGCCCTCCACATCAAAAACAAAAGTACAGATCCTTGAAGCTGGGATGACCAGGTCCCGATCTGCTACCCCCTGCGCCGAGTGAGGAGCCGGAGCTGAGCCTGCTAGCACTGAAACCCAGAAGAAGAGACTACTCTAAAGGCCTTGAAGTAGATGCCATCTCCTCAGACCAGACAGCCAAGCTTCAGCTTCAAACACGTCAGGGCCGATCCACTCAGGGCAACGGTCAGCGTTGAGGTACCTGGAACCATCGGCACAGACTCCTCAACACCAGAGAACCTCAGATACTGCGATTCTGAAACCGGAGGTCAGATTGGAGAAGAAGTAATCAGTAAGAAGGATGACTGTATGCCTCTGGTCCCGAAAGGGGATAGAGCAGGCGGAACTCCCAACTGAATCTGGGCTTGGATGAATTTCCACATCATCCTGTCCACCTCGGCTTCTGAAAGACTCTGAGGGGACCGGATGGAAGAGGCCACAAACCCAGGCCTGGAGTGGCGCTGGGGAGAGGCAGAGAATGGAGATCAGGCCCAAGAGACCTCCTGCGAGAAGCTGACTGGATCAGAGGGGAACCCGGCCTTAGATCCAGGCAGGATTTGGCTGGGCGTTTGGCCGAAGTAGCACAGTTGGCGGAGCACTTTCTAGGCTGATCCCACTCCTTATTGCAGTGTTTCTCTCTGTCCCTGGCCTTCTTGGCAGGAGGTAGAGTCCCAGAGGCTTCAGAAGAAGGAGGGGAAGAAGGCCTTTGAGACTAAGTTTGTTCCTTCTATCGATCAATACTCAAGGGTTGAAGCCCGCGCAGATCATGCAGGAGGTGTCCTGGTGAGGAACACCCAGGCATACTACACAGAATGTGGCCATCAGAAGGGGGTAGCTTATGGCCACACAGCGCATTTCCTAAAGCCCAGCTTAGGGGTTTCAGCCATGGCTATAGGAAAAAAATCAAACACACACTCATAGATAGGAATAGCGAGAAAGTGAGAGCACAGGTTTTTTTTCCTTTTCCAGAACCGATGCCTAATGGAAAAAGGAAACAGGTAGGGTAAAAGAATAGAGAAAGAGTTGAAAGAAGCCAAAAAACTTTCACTCACCACTAAGAAAACTTGGAGCTGACAGATCACACTGCTGTTTGAACGCGCTGCAAACATGATCTGAGGGGAGGAGGGAGGCAAGGGTATTATAGGTAGGGGAGGAGCTTGGACCCGATGCTGGAAAATGTGGCAGAGTTGAATCCATACTGGATCAGTGTCCCACAGGTTGAAGATCAAATAGTAGGACAAGACAGGACACGACCACCACAGAATAAAACAAAAAATCCAAACTTTATTGTAGATAAATGAGCGCCTTCACGTGCTACCTCGGCACACTTCTTCAGATTTCACTTTAATGTTTTTGTCTCAGCATTTAAATACCATCATCATAATTATTTAATTGAAGACAATCGACTCTAGATGCAAATAATTAAAGTAGTTGTATAAAGCAATCTACGTCTTCCATTGTAAATTCTAGTGGCAAAAATTCTTCATTTAAAACAAAAATTAATAAACTCAGTTATGATATAAAATTTTTTATATATAAAACAATCTACAGGCATCAAGTTCATAATACAAGCTCATACAGATAATATATACAAAGGAGCATCTTCCATAAAGAGTATACTATAATCCATATAAAATAGTTCATATATTCTATGTGTATGCATGTATTTAATGGAGTGCAAACATATACGTATATATGTATATGTATGTATATGTATATATATATATATATATATATATATATATATATATATATATATATATATATATATATATCCTCGGCGTACCTATGGTTGAAGATCAAATGAGAACAACTTCAGATCTATTCTTTTTCTCTTAGGAGGATAACCATCATTTAAGGACTGTATCCCTCTCAACAATCCTTCTGTCAAATCCAGCCAGTTAACTGCTCTAGATGAGGTAAGATTCTGGACATGTGCTTTCTTTTCTTTAGGAAACACCCTTAAAAAGTGGCTGGCTGGATAAACAAGGGATGGGTACCCCTTCTAGTCTGGCACTTGACATCACAATGTGAGCTAGCAGGAAATGTATTCCCAAATATAGGAGCACAGAAAATAAGACCTGGTGAGAAGGATGTACCTGAAGCAGAAATCCCAATAGATACTACTGAAGACCTTACACAGATTCAGATAGAAAAATCCTACTGGTCTTTAACATTAGAAAAGAACCACGTACAAACTTAACAGCAGACAATGCTACACAGCTTGTACTTGGAACATTATTTATCAAAAGTGCAACTGTCAAACTTATCTGTCTTAACACAAAGAAATGCCTCAAGACAGTTCTTACCAAGCTCTGCCTTGATGACAGAGAGAGGAACATGTGGAAGCACCTCCTTGACCTGTTCAGCCATTTTTCCGATTCGAGTATTTTCCTTGCTGGAAGAACTACTATCAAATCCGAATGATGTCTGGGGCCTTGTTCCAGAAGACTGCTCACTCACTACAAGAAAAAAAAAAAGTGCAAGTAATACATTTTTATATGAGATCTTAACTCCTGCAAACCATTGCTACCCATTGAGAGACAACACCTGCATGTCAAAAATCTACATGAGGTGCTACTGGGACTCCACATCCAATACTAATCTGTGCAATCACAGTTGCTATCAGTCATTCATTTACAAACATGGAATATGTCTTCAGTCTTCCAGAGCCAGTCAACAGTCTGAACACATATATGCAAAAAGTATTTAAGAAAATCAATAACTACAAAGGAATTTTGCATACACTCTAATGAAAAAGTCATGGGGTGGTCAGCCTAACGAAAACACAGTCATGACATGATTTAACACCTGATGTTACATCAAATTTTTATGATATGGCCTACCTTCTCAGACCGGTATCTCAGGTTTTTACAAAGTAGCCCAGCATCATCAGGAAAGAGGCACCTCTTAAGTTTAAGGCAGAAAACTAAACTTAATATTTTGAACAGCAGATAGGAACATATTTTGCAGAGCATGTATACAGATATGATCTTAAAAGCTGATCTGCAAGAGGACCCTCTTTAGTGGGCTCTGTGGCATGGTTTATCCATTCCATGAAAAAGTGAAGCTTTCTGAAGAACTCGCACACAAAAGTGCATATGCTAGAAGTTGGCACAGAGGGTTTAGGCTGTGAGCTGTACTTCATGGGGAACATGGTTTGATCTTCTTGGCCCTCATTTGCCTATGTGAACTTGAATAAGTCAAATATACAAAACATTGCACCTGGGTCATTTCTGAAAAGGGACTGTTTTGTCCAGTGGGTCTACCTGGTTAACAAATGGTATTATTATGCTTCAGGCTGAGCAAGCCATGACATCATACGCCAGACATACAAGTGCATTTGAGACCCCAGAGCTTGTCAGATTGCCTCCTTGCTATTTGCAATTTGCAAGTACCTTCCTGCAAATAAAGAACTAATAAGACACCTACAAGTAATACAAGAGTAAGTTCTTGTCCACCTTCCAGGAAAACTACAACAGTTTAAAATGGATGAGGATGATGCCTACCCACACAGAGTGGAACAGAAGGTTATTCCTGATCTATTAAGGAGAACTCCCTCATAAATTAACTGATAAAAGAAAGTACAGTTATGTGAGACCTCACCATAACAGATTTTGAATTAGGCTAACTGTTGCAGCAGAATTCATCACGTATGGGAATTAGCCACAGGCTGAAAAAGGCCTAACTAGTCCAACTCCCAACAGTCTGCTTACAACAAGGATGCAATCTGATACTTTCCTCACATATAAACAAATGCCTGCATCCTAGATGAAAAAGGATACTGGGTTGTGGCGTCATCTGTTCTTTTATGCCAAGAGGCCAAGTTCCATGTATGAACAACTGACTGTAAAAAGTATTCTGCACAAAACGACAGGCTTTTAAGGCAAGAAATAAGAAAAGATTTGCCCTGCAGGGGGATGTGGGTGGAAGTTTGTGCTGCAACTGTGATCCTACTCGCCATCTACTGTTGCAATCTATTCTCTGTATGGTTTTGAAATCACTGTTGTAGACATTTATTACATATGGGAAAACAAGACTCCCACAGAGCTCCACAAACTCAGAAAATGTAAGTACAATTGTGTAAGAACTTACAGACGTCTGAGAGGATCAGTGTTACAATAGTCCTTATTACTGGGGCTTCTACTACAGAAGGCCTGATGTCTAGCCCAACTGAGAGCTCAGTGTGCCCTTCCCTCTCCAGGCTAGGCAGATGCCATACCCTTAGGGACTTAATGTTCCCTCTATACAGCTGGAAGAGGTCCACACTACTTCAGAATTTTCTTGCCGAGTATGCCCACATGGTACCCTCCCTATCAGACTCTAGGCAATGGTCTAATTAGGCTATCCAAGAAGGGACAACCTGTGTACGCCCCTGGATCAAGACTTGGGGAAACGGGATTTCCCGAGGCTATTAAGGCTGAAGCAGGCCACAGGTACAAGAGGGAAGAAAGGAAAGAAGAGTTTAACTGCATAGGAACAGGGTATGCCACCCTAGCCCAAGATACCAAAAAAAAAAAAAAAAAAGGTGATGGTGAAGGAACCAGTTCTGCAGCAGTGATCTACTCAATCACACAGATCACAGCTGCACCTCTTAAGTGTAAGGTAGAAAACTTAATATTTTGGGCAGCAAAACTTAAAAGATGGGAGTGGTGGACAGACTAGTAGAACTAAACTGCAGCAGGTCCTACAGAATAGCAGTTGCACAGCCTGCTCTAGCCAGCAATGTCTCCTCTATGGTGTTTGGAAACGGTGTGGACTGAAGACTAGATAGTTGCCTCAGAGACTGTGGGCTCTCTGCTATTTGCTCTCATGGTCCCTTCCAACTTATTTCCATGATGAGAATAACAAAACAGGGTGCAATGTGACTGTCACTTTCCAACTGTCCCCTAAGAGACTGTTCTATTCATTTATTTTACCTATTTTTTGCCGACTGAATTAGTCCCCCTAGGCTAGTGGCCTCTTTTCAGGGGAGACCAGAAGTGGTATTTCTCTACAATTAGGGGAAATCTGGCCATGGTATTGGAGACTTTTCCTAAGCTTTTCAATAGGTGCCACCCACTCATCAAGCAGATGTGACCTTGACTCAATGTCTCATCTGAAGGATGACATGCCCAGGAGTGCAGCACCACAATCCACCTCCCCCTCAAATGCTGTACTGCAGTGTCAGCAATCTAATCACTTGGAGTAGGAATAAATACCACAGCCTTCCGGTCTTCCAGCACCAAAGGCAAGTGTGCCACCTGCTGCTCCACAGGCATACTTCTCCCTACTAGACGCAAAGGACACAACTGCTCAGATGTTCTGATGTTATTGGTTTTATCTAGAAATTATTCTCATTTCTCTCTGCACAGTAAGGGTATGAATAATCCTCTCCCCCTTATTCTGGGAATTAGGGAAGAAAACAGGGAGTTGGATATTTTAGCTGAGGGATAGTTAGGTCACTAGTTTCTGGCATAAAAAAGGAGTTTGTCCTAAGACATCCTTTTCTTACTCAAGGAGAAGGATGTCACTTCACACACGTTTCTAGAATTCTGAAATCCTTTGAGATGGGATTATGGCCAATAACAAAACAGTTTTACAAAATGAATATGTGAGGATTTCTGAAGCAGCAAGCTCAAAAGAAGGCTAAGGTCAATTTTTCCAGGACACAGTCCAAGCCTCATGGAGGAGCACTGGCCTTCCTTGGTAGTGGTCTAAAACAGAATCACTTCAGGAAGTGTTAGTAGTCTGCAAAGCTGTACGGGGGAATGATACAGGCATGCAAGTAGAAGTGGCTGACAGCTGCACCTCTGCACTGAGGCATAAGCCAGTACTGGAGAATCACGGACAATGGTACTGTGCCAAGGCCCTGATTGGTCACAAGGCACTAGGAAGGAAAAACTTCCATCTGCCTGAAAATTTCCTTGTGGCAGGCTTCCAAACCTTCTTTAATATGTTCAACACTATAATGCTTTAAGGGTAAGACATACAGATGACTATACTGTCCTTAGGTTGAGATGTACTAGGACCACCCCTTCCGAGTTAGGAAGTTCATTTGCAAAGGCAACATTGTAAGGTTTCATCATAGCCATCTAAAATGAGGAAGGAGAACCAATGTTGCTTTTTTTTTTAAAGAAACATTTGTTGAATTATCACTTATGAAAAAGGCAATCATACATCTTGTCAGAAAAATATGTATTAATGTGTGTGCTTAATGCTAATTAGAAACTAAATGAGTTAACACATTTTTTCATTCTATTTTATATGCACTATTTTATATACAGCTGAATTTCATATGATACTAAAAGATGCTTTTGAAACTGCAGTGTGCTTTCTGAAATTTGCAAGATGCCCTCGGACCTAGTAATTGCTAGCACAGCAATATTCATGTTTATGCCTTTTGGAAATATACTTAAGAAGCAGGTGATTATCTGCTAGGTCAGGAAGCAAAGAATGAACAATGCTATATTCTGTAATGTAATGATTTTAAACAATCAGCTCTGTTCAAAGTATGAGAACACGCACAGCTGCAGAAGATCGAGATAACATAGACAAAGGACTGTTGGAGAAATGAACTGCAATCTATACTTGCTTTGTGCTCAAATTAGCCATAGTACCTTGAATGGTAACATTGCATATATCTAACCGGTGGTAGCCAAGGCCACGTTGTTGTTCTTAGGAAGTTTCTCACAAAAACTGATAGTACAAGCAGAAAATCATATAAACAAGCACTACGAAATAATGATGTTAAAACTTGTGATTTACTACATCAGCTTGGTAGGCAATGTCTTATTAGAAAATGTATAAAAATGCCTGCATTTCCTGATTCTAGTTAGACAAACTCTGTATTAGCATGTTTTTGTCTCCTTGCTGCAAGATTAAAGTGCCTTAACCTGAACCTACCGTGTATTGATCATTTTAAAGTATATTTTTCCTTTGACAGTTTGGCCCTTCGGACCGGAATTATATCTCTCACTCTGGCTCAGGTCAGAATTGGGCCCGGTGGCATGCACCCATATGGAGAACTGGCCACATCAGCTCTTCTGCTTTGAAAGACCTCCGACTGAATTGTCGTTCGAAAGAGGCCAGCCACTGTTTCTGATCTGGGATTGGAGGACGAGTCAACGTTCCGGTGGGATCAACACATGGAGGATCAGGTAAGGAGGAATTTACCTTTTTTCTGTTTTAAATCAGGGACTTGTTACAGTATTATTGTATTGTCAGGGAGATTTGCATGTGCAGATCAGGGACAAAAAAAATTGCTGTCATGTCATAGATCAGGGAAACTATTTAGGCAGTTATTCTAGATAAACTGTGAAAAGGTGTAAATTGTGGTACCACGTGATAAAAAGGGTTATGTAACAATTTCTAACAGCTAAGGCAACATGGGAAATCAGTGCACAAAAAGTTCCCGAGACCCGCCCTTAACCGAAGACGCGAAATACATGCAATTACAGCGTGCCGATAATGTTAGGTATTATACAAAATGGGTTAATAAATACAAATTTGATGGTAATTTAGATAAACCTTCACTTATTAAACTTGTTAGACAACTTAAACAGACGCAAAAGGTCAGCTAAAAAAGCAACGACAATTAGGAGTCCCGCAGGTACACAGGTGGCTTGAGGAAGCAAACCGCAGGGAACAAAAGATTAAAAATTCAAAAGCAGTGTTCTTAGATAAAGAAGACAATAACTTGGTAATAGCAACAGCCCCTCCGCTTCCCTTACCAGAATATGAAGCGAGTGGACAAGCTGATCCACCTCCGCTATACCCAGCTGCTCCTGCAAAACCAAAACCGTTTGTCAGAGAGTCTATCGAGACTAGGTCTCGAGCACGCAACTTGAGAGGATATTGAATTGTATGAAATGAATAAAAATTCACAAGCTGTGAGTGAAGAAGAGATATGTCCACTCATAGAAGTACCAAATCCACAGGCAGGACAAGACCCAACTCTTCTAGTATATAGACCGTGGACACCGGAAGACATCTGGAAAGCCACAGAGGGAATTACCCATCCAAAAGTTAATTTTAGAAAATTCTTAGAAGACTTACAGGGCATGAGGTTAAGTTACCATTTGAATGGAGAGGAAGTAGAGAAAGTAGTTCGACAAATCGTAGGTCCAGATTGGCACATGATCAGTGGCAACTGGAATCCCCGTGACGCAGAGTTTAGACCACTCCCACATAGTAACGCAGAACTGGACAACAGAGTGAAAGGTCTGACAGACAGAATCTCTGAGAAATGGAAGCCTAGGGCTGATTGGACTTGCATTAATCAATGCATACAACAAGAAGGTGAGACTGTTGATAGATACTATGCCAGATTATTAGAATGTTTTAATAACCATTGTGGAATGCAGGTACCTGAAGACCAAACACATGATTCCCCATATGAGCAACAGTTAAAGAATGCATTTTTAAAAGGCAGTATTGCACCCATTAGCAGCTTTATTACAAAGCACATGGTAGATCATCGTACAAGTAGATTACAGTCATTACTTGAATATGCAAGATATGCCGAAAGGCATTTTAATAGCAAAAAGAAAACTCAAGTACTTGCAGTAGAAGACGGATCAGAAGTCTTTGTAGTACAAACTGGGAAGAAGGGTAAGAAAAATACCCAGGGAAACAAACAATCTGATAAACGATCAGAGGACTTCGAAGAGAGGAAGAAAAGGGGTGAATGTTTTAAATGCAGGAAAAAGGGACATTTAGCAAGGGATTGCAGGCAAAATAAAAAGATAACCACAGAAGACAAGGAGGGTGAGGACTGACTATATGGTAGCCAAGAATCACTGGATAAGAATAAACAAGAAAAGACAAGTGTAAATGTGACAGAAGGGGTAGAAGGTGTGATAGAAGAGGTAGAGAATGTGCATGAAATCACAGATAATGAAGAAAATGAAATTTTGGACTTGGCATTATTGAGCCTAGAGCTCTACTTAGCAGACACAAAACCGTAAGTTATACTTCTGGTAGAGGGGAGGGAAGTTAAATTCCTGTGCGACTCAGGGGCTTCACGGACCCTGATACATCCTTCCAAACTACCAGAGAATTCAGAATCACTTGACTACATATTAGTAAAAGCAGCTAATGGACAGCTGTATTGGGAGCCACTCTCCCACAACATAGCGATAACTGACCCAGTTTCAGGGATGACCCAGAAAAGCAAAATTGTTGTTTCTGCAAAATGCCCAGTGAATCTCTTGGGCAGAGACCTAATGCAGATATTTGGTAAAGCCGTAGTTCCAACTATGCAGGGTATGGAGGCACAGCAACAAATGGATACTTTTGTAGTGTGACCGGAGGGTGAAACATTTTATTGGTACAGCCAGGACTTCGTTACGACTGGTTCAGGGGCAGTAACCTAAGAACTGATGAACGTAGCCATCAGTAAATCCCCCTCTCTTGACACTGATAAATAGCATTTGTTGCATTGCACTCTACATTACTGTAACAGACCAGGACCTGATAAAGAATATGAGCAACTGTTTAGAAATCATGCTAACAGATTAGTATTACGAAATTTGTACTGGGACACAGAAGGAAACAGTGTAGTAAGCTGTTCATTGCCCTAGGAATTCCTGGCACTTTACAAATCTAATCGATTACCACATGTAAGTTTAACTAAAGATAGAAACGTGAAGTGGGCAGACCTAGTAGAAAAAGTCACAAGGTGGGAAAAGCAGACAGAGTTAGAACTTTCCGAACAGGGAGTACAAAAGCAGAAACTAAATTGGATAACGCAGACACACCCAGCTGTACACTCACAGGCAAGTGAGGATAGCTGAGTAGTACTCTTACTAGGGGAAGAGGAAAAAGCCTTACGAGGCATACCAGAGAGACTCTGGTCAACAGGGAAATCAGATGTAGGACTTATTCGTACAGCAGGACCAGTTACTATCATGCCAAAATCAGCATTTAGCCCTCAAAAAAGACAGTATCCCTTGAGAAAGGATGCAGAAATAGGAATCAAACCTATAATAGCAGCCTTACTTAAGGAAGGAGTCTTGATAGAATCTCCTGATTCACCATGTAATACACCCTTATTTCCTGTTAGGAAAGCAAATAGAGAATGGCGTATGGTCCAAGATTTACAAGCTGTAAATGACGCAGTTATACCCAGGGCACCTACGGTGCCAGATCCACACACTTTATTGAATGATTTAAAACCTCAACAAACGTATTTTTCTGTGGTAGATATTAGCAATGCATTTTTCTCAATACCAATACACCCTGACAGCCAACATTGGTTTGCATTTACATTTCAGGGGAAACGGTATACATATATGAGACTACCACAGGGATATTGTGAAAGTCCAACAATATTCGCACAAGAAATGGCAAGTAACCTGGCAGGATTTATCCCACCGAAAGGCAGTCAGATTTTACTTTATGTAGATGACATTCTGCTGGCAGCCCTCACCCAGCAAGAATGCAGAGAGGATACCATAGCATTATTACAATTTTTAGCCACTCAAGGACACACGGTAAACAAAAACAAACTGCAACTTTGGAAAAAACAGGTCAAATACCTAGGATATGTAATATCCAAAGAAAGCAGAATATTAGATGAAGATAGAAAAACAGCAATATTACAAGCACCTAAACCAACTACCAAGAAGGAAATTATGTCTTTCCTAGGTACTACTAACTTTTGTCGGAGTTGGATTCCAAACTATGCCTTGGAATCTGCTCCGCTGACCAACTTGATATTCAAAAAGCCGATGGCAGCACAAGATTTATTACAGTGGACACCAGAAGCAGAATCAGCTTTCTGCAAATTGAAACAACTGATAGCTTCTTCATTAGTTTTAGGATTACAAAACTATCAAACGATTTTTCCAAACTGTAGATTGTAAGCAAGGTTATATGACATCAGTGTTAACACAACAGCATGGGGACAAAATGCCCCATAGCTTACTATTCATCACAGCTAGACCCAGTGGCGCGATCCTTGCCCCACTGTGTACAAGCAGTAGTCGCAGCTGCAATGGCAGTGCAGGCTTCAGCCTCAGTAGTATTGTTCCACCCTCTCACATTGAGAGTGCCTCATGCAGTCGCGATTATTTTACTGCAAGAAAAAATAGCATATCTTTCTCCTGCTAGACATCTTTCCTGTATCACTATACTGTTGAGCCAACCTCATATGACAATTGAACGATGCACAACTTTGAATTCGTCAACCTTGCTCCCAACCCCTGCAGATGGCAAACCACACTGCTGCCTGCAGGAGATTGAGCAAAAGACACTACCTAGAAAAGATCTTACAGATGTTCCCTTGGATGATGCCGAGGTGACATACTATGTGGACGGCTCATGCAGGAGGGGTCCTACAGGACAGAATCTAGTGGGGTATGCAGTAGTTTCTGATACTGAGATTTTAGAAGCAAAGTCTTTACCACACAACTTATCTGCACAAGCAGCAGAATTGATTGCTTTGACAAGGGCATGTACCTTGACAAAAGGTAAGAGTGAACATTTTTACTGACAGTCAGTATGCTTTTTCTACTGTACATGTTTTTGTGCAGCAGTGGAAAAATAGAGGAATGATAACATCTACTGGTAAAGCAATTAACCATGCGCAATTTATTTTAGACTTGTTAGACTCTTTTCAGTTACCTCAGAAAGTAGCTATTTGTAAATGCGTAGCTCATACCAAGCAACAGGATAGAATTTCAAAAGGTAATGCGAGGGCTGATACAGCTGCAAAGCAAGCAGCTTCAGAAGTATTTCTTTTGAGTGAGGAATTACAACCATCTGACATTTTAGACTTGGAAATGTTAAAAACAATGCAGACACTTACTACAAATGTAGAAAAAAGCAAAAGTGGATAAAACGAGGAGCAATCCTTGAGAAGGGACTGTGCATCTCCAAAGAGAAGAAACCGATTTTGCCATCTAACTTGTTTAGATATGCAGCTTTGTTGAGCCATGGGCAGTGCCATGTCTCAACAGGGGGGATGGTACACAGTTAGTGAATCGAGTGTTTACAACGTATGGATTTACAAACTACACAAAAATAATTTTTTGTGCAGCATGCCACGTTTGTAACAAGCATCATGCACAAGGGGCCTTAAAACCTAAGCAAGGGAGTTTCCCTACACCACCGTATCCATTCCATACTATTTGTATGGATTTTATAGAGCTGAACAAATGCGAAAATAAGAAGTCCTGCCTTGTCATTATAGATATGTTTTCCAAATGGGTGGAAGCTTTTCCAACTAAAAATCCAGATGCAGCTACTGTTGCAAAAGTCCTCGTTAAAGAAATTATTCCTAGATTTGGCATACCGGAAAAGATTTATAGTGGCAATGGTACACACTTTGTAAATCAAACTATACAACAACTCAGCCATTATTTCGGGATTTCTCTGAAAAATCATCGCGCATACCACCCCCAATCTGCAGGATTAGCAGAGAGGCATAATGGGGTTTTGAAAAATAAGCTTAGGAAATTGATTAGTGAGACACAAAAGAACTGGGTGCACTGTTTACCACTGGCACTGTTGAGCATGAGAACTGTTCCAAATGCAAAAGGGTTAACTCCTTTTGAAGTTCTGTTTGGGAGGGCATATTATACACCTCAATGGAAACCTCTGATGCCTGCAGAGCAGGAGGCTGACAGTTCACTTGTAGGGTATATAAGGCGATTTTTGAATAAACTTTTGCAGTTAATTTCTGTTTCAGATAAAGAGCAAACCAGACCATCGGAAGCAGCAGTAGCCCCAGGCGCATGGGTCTGGGTGAAGGTCGTGAAGAAAGAGAACTGGAGTTCTCCAAAGTGGGAATGGCCGTACCAGGTACTACTGTCGACACCCACTGCAGTGAAGATTGCAGAGCGAGCATCCTGGATTCATTTGACACATTGTAAACTGGTTAAGAACTCTGAACTGGACAAAAACCTTGTTACTGTTGTACGAGAACAAAATGACCAGGTATAGAGTAAACAGAGATGCAGAACAACCTCAGAAAATTTGCATGATTATTCTGATAGCCATACTGATAACATTGATCTTTTTGTTGTGGCCTTTCCTTTTCCCAGCCACAAAAGTTGAACTGATCAAGCGTGATGCATTACTCATAGACTGGCATCCAAACTTTAACACTTACCAAGCAATTAAATATGTGTATGCTGAGACTTTCAATGTTTCGAACTGCTGGATTTGCACAGCTATACCAACAGCATACGGGGGATTATTAATGACTGCTGTCCCCCTAGGGGTCAATGAGACCTGGGAAAACTTGATTTTTGATACTTCACCTGTGAAATCACAAGACAAAATAGCATTGTACCTACCTGTTACACAAAAAGGGATTGTATGTTTTTACAAAAATGACACTATTCGGGTGGGTTGGAGCAATTGCAATGTGACTGTTTCTTATAAATGTTATATTAAACCCAGTAAGACAAACTATTTGTGATACGAACTATGATGCATATTTCGCTAAGATGCATAAGAGTGTTGATGAGATACAACATAATCCTGTTATTTTAAAACAGCTTTCTATTATTGATAAGAAAATGTTTCATGCAGGGCAAGCTTATATCAATACTAAAGTAGAGAATTGTTATTTTTTTGTGGAAAAAAGCATACAAATGGCTACCTGAGAATTGGTCCGGCAGTTGTTTTTTGGGTTACCTGGATCCGGCCATACGATACACTGCAGCTTTGCCTCAGGGAAAAATTCGAAACGTCAGAGAGGTCAGCAGTAAACCTAGAAGTCCGATTAAAAGACCCGAGAATCCAGTAGGACGAATCGAAGCAGGATGGAGAAACCATAACTCCGTAAAAAACAAAGATAAACTGACACACATGGACTTGAGTGACACCATTATATCATGGGCAGGCCTAGCTCCTGCATATGGCGCAGTGAAATTGATTTGGGAGCTGAGAAAACTGTCTAAACTTCTCGAAGTTACGAGCAATGCAACTTTTTCTGCTCTCGAATTAGTGACTGATGAAATGAATGCTATGAGAACTGTGGTGCTTCAGAACCGCATGGCTCTCGACTTCATCCTAGCGGTGAGAGGTGGTACGTGCGCTTTAATCAAAGAAGAGTGCTGTTCGTACATTCCCGACAACCAGCACGAAATAAACGACCATCTTGAGGTGATCCAGCAAGTGTCGACCATGACCAAACCATGCCCAAACCCTCTGACGGACTTTTTCCAGAATTTGTTTGGGGGGGTGGGGTTCCATCCTAATGAACATCCTGATTGCCATTTGTGTGGGATTACTCCTATTAGGAGCATGCATTTGTTGTGGTATTCCCTGCATGAAAAAGTTAATCAAAGAATTTATAGATATATCAGTTTCTGAGACTTTGCATCAAAGTACTGAAATTGAAGAACTGTTGAAATGTGAAACACTTTCATAAGTTTAAACTGAATGACTCTCTCAACTGCAAATCCTGAATGGAAGAGGTTAGGAGAATAAGCAAACTGTTTATTCTTTTGAAAATAGAATTAAAAAGTATTAACGGGGGGGGGGAAATGTCAGAAAAATATGTATTAATGTGTGTGCTTAATGCTAATTAGAAACTAAATGAGTTAACATGTTTTTTCATTTTATTTTATATGCACTATTTTATATACAGCTGAATTTCATATGAGACTAAAAGATGCTTTTGAAACTGCAGTGTGCTTTCTGAAACTTGCAAGATGCCCTCTGACCTAGTAATTGCTAGCACAGCAATATTCATGTTTATGCCTTTTGGAAATATACTTGAGAAGCAGGTGATTATCTGCTAGGTCAGGAAGCAAAGAATGAACAATGCTATATTCTGTAATGTAATGATTTTAAACAATCAGCTCTGTTCGAAGTATGAGAACACGCACAGCTGCAGAAGATAGAGATAACATAGACAAAGGACTGTTGGAGAAATGAACTGCAATCTATACTTGCTTTGTGCTCAAATTAGCCATAGTACCTTGAATGGTAACATTGCATACATCTAACCGGTGGCAGCCAAGGCCACATTGTTGTTCTTAGGAAGTTTCTCACAAAAATTGATAGTACAAGCAGAAAATCATATAAACAAGCACTACGAAATAATGATGTTAAAACTTGTGATTTATTACGTCAGCTTTGTAGGCAATGTCTTATTAGAAAATGTATAAAAATGCCTGCATTTCCTGATTTTAGTTAGACAAACTCTGTATTAGCACGTTTTTGTCTCCTTGCTGCAAGATTAAAGTGCCTTAACCTGAACCTACCGTGTATTGATCATTTTTAAAGTATATTTTTCCTGACACATCTATATAAATGAAAACAAACCATATTAAAATATTTTCAATGGCACACATTATACATCACTTATAATCTATACAGTTAAAACATTACATAGCTCATTCAATTTTTGCTTCCCTTAAACCTCAATTCCTCCTCCAAAACATTCTGCATGTACTGTTCCTACAATTCCCATTTTTTTCTGTGCAATTTGCTCCTACCCTTATCTCCATTACTATTTCACTACTCCTAGTGCACATGTTTTAAACTTTGATTTCCATTTTCTAGTAAGCGCTTTTTTTTGGCAGCCACCAGAATTAAACTCAGCAAGGCTTTACTATGTCTAGGCAATTCAAATTCTGTCTCGCAGCTCAAAAAATAAGTTCCTTTGTTACACCAATTTGTTCACTCAGTATTTCAGACAGAATAGCCTGCAGGGATTTTTTTTTTAAGTCTGCCAACCTATTACACTCCCCAAAAATATGTTCCCAATTATTACAGCTTTCTTCCCTACCACACCTAAAACATTTGCAATCTACCGGAGGAAAAATTCTCTGAAGTCTGCTTGGGATACAAAAATAACTATACAAACACTTTCACCCAAAGATCATAAATCTTCTAGACTTTAATGCATATTTGGGGGGGGGGCACATACATAATCCTCCCATTGTTTCTTTGTGAACTGCATATCAAATATTTCCTCTTAATCCTTTCAAACCTCCTCTGATTGATTCCTACAGTTACCATGCAATATTTTATATGCCCTACTAATCATCCTCTAACAGCAGCTTCCATTCTAGGTTCTAATAAAAACTCTACCAATGCTAGTTTTTCACAAAGTACACCCCCTCTTTCATTCTCCTTCTCTATACTGTGGTATCAATCCTTTTACAGGGAAGGCAATCTCTAGCCTGCAATCCAAATGAATTACTGGCCTCTTCCCATTCTATTACATCTGACTATTTGCTCCCAATAACTTGACTCCTTTGCTCTTGCCTATTCTCCATACCCCTAATTGCAGTCATCCCTATTGCCAGAATCTCTTTTCTCCATTCCTCTGTTGGCTTAGTTCTTCCTTTTTGCTACTTTAATACAACATTCTGCATGGTTAGCGTTATTCTCTTTAAGGATCTGCATCCAAAATACCAGTCTCTCCTTTATTCTTGTGCCCCCCTCCCCGATTTCATCATCCCTTTCCACTTTGAATTACAGTTTTTTGCTTCTGCTGTATATAACAGCTTTAACTGTGTAGCTCTGAAATACCCCTTAAAATTCGGTAATCCCAAATCACCTTATTAAATTGGAAGGATCAACTTACTCCACTTTACTCTTGCTTTCTTCCCCTCAAAGATAAAATTCTTCAGCTCTTTTCTGATATCAACAACTTCTCTAGTTGATAAAAATGCCTGACTTGTATAAAACTAAAGGCACTAAAAACATTTTCACTGTGTCTCTTGCTACCCAGAGTCATAATACAGTGCTTCCAGTTTCTCAGTATTTGTTTCATCTTTTGTTTAATCTTTCCCCACAAACCCTTATCCCCAAAAGACTTGAAACCGTCTGAGAATGTTCTACAACACTGAAATATCCTTTTCTAGTTTTATCATGTACAAAATAACATCTACAAATAAAGCCAAGTTTTATTAACTACCCTACCGATCACATCCTTGAATTTCTGAGTCCCTTATTTTCTTTGCCAACGGTTGTAAATATAACACAAACAAAAAGGAAAGAGGACACGTCTGCCTGGTTACTCTGCTCAAACAAAACTTATCAGAGAGGACCACCCTTTTAATTTTTGCCTCCGATCCCTTGTACATCCCCTCCTAATCAACCCAATTTCATTAGGGGAATGCAAATACTTCCACTGATCTACTCAAAATCCCAGCTTACTCTGTCAAATGCTTCCTCTGCATCAAGACTCACCAATAACCAAGGTATTTTCTTAAATTTTGCTTCCCCTGGATCATTGTTCTGTTAATGTTGTCAAATGTTTACGTCCCCTCCACAAAACCACACGGATCCATATTTATCAGTTTTGGCATCAACTCTGCCATTCCTTCAGCCATTATAAAACAACCACCTAATCATGATTTAGAATCAAACTGTACCTATATGAAGCTGGACCTGATGGGTCATTTTCATATTTAGGTGTTACAGCCACCACTGCTCTTTTCCAGGATGTTGGTGCTTCTCCTCCTTTTAAAATACTATTACAACCTCCCACATTTTTATCACTTTTTTCTCTTCTAGCTTCCAAAAAACTTCCACAGGAATACCATCTACTCCTGGAGACTTTCCTGTAGATTTACACAGCACCATTTTTACCACATCTCCTGCTATCCTAACTTAGTAACTAATCTACCAGTAACCTTGGCATACTTAATTCTTCCATTAACATTTCCATTTGTACTGTTTGTTTTCCCACATTCTTTTGCTTTATACAGACATTTTTGAAATATTTATAACACTTCTATAGGTTAGTTTCCTTGTTATAGGCTTCCCAAGCTTGGCAACAACACTTTCTGCTGCCTGAGCTGTTGTGCTAAAACCTTTTGTGCACTCACATTATCAAAAACAGCTACTTAACAGCAATCTTTCTAAACCCATGCTCATTATAGAAGTATTTCCTTATTTTCTCTTTAGAACTCTGCAATTGCTACTATTCTTGTCCTGAGAGATTCCCCTAGTTCTGAAATACTTTAACCTTTGTCAGTCCTTCTAAATAATTCTTACTTCTTAACCATACCTATTTTTCTTTTACTTCCACCTATTTTTCTTTTATTTTAGACTTCACTTTAAATTTATCCTACTCCCTAGAAATTTTTATCTTCCTTAATAACTCCCAAATAATTTCCACTATTCATTCCTTAAATTCCTCTCTAAAAGGCAGGTGGGGAAACTGCCAGATTTTCTGGAATACCCAAAATCCATAAGGATGCTGCTTTTAGACAAGACAGCAGCAGATTTCAGTAAAACACATTTCAGTCCAAATCCTATTGTCCAAAAATCTAGATTTTTATCTCAAGGATTCTTCGGTATTTAGATTTATTACACAAATACCAGTTTACTGGACATGAAACCTTTTTTTTTTTTTTTAAATACAATTTGCACTTTAGAGTCAGTATTGGAAAATAAATTTCTTTACATCTGACAAGTTCTTTAGACAAAAGAATGGTGTGATGGCAGCAAGAATGCTGCTGTCTTTTGCTAACTTGGTTTATGACTTGGTAGGACACTATTTTTAATTGCTCATCCACTGTTAACAAAAAATTCTAATTATAGACGTCATACAGATCATTTGATTATTTTATGAAATGGTTTAACAATTGATTTCAACAGTTTTATTACTGATTTTAACTGTAGTACTGACTTTCTCCTTTTACTATAGGAAGACATGGAAAAACAGCATAAATTTCTTGATTTAGTTATTACAGCGGATTTTGGAAAAACAGCATTGTTTATTGATTTACTTATTTTAGCGGATTTTGAAAACAAATGTTTCCACATTAAAATATATAAGAAAAGCACTTTGTGAACAATTATTTCACAATAGTCAGCATCCTTATTTTACGAAACATAACAATCAGCAGACATTTTATTAAGGTGAATCACCTTACCAGTGATGACACAGTTTTTAGTGTTGAAGTAAATTTTGTGTTACCTTTTAGGGATAGAAGCTATAAAAGAAGAGTGTGTGAATAATATTGTTCTGGAAGTTATAAGTTTCAGCCTAATTTGAAAAATGGGTTACCGACATCAAAAGTCAAATTAAAAGACAGTTCTCTTGTACAGGGCTTTACAGATACCAATTTCACTAACTATAGATGATATAAATTTCACTTACTTTAGATGATATAAAAATATTCCAAAGACAGCTGGAAAAAAGTTTTAGGAGAACCAAATGTTGTATAAGAAAACTAACAATATTAAAAGTTACTTGAAAGCTGACCTAGGTTATTAGAATTCCCCTTGTCTCAAATAGGAATGCTTTGGTGCCAACAATGCAAGTACTTAAGGTTCATTATTGAAGGGTTTTGCGTTATTTTGAAGAGCACAGAAATTTGGTCAAAAGGCCTCTTTAGAAGTGAATCTGAAAATGTGGTCAACTTAGCATTGTGTGAAACTTTGTGAAAGTTTTTATGTAGGTAAGAGAAGATGAAAACTTTCCCATAGAGTTTATGAACATCTTTTGGCCAATAAAAGAGGAGAAAACAATAATGCCTCAGCAAAACAAGCTGCAGTTTTTGGTGTTCTCCTTTGTATTAGACTAAACTCATAAGCAACTGCCTAAGGAGAGGAGGTACTAACATTACCTGAATGTAAAGTAGCACATTGGCAGATACTGTTGTCAGATGATAACTGGTCAGGTTTGAATGAATATACTAATATCAAATGTTTGCTTAAAGCACATAGAATATGATGGTTTCAATTTCTGCTGTTTTTACCAAAAAGTTTACTAACTGACAGTATTTATTCATACATTTTGTTTAGTAACTTTTAAAATTGATTGTGTTAACTGACTAGCGGTGATTATTTTTGGTAATAATTAAATACATTTTTAAGTCTGGTTCAACTCTGACGAAGTTCTGACAAATTAAAGAAAATGACACATCAGTGCCTGTAATTCAGAGATTCTACAAATCCAGGTGATGGTCACTAACAATGCAATTTTCCAAGATAAGAATCTAACTTCTGCAGAGGCTGTTAGTTCAAAAGGTGGGAGGGTGAGTTTCTCTAGTACAAAACTGAGGTCACAGGAAGGTGCAAGTACTCTTTAGGATGGCCTTAAGGGAATGATGCCGTTAAGGAAATGTTTCATCATAGGTTGTGAAAACAGAGGGGGTTGCATGCAAAAGCAGGCCTGGATAGCAGAAGCACAAATTTTAATGGAGAAACAAGAGAGACCTTTTTAAATAGTTCAGCCAGACTGGTAAGAACCAAGTGTAGACTTGCTGGCAGAGAAGGCTGGCCCTTACTCAGATAAATTGTAAATATTTTCCATTTTGAGATGTATGATTTTCTAGTACTGGTTTTCCTGGCTTCTTTCAAAATAGAGAAGATGACCTTGTTCAACAGATGACCCTAAAGGAGATGATATACCATCCAGGCTGCCAACTCTGAGTGGTCAGTGTGCAGTGTATGGTGGTGCCTTTCTTATGAGAAACAAGAGGTCCACCTCTTGTGGAAGAAGCCAAGGTTGTTGTTTGCTCATGTTGTATAACAGAGATAGCCAATGCTGCCTTGGCCAGAAAGGGTGCAATCAAGATCAAACTTAGTCCTTGCTCCTAGATCTTTAACAGAAACCAAGGGATCAGAAGCATGGGAGGGAAGGTGTATAGAAATGGACCTGTTCACGGGAAGGTGAAGGCATATGTTCTCCAGACCCACCTGTCTTTGGTCCTTGGGTAATAATGTTAGCTGCCTCTTTTTGGCACACCCCACAACCTTAAGATTTTTGTGAAGATGGTCTTTATAGCATCAATTTGTTGGGGGAGGGGATGTGTATCAAATGTGTTCAGGTGATGTATTAGATTCCAGGTCTCTCTAGCTCTCTCGACAGGCACTGTGTTATAAAGGTGCAATTCCATTACTTGTCCTTGCTCCCACAGCTGCATAGTTAGGTGGCACAGGCTTACCTCCTTGTTTATATACCATATAACTGTGTTGTTGTCTGCCTCTATCAAAAGGGTCCTGGTTTCCATAACTGTTTGAATGGCATCATGCCCTAGTACACTGCCGTAATTTCCTTTTGACTGATGTGACTTTGGAGCAATGCCTCCCATTGGCCTTTTACCTGAATACCATCTGAGTGTGTGCCTGAGGCTAGGTCTGTGGCATCAGAGATCATAATCAGGATTCCTACATGGCATTGGAAGGTGACTCCCTTGTTCTGTAGGCAGGATTCTATCCACCATGACAGCTTTTTTCAGGCATATGAGAAGCTTTATTTTGCTGGTACCAGATTTTTTTTTTTTTAGGAACCACTATTTTCGTCATGGGCAGCTTGGCAAGTGGGATCATCAAGATGAGAAAGCCATGTAACTCATAGCCCAGAAAATTTCCCTAGCCATCACTGATGCCTGCTGAACAGTGATTGAAAATATTCAGACAGGAATAGAATTTTCTCTGTGGGAGAAGAGCCATTTGTGTTTCTGCGTCATGCAGGGCTCCTAAGAACACCATTCTGTGAAGGGGGGTGGGTTAGACTAGATTTCCTTATGTTTAACGAGAAACCCAGGTTTGACAGGCTGGCCATGGGCAGGTGCAGAAACGCTTCTAGCTTATTAACAGATTTTACTTTGATTAGGTAATCACTTATATAAGGGTAAATATGAAAACACCTTACCCTGCAATAGACAACTACTGTAGCCAGACATTTTGTGAACACCCTGGGCAGTACATATGCCAAAAGATAATGCACAGAAGTGAAAGTGGTTCCTACCTACCTTGAAACAGATATACCTTCTGTGTGACTTTGCTATAGGAATGAGGAGGTGAGTGGCCTGGAGATCTAGGGGGACCATGTAAGCCTGCAGGGAAAGCACTGGCAGGCACTTTTGAAAAGTGAATATTCTGAATTTATGGAATACCAGGAACCTGTTAAGTCTCAATATGTTTAGGACTAGTTTCAAAGATTATTCTTTTTGTTTTGGAGCTACAAAACAATCTTTAGTACCTTTTTCTTTTTCCTTCCCAAGGGGACTAGTTCTAAGGAGCCCTGTTCTAGAAGTAATCTGACTTGCACATAAGTCTCTCTGAGCTGCCCTCTGGAGACAGATGGGATAGCTGCTGTTTTTGGGAGGGAAGCAAATTGCAGTTTGTATGCTGTTCTTATGATACAAAGCACTCCTTGGTCCTGGGTAACATCTAGCCCCTTGTTCAAGAGAAGGGAAATTATTCCTCCAAGTTTTGTTGAGGGAACAGGGGATTTAGGATGGACTGGGATTTAAAGGAGGGGGCAGGGAAGTGCCAGGTTGAAGACACGGCTGCTACTTGCTGGACGCCTGTAGGCAGGGTCTGCTACGCCTGGATACTTGGTCAGATTATCATCTTCTCTGTCAGTGTTAACTGCCTGTTCTGGTTCTCCTCCCTCTCTGTGTAGGCTGGAAAGCAGGAAAAGACCACGGCTTAGTATGTTAATGTCTACTGAACCTCAGGGCTGTACATGCAGAAAGCCCTTGACAGTCTGAAGGGATTTAGCTTTGTCCCCCAGTTTCATAAATATAGCTTGATCCTTGGGTCCATAAACAAAGTCTTGATCAAGAGGTACCCTCCAGGATTTACGATATGGCATGCTCAGGAAGACACTGTTCTCTTAACAGAGTGCATATCCTAATCGCAGACCCTGATGCTGCTTACAAAGTATCAATGCCATAATGCAAAGAATATTTTACAACCTGGGAACAGGAGTTGCAGAGTTGTAATAACTCTGTGCAGAGTTCCATCTTCCATCCCCTTCAGTTTTTCTGCATCTGGTGTAGGAAGGTTTCTTGGAATTTAACCATTTGAAACTGTCAATTAAGTGCTCTCATGGCAAGGGTAGCAAAAGTGTACTCCTCTACAAAATCAATTTGGGGTTCTACTCTCTTTTTCATTATGTAGGAGGTTTCTATGGTCTCTGCCTTTGGCACGCTTGTGACCTGAACAAGCCACCTCAAGTAATGATTTTACTGTATTTTAACAAACATTTTAACTGTAAATCAAAATTTGTGATATGCTGCCTACTGTGTTACATGCCCTTCCTTTTACATAGGCAAGACTACCAGGATGCAATTTTGCACGAATTAAGGAACACTGTGCAGCCATTCAGAATGGGGACCTACGTAATGCTTTAGCTAAGCACAGTGTGATTTGCACTAATTTTACACATTTTAAGTTTATTGTTATGGAGAAATTTGAACAGTTCTATGATTATGTTAATAGTTTTGCTTGAAGTGAGGGAACTGCTGCGGCAATTAAGACTTAGAGCAGATGCCCACCCAAGACTCAATGTGACTCTGAACATTAAATGAGTTTTAAAATGGCACCGCTGACTGCTAATTACAATTAATTAGTTCATCTTACTGTCTTGTTTTAATATCAACACATTGTTTCTACTGTAACTAAGTAAATAAGGGTTATGGTTGGTATCATTCATATTTATGCTATATGTTTTTATTACCATTACATCCCATTGGTTCTTTTTAAAAGGAACACTAACTATTTGATATATAATTCGATGTGCTGTACTGTAAACTATTATTCTGATGAAGTTTTTTC
>NC_056730.1:505968860-506233860 GCF_019279795.1 Protopterus annectens | reverse complement strand
CATCTGGGAAGTTGTGTTCAAGCTTGCTCCTAGGAATACAATTTTTGACTGGGTACCAGATGTGATTTATTTTCGTTGATGGTATACCAAAGGGAAGTTAGGAGTCTCTTTACAAATGTCAAGGTGCTGAAGTAGCAATTCCTGACTGTCTGCCTGAATCAGGCAGTCGTCCAAGTATAGGTCAATTTTAATATTTCTCTGCCTGCATTATGCAATGGCTGCAGCCAGGCACTTTGTAAATACCCTGGGGGCAGTAGATAAGCCAAAGGGAAGTGCAGATAACTGATAGTGCATAGAATATGCCCTGAAATGTAGATATTTCCAGAAAGATTCCCTTATGGGGATATGCAGATAAGCTTCTTTTAAGTCTAGGGTGACCAGCCAGAAGTCCTTGGCTAGCATAGGAAGCAGCTGTTGGGATTGTAAGCATTTTGAACTTTGGTACCACCAAGAAGGTGTTGAGACTTGACAGATCCAGAATTGGGCACCAAGAGTTCTCTTTTCTGGGCACCAGAAACAGTCTGGAGTAGAAACCCTGTCCCCTTTGCTCTGTTGGAACAGGTTGAATAGCCCTGATACTGAGAAGAGAAAGTACTTGCTTTTGGGCCTCTGTCCACTGGTTTGAAGGAAGGTCTGGCAATCCGCTTGGGGTTGGCAGTGAGTGGAAATAGAATCTGTATCCCTGGGATACAATATTTAAGACCCATTGGTCCCGGGTAATGTACTCCCAGTTTTTTGAATGTAGGGCGAGTTTTCCTCCTAAGGGTGCAAGTACTTGGGTTTTGCTGGGAAGGGTGAAGGACAAGTCATTGTGAACTTTTTCCATAAGAGGGTGGCTTACCACTCCCTGTTTTTGAGGTGGGAGCACTCCATTGTTTAGATCTGTGCATACCATGAGACTTGTAGGCTTTGTGGTTTGTTGCCCCTGGGTTTGGACTGAGAAGGCCTGGGAGGGACTGGAAAGGACCTTTTTTTTTTTTTAGGCCAATGCCTACTGAATCTAGGTGGTGGTACCTGTAAGAAATCTTTAACAGTTTGCATATATATAGCTTTTTCCTCCATCTTTTTAACAACTTCTGCTTTTGTTTCAAACAAATATTCTTGGTTTAATGGAGCATCTAGTAATTTTGCTTTGACATGGTCTGGCAAGATTTGTTCCTTCAGCAAAGCATGTCTTCTCAGAACAGACACAGTGACAGCAGCCCTACAAAGATGCTTCTAAGGCATCAAAACCACACTGCAAAGTATGTTTACCAACTTGGTTTGCAGAATGCATTAACTCTTGCAAATTTTTATTTTCTGCACAATCAGGAATCAACATTTTATTTTTGTTTAGTTAGTTCCATAACATGCTGTTGGTACTTCAACATGTGAAACTGGCAATTTCAAGCCCCGATGGCCAGAGCTGCAGCAGTATACACATTCTTACTCCATCTGTCTAAAGCTCTAGAATCCCTGTCCAAAGGGGTAGGGGTTTTGGCTGTAGTAGCCTTAATACCTTTAGGTCGCTGGAAAATGGTCTCTGGGTCCACAGTAGGATTTTTAAAAAGAAATTTGTGGGAGTCAAGTACTCTGTAGTACCTGTCAGGCTTTCTAGGAGCTGGAGGTAAAGTATCAGTGGTAAGACTTGATTCCATGAAGACATCATCTACAATATCCAGGACAGGGGGGATAGCTAAGAAGTTTGCGCTGAAGCAAGTCTAAAAATTCTCAGAATCTCTTTTTGGACTGAGAGCAGTCCTGGCTTTCCCAGCGGAAATGCTCTCTTAGGGTATGCAAGGTTTCACTGAAAGAAAAGTCATCTAGAGGGGAGGAAGAGGGAATGGAATTCTCTGCATCTGAATCCTCATAGGTAGATAAAGGTATGTCCTGGTAATCAGAAGGGTCACAGTCATTGGACTCATGGTCTGTAGAATCAGAAGGAAAATCAATTATTTGTCTTTTAGAGGGGGAAGGCTGGCTTCCCCTAATTAAACTAAGGTTTTCAGCCATTCTAAGCATTTGTTTGAGGCATGGGAGCTTGAGAATGCGCTTTGGTCAGCGGTTTCCTAGGCATAGTGCGAACTCTGGTAGTTTGTCAAAAACGAAGTAATCTGTTTAATATGAACATCGAAGTTCTGAATACACCCTCAGAAGCCGGTGCCTGCACAGCGGCTCTGGACCCATCCAAGGTAGAGACAACCACAGGTTCCATAGTCTAAGAAGCATCTCACTGCATACCGAACTCCGAATGGGTCTCAGTAGAGGCCTGCAAATCTGTTGGTGGGTATCAGGGGGTGCGAAAGCACCTCACTGAGTACCGGCGGACTGGCGACTAGCTTAACGCAAGCGTCGTCGGCAGCTTTGTACCTATGCAGTCCGTCTCTGTTTTTACCCTTACATTTTTTCGGAAGATCGGTAGTCAGATTGCGTAATGAAGCCATTTCAGAATATGGAGAACGAGAGCAAAAGAATTTAGCGACAAAGATAGCCCAACGATGAATAGTTCAGGTGTTGAACAAGGCACAAAACCGACAGCGAGGAACGTCATCGTCTGGGCCTAAACAGATGACGCAGTAAGAATGAAAATCTCTGTGAGGTATTTGCTTTCCACAGGCAAGACAATTGTTAACTTTTTCTGACATCGGTTAGAGCAAGAAAAAAGGATCCCCAATGAGGTACTTGGCTTTAGAAGACTTCAGGCTTGAAACTCGAAAAATGAAAATTTCAGGTAGTGGCTGACCGGCACTTACGAACTGCTTCTGCTTCAGGCTCCCGCATGGCATGAAAAGCTGATGTAATGGCGTCGGCTGCATGTTTTATACCCCTGATGTCATGGAAGAGGAGACCGCATCTGACGCAGAAATCCCAAGACTCTGGTATTCGGGCCGACTGAGGGCTACCTGCAGCCAGATGACCCAAGTGTGATGACTGCAACAGTGAAACACGAATAACAGCATGCCATATGTGCTGCAAGTTAATGACAGAAGATTACAGTTGCCTGATTGTACGAAAGAAGGGATCAGATGCTCATGGATCAGGAGCACTCACACATACACAGGCAGATATTAGCAACACTGCACAGATGTGACAAATTCTATGACAGTCTGTAGTACAGAAATTCAGGCAGAAACATCACAAACTCTTGAAAAGCATATTCGGAGTCATTGTGCAATGCACCTTACTAGAATAGGCAGGATGTTAATTAACAGAAGTATGATCTGAAAATGAAAAAGACTAAGCAGGTAAGGTACCTATACATGGCAGATACGCAAAGTATACATTAATTATCAGAAAGGCACAAAGAACTAGAGATTATTTATGTAATACCACTTGATTCCATGAAGACATTTACAATATCCAGGACGGGGGATAGCTAGAAGTCTGTGCTGAATGTAATACTTCACACAGTTAATAACACAGGACAAAGAAAAAGTCAAACAGTTTTACAGGTATACTGACACTGACAAAGAAATGCAAATACTGAGAGATGCCAACGTGAAAAATTGTCCTTGTCAAGAAACTAGATGTTGTTGCAGGAGCAGGTGACTATCAATGATGCCAATGATCTGGGATCAACCAGCCACCCAAAAAGCTAGAAGACTGGTGGATTAGGCGTAAGCTATGGCGAGCCAACTCATTTACCTTCAGGTTGTTGTGGCACCATGCTACTCATTAGCAAAGACTAGAGAGCAGCACATGTTACACATGCAAGTGTAACACATCAAGGGGAGGGCATACAATGTGTCACCTAGAGGAACAGGCACATGTGCATGATCGCATCACTGCATGAATGCTCCTCAAGAGAAGGAATAAGTCAACACAAAAACTGGATGCTGTCAGGCTGCATAAATAGCATCCTTAAAGACAGGCTCCATGGGAGGATGACCCAAGGATCATCTCATACATCCTGTTCCAATTCAGACCATGAGTTTTCTGCAATAAAGGAAAAAAAAGGAAAAGTCTAAAAAGTTCAACCTGACAGTCTTCCCAAAGAATGGGTCATCTACTAGGACTGTCTGGTGCTGGAAAACTCAGTGTTTTTAACTGCCTTGGAGAATACAGCCTGCTGTTATTCAAGAGTTCCCTTCCAAACATACTGAGAAAGGGAGATTCCTGAAAGTAGCACAGGTTCTCTTAATGTGTGAAGAGTAGACCTCTCAAAAGCCCCTATTTTTTTTATAAAAGTTCCTATTTTCATGCTTGATTTAACCCTGCACATGATGTACCTATTTTCGAACTTGATGCAGCACTTCACACAGTTTTCTAAATCACCCTCACACAATTTTTGAAGCAGTCTCATACACAGAAAACCACACTACATGACCAACACACTAGTGAGGCAAATAATTTAAAAAAAAGAGGACACGCATCTTACACTTCCTTGTTTCAGAAGCAAACAACCTTGTGTGGTAGAATTTTGTGATACAGATCATTAAAGTCAAACAGACAAGGCAAAATCTGTAATGTGCTTATACTTATCCATCATTTTTGACACCAAACGTTTTTTAAGCGCATGTTCCTGAGTAGTATCCCACATTCTTACTGGAAGCAGGAGTGTTATGTGCTATTTCATATTCAAATTTTATTTTAAGTGGATGTCCTGATTTTTGGTTGGATGTACCTACTTCAAGGACCTTTGTTCCTATTTCTCAATGCCTACAGGTCAAGAGATATGGTCAAGAATGCTACAAATGAATGTGTGGGGGAGTGAAGTCCACAGTGCCACGGTTCACAGTGATGCCACCAGTATTAGCAAAGTCTACAGCTCCTTGTACCAGGCCTGGTGCTGGTATTAGCCCACGCTCCCTGAGGGTACAATGCAACATCCCTGGGGTTGTACTAACTGTTGTGTACGCTTACCATAAATGTAGATGTTAGAGTGTATTCACTGTTGCAGTCATGACAGTTGGGTTATCCTGCCAAGTGTAGCCCTCAGTCGGCCCGAATACCAGAGGCTTAGTATTTCTGCGACGGTTTCTGTCGTTCCAGGACTAATATCAGGTTGTCAGTGGTATAATATCAAGCAGCCAACACCATTACATCAGTTTTTCTTGCCCCAAATGTCAGGAGCCCACAAATAGGTAGGTAGGTAGGTTATGGTGGAAGACCACCACCAGTAGAAAGTAAATACCAAAAATCCCTGTAAGGAGCGAGGGAGAGAGAGAAAGAAACAAGGGGGATGGAGGGTGGGAAACCAGGACTGCAACAGTGAATACACTCGAACATCTACATTTATGGTAAGTTTACACAACTGTACTATGTTCTTCGTGTTCATTGCTGCAGTCATCACACTTGGTCGAGTCCCAAAGCTGAAGAAAAGCGTGGAGGCAGTCAAGAAGACTGGGGGCTGGCTAGGATGCCCTGCAAGACTGCAGTTGCAAAGCCTGCCCTGGATTTGGAGAAGAGAGGCAGGTGGTAATGCTTGGTGAAGGTATGTTGCAGCCTCCAGGATGTCCCTGGTAGGGACCCTTCTGAGAAAAGCTGCAGAGGTGGAGGTTGCTCTGGTGGAATGAGTCCTGACCCCCTTAGGGGGCTGTTTCCCATGGTATTTGTAGCAGAAATGGATAGTGTGTGCTATCCATTTGGAGAATGTTTGGATATGGCCTTGCCCTCTGCCCCTGCTGCAAAGCTGACTAGCAATTGGTCAGTTTTCCTAAAAGATTTAGTCCTATCCAGGTAGAATCTGAGCTGTCAGTGCACATCTAGTGAATGCAGAATCCTTTCCCCCTTGTTTTGTGGGTTAGGGAAAAAGGTGGGCAAATGAATAGATTGGTTGAGAGCTACAGTGGACTCCACTTTAGGCATAAAAGTTGGATTAGTCCTGAGGGAGACCCTGTCAGCATGAAAAATGATGAAGGGCTCTACAGCCATGAGTGCTTGAAGCTCTGAAACTCTTCTAGCTGAAGTGATGGCCAGAAGCAAGACTGTTTTACAAGAGAGGAATTTTAACTCTGCTGAAGCTGCAGGCTCAAAGGGGGGTAGTGTGAACTTTTCCAACACAAAGTTAAGGTCTCAAGCTGGGGTAGGAGCTCTTCTGGGTGGCCTTAAATTGTTAGCGTCTCTTAGGAACTGTTTGATGAGAGGGTGTGAGAAGAGGTGGCTGTGTGTTTTAATGAGCAGAGATGGCAGAGGCATGAATTTTAATAGAAAAGAAGGACAGCCCCCTGTCCAGTAGGTCGGCTAGTTAATCCAGGATGAGAGGTAGGGAGGGCTGTGCTGTTTTAGCTCCTTTAGCCTGGATCCAGGTGCAATACCTTTTCCACTTGTCAGCATTGTATTTTCTAGTGCTGGGACGTCTGGCCTCAAATATAACATCCAGCACCTGCTTGCTTAGACTGGCAACTGGAAGAGAGGTCAGGGAATAAGCAAGGCTGCCAGGTTCAGGGTCTGCAATTGTGGATGCACGAATTCTCCGTTCTGCTGGGTCAGGAAAGTAGGGATCTGGGGTAGGTGTCATGGTGGCAGGGGCAGACAAACTACGCAGCAGTGGGTACCGGTGCTGGCGTGGCCAAGTCTGGGTCAATCAAGATTACACGTGTTTTTTCTTCCCTTATTTTTAGTAGTGCCCTTGAAAGTAGAGGGAGAGGGGGAAAGCATAGATTGAGAGGTTTACCCATTGAAAGGATAGGGCATCCACTTTCCAGGCCTTGCTGTGAGGTTCCCTGGTGCAGAATTTGCTGAGCTGGTGATTGTTGTGGGAGGCAAAGAGGTTCACCTTCGGGGTGCTCCATTTTTGGGTTACAAGGTTGAAAGTGCTGTAGTCCAGCTGCCACTCGTTCATAGGCTGGTACTAGGCTATCAGCCCTAGGGCCTATACAAGCCTAGCCATAACAATTCCCTGGCTATTTCTTCCCACATTATTTACTTTCCTGTGGGTCTAGCAGGTTTCTGCTTAAGTTGTCTGCCAGAGTTTTGGGAGTCTGGCAGGAATTGTGCTTGCAGGTGAATTTGCATGGCTGATGCCATGGGTCATGGCGAGCCTGCAGAGGGAATAAGAGTGAGTTCTTCCCTGCCTGTTGATGTACCACATCACTGTGGTGTTGTCTGTTTTGATCAGTTGGGGCCCCGGGGAGAGTTGGGGTCTAAGAGCTGTGAAAGCATGTTGAACAGCTAGCATCTCTTTTTGGTTGATGTGCAGAAGTATTTGATTTGGCCTCCAATGGCCCTGAATGCACCTGCCGTCCAGGTGTGCACCCCAGGCATAATCTGATGCATCTGCGGTTAGGGTCTGAGTGGCGTGGGGATGTTAGAAGGGAAGACCCTTTTTGTGGCTGCATGCTGCTGCCCACCAAAGAAAATCTTTCCTTAGACAGAGTATCATAAATATGATAGTTTCCAAGTCTTGAGAGAGTTGACACCAAAGGCTTTTTTAGGTACCACTTAAGTTTCCTCATATGCAGTTTGGCATATGGAATGAGTAGAATTGCAGGATGCCATGAACCCTAGAGCTTGCAGGATCTTCCTTGCAAATAACTGGGTTCTGGTAGCTAGTTCAGAGAAGTAGCTTGTCAGACAGGCTTGTTTTTTCTGCAGTAAGGAATACCATCTGGGATGCCGTGTCCAGGCTTGCTCCCAGGAATGCAGTTTTTTGAGTGGGTACTAGTTTGGATTTCTTTTCGTTTACAATGTACCCCCAGGGAGGTCAGTAGGTGCTTTACAAAGGTCAGGTGCTGAAACAGCTTTTCCTGTCTGCCTGAATCAGGCAGTCGTCTAAGTAGGGGTAAATATGAATATTCCTTTGTCTGCAAAAAGCAATGGCTGCAGCCAGGCATTTTGTGAAAACTCTGGGAGCAGTGGATAACCAAAGGACAGCGCAGAGAACTGAAAGCGCATAAATCCTGCACTGAAAAGTACAGTTGTGTACACTTACCATAAATGTAAATGTTCAACTGTATTCACTGTTGCAGTCATTACATTAGGGTAATCTGCTGGCAGGTCACCCCTCAGTCAGCCTGAACATCAAATCTTGGGTCCTGCGTCAGTTGCAGTCTCCTCTTCCATGACGTCAGGTCGTCCAGGGGTAAAAAACATGCAGCCGACACCATTTTATTCAGTTTTTCTTGCCCCAGATGTCAGGGTTCCCCCCCAAATGGGGAGCAAAAATATATATCTATAAACAGCAATATGTATGTAAATACAATTTTAGCAACAAACTTTACCTTCATCTAAAAGCAAATACACCACAAAGGCTTTAGAAGGTAGTGAAGGAAAAAGAAGTTCTAGAAAAAAGGGGGATAGCGGGTGGGTAACCCAGACTGCAACAGTGAATACACTCAAACATCTACATTTATGGTAAGTGTACATAACTGTACTATGTTCTTCGTGTTTCACTGTTGCAGTCATTACATTTGGGTAGAATCCCAAAGCTATGGATGGGAGGATGGAACTAAATAGCATTAGGAGCGGCTATAAGGCCCTGCAGAACCCTACAGCCTGCCCTGGACTTGGAGAACAGAGGCAAATGATAATGCTTTGTAAAAGTATGCACAGAGCTCCAAGTAGTAGCTTCTAGAACGTCTTTGGTTGGAACTCCTCTGAGAAAGGCTGCTGAGATAGAGGCCGCCCTGGTGGAATGTGACCGGATTTCCCTTGGGAATCTTCCCAGTTTACCATGACGCAAGATAAGGACTTATCACAGACAAGCATGGAAAGTGGATGCCCCATCCTTCAGTTGGAAAAAACAGTCTACGCCTTTCCTCCTCTGCCTCTTCTCCCCAAGGTCTTACTAAAGGTCAGACAGGAAAAAAACAAAAATAATCCTAACTGCTCCAGACTGGCCCCGCCATTATCCACTTAGAAATAGTCTGCGTTGATATAGCCTTCCCCTCTGATCCTGCAGCAAATGCCACCAGTAGTTTGCTCAGACTTTCTTAAAGATTTGGTCCTGTTTAAGTAGAATCTTAGTTGTCTGTGTATGTCCAATGAATGCAGAATCTGCCCCCCCTTGTTCTGCGGATCTGGGTAAAATGTTGGCAAGTGAATAGTTTGGTTAAGAGCCACACTGGATACCACCTTAGGCATAAAGGAAGGATTGGTCCTGAGGGACACACAGTCCAGGTGAAATGTAATAAAAGGCTCCACAGCCATGAGAGCCTGTAGTTCTCAAACCCTTCTTGCTGAAGTGAATGCCGAAAGGAAAGCTGTTTTCCAAGATAAAAACTTTATATCCGCAGTAGCTGCTGGTTTAAAAGGAGGCAGCATGAGTTTTTCCAGCACAAAATTGAGGTCCCATGCAGGAATTGGTGATCTTCTGGGAGGCCTTAAATTCTTGGCCCCTTTAATATACTGTTTTAGCACAGGATGAGAAAAGATGGGAGGCTCCGTGTTGTAATGAGCCGAGATGGCAGAGGCATGAATTTTTATTGATGAAAAAGATAGGCCCTTGTCAAGCACCTCAGTCAAGTATTGTAAAATCGGAGGAATATTTGGTTTTGCTGTGTCCGTTCCTTGTGCTTGGTTCCAAGCACAAAATTTCTTCCATTTATCAGCATAAGATTTTCTAGTACTAGGCCTTCTGGCTTCAAAAATGATATCCATCACAGATTTACTGAGAGGTGTTGTTTGAATAATTACATGATCAGCCATGCTGCCAGGTTCAGAGTTTGGAGTGGAGTGTGCAGAATTTGATTGTTCTGCTGAGACAGTAGATGAGGTATTTGAGGCAAGTACCAAGGAGGAAGTTGAGACATATTCCTTAGAATTGGGTACCAGTGCTGGCGGGGCCAGTCTGGGGCAATTAGGATTATTTTTGGTTTTTCCTGTCTGACCTTTAGTAAGACCTTGGGGAGAAGAGGCAGAGGAGGAAAGGCGTAGACTGTGCATGAAACTGGCAGTTTAGCCAAGATTTGCCAAGATTGCAGACCTTGATAAACCTTCCCATCCATCAGTTGTCTGTCCTCTACTTATCAGAGGAGGTAGGACATCATTGTAGAGGCTCAAGGTTTGGGGACCCTGTGAGACAGTTTCAGGATCAGCAGCAGGATTTTGAATAAAATTTGGAGTCATGAGCTGCGAACCCTGTAATATCTCACTAGTTTGGGAGGAGCCGGGGGAATCAGGCTATGGGATGCTTTCCGAAACACTTCATCAACAATGTCTAATATAGGAGGTATAGCCAAAGGCCTATGCTGAGGAAGAAGGAAATCCCCAACCCTCTTTTTTGATTTAAAGAAATCCCAACTCTCCCAATGAAAATGTTCCCTTAAAGTATGCAAGGTTTCTCCAAAAGAATAACCCTCAGGAGGAGATGCAGATGGAATGGATTCTTCTGCATCTGAATCCTCACAGGGTGGTATAGAAAATTCCTGATCAGAAGAAACAGAAACCTGATCTGAAGATTCATAAGTGTATTGCCTAGGCCTCTTAGCAAGGGTGGGTGGGGGTGGGGTGGGGTGGGAACCCCTGATCAAGGTAATTAAGTCCTCAGCCATTTTGATCATCTGTTTTTAGGCATAAGGGCCTAAAGCACGTGGCTCATGCGTCGTTTTTTTAGACTTAGAAGTTGTTTTTGAAGCTGGAGTCGGTTTTATATAGAAATGTTGAGGCGTGAAAACACCCTCAGAAGCCGGTGCATGCTCAGCGGCTCCGGACCCATCCGAGGGAGAAACATCCGCAGGTTCAAAACTCTGAGAATCTCACTGCATACCGGACTCTGCATGGGTCTCGGTAGAGGCTTGCGACTCAAATGTAGTGGGTATCAGGGGCTGTGAAAGCGCCTCACTGAGTACCGGCGAACTGGCGACTGGCTCAGGAGAAGCTTTGACTGTCTCTGTCTGTCTTTTTCTTTGCGTTTTTTGTTAACTCCAGTAGTTGGATTGCTAACAGACAACATTTCAGGGTAATGAAATCTGGATCCAAAATATTTTGAAGCAAAAATATACAGACGCTTAATAGTGCGTTGGTTAAATCTAGCACAAAACCGACAGCAAGGCACGTTATGATCTGGGCCTAGGCAAGGAATACAGTACAAATGAAAATCCTTATGAGGTATTTGCTTCCCACAAGTAATGCAATTATTAACCTTTACTGACATCGGTAAGGAGCAAGAAAAATTTTCCCCAACGTGGTACTTAGCTTTAATTGAAGACTTTGGTTCTGAAACTCAAAAGCAAAAATTTCAGGAGTCGGCCGACCGGCACTTGTGAACTGCTTCTGCTTCGGGCACTGCGCAAGAAAGACTGAATAAAATGGTGTCGGCTGCATGTTTTATACCCCTGATGACCTGACGTCATGGAAGAGGAGACAGCAACTGACACAGGACCCAAGACTTTGATATTCAGGCCAGCTGAGGGCAACCTGCCAGCAGATTACCCTAATGTAATGACTGCAACAGTGAAACATGAAGAATATCGTAGATATTTCCTGCAGGCATCCCTGACTGGGATGTGTAGATAGGCCTCTTTTAGGTCTAGGTTGGCTAACCAAGCATCCTTGGATAGCATAGGAAGAAGCTGCTGGAGGCTGAGCATTTTGAATTTTGGTATCACCAGGAAGGTGTTGAGAATTGATAGATCGAGGATTGGGTGCCAGGTGCCCTCTTTTCTGGGTACCAGGAAAAGCCTGGAATAGAAACCTTGGCCTATCTGGTCTGCAGGAACAGGCTGTATTGCCCTCATAGAGAGCAGGGAATGGACTTGGTTTTGTGCCTCCGCCCACTGGTTTGGAGGAAGATCTGGGAACACTTCTGGGGTGAGTAGTGTGTGGAAATTAAATCTGTATCCCTGGGACACTATGTAGAGAAAGGATTATACCCGAAAGCTTTGCGGTTTGTTTTTTTCATAAAGGTGTTTTTTTTCATAAAGGTGTTTTTTCTCTACAACCGTGTCGTTATACACTATGTAGAGAACCCATCGGTCGTTGGTGATAGAGGCCCAGTTTTTGGCATGAGAGGAGAGTTTTCCTCCTAGGGGCACAAGCAGGTGGGCAAAGGTAAGGGGTGGAGGTGTAAAGTCATTTTGAGTTCTTTCCATAAGGGGGTGGCTTAGCACTCCTGTTTTTGAAGTGGAGGAACTCCATTGCTTAGATGTCTGCATTCCCTGGGACTGCTGTCTGGGGGGTCTGCTTCCCCTAGGTCTTGAATGAGCTGGTCTTGAGGGGGGTAGAAAGGACCAGTGCTTAGAGGGGCAATGCCTACTGAACCTTGGAGGCTGGACCTGCAAGAAGTCCAACAGTCTGCATAGATTTAGCTTTTTCTTCCGTCTTTAAGACCTCTTCTGCCTTGGTGCCAAACAAATGGTCATTGTTCAATAGTGCATCCAACAGTTTTGACTTGACATGGTCTGGCAAGGTCTGTTCCTAAAGCCAAGCATGTCTTCTAAGTACAGAACCTGCGACTTCTGACCTGCAGGATGCTTCTAGGGCATCAAAGCCACATTGCAAGGTGTGTCTAGTAACTTGGCTTGCAGAATGCATAAGCTTCTGTAATTCTTTACTTTCTGCACAAGCTGGAAATGTACACATTTTTTGTTTAAGGAGTTCCATGTTATGTTGCTGGTATTTCAGCATGTGGAACTGACAATTTAGTGCTCTAATGGCAAGAGGTGTATACTTTTTTACCCCATCTGTCTAAAGCTCGGGAATCCCTGTCCGAAGGGGTGCAATTCTTAGCTGTGGTTGCTTTTATTCCTTTAGGTCCTTGGGAGATGACCTCTGGGTCAGCAGTAGGATTCTTGAAAATAAATTTGAGAGAGTCAGGGACTCTAATACCTGTCAGGCTTCCTGGGAGCAGGAGGAAGGGTGTCAGGAGTTTCATAGTATAGTACTAGGCTATCTGCCCAGGGGCATTTGTAAGCCTAGCCATAGTGATGTGGCTTTTGCCACCCCATGAAATGGTACAAAAATGTACAGAATAAATCTAGAATACTGTGCTTCTGTCTAGTAGTGACACATGAAGTTCCCCTTATATAATAGAATTAGTTTACTGTGCCCCTGTCTAGCAGTGACACAGATGTGACCCCTGGGGTAAACTTACGATCTCCCATCCACTCATCAAGATTTCTCTTGAAGAGAGTCAGTGAGGGGCTCTGCCTAATACGAACTGGGATCCTGTTCCAAAGCATGGGAAGCCTCTGGGTTATGAAGCTATCCCTCCAGCATGTCCTATTCATACTTGTGCCGAGGTTTAAGTGTTTAGCTCTGGTGGTCCTGATGGATTTGGATTTTTTAAGGTGGAGCATGTCCATCAGATCCTGATTGGACACGGCCTTGTACGTCAGGCAGAGATCACCTCTGAGCAGGCGGTATGCTACTGAACAGAGCTGAAGTTTCCTTAGTCTGGCAGAATAAGACATATGTTGGAGACCCTTGATCCTTTTGGTGAGGTACTTGTGGTCTCTCCAGCTGTTGCAAATGCCGGGTGAGGTACATACCAAATGGGGCATTGTACTCAATCATGGGTCTGATGAGGGAGGAATATAGGGGGAACAATGACATCCTTAGATCTGGATGTGAATCTCTTCATGATGAGGTGTGCAAGGTAGAATGTTTTTCTAACCACTTTGGCAACATGGGTGTCAAATGAGAGGTCGCTGTCTACTTGGGTCCCTAGGTCTCTGATTACTTTTTCCATACTCAGTGGGTTGCTGTCTATGTGATACTTTGTGGGTACTTTGTTTTTTCCAAAGGGGATGACTATACATTTTTTGGCATTTAGTTTAAGGCCGTGACTACGGCACCAGTTGTCCGTTTCAGTGAGGCCTTTTTGTAGGATGTGTGTGTCTGCTGGTGTATCGACTATGGCGCCTACTTTGCAGTCATCTGCAAACTTTCGGCCACAGCCCTCCCATGTTTGCTTTAACATCTGAGAAATAAATGCCGAACAAGAGGGGTCCCAGGACAGATCCCTGTGGGACACCACTTGTGACTGGCTTGGAGTCTGACATTGCTCCAGCGATTTTAACTTTATGGGTTCTGTCCTTTAGCCAGTTTGCAACCCATCTAGTGACATAAGGGTTTACATTTAAGCTGTTTAGCTTATCTATGATGCCTGAGTGGGGTATTGTGTCGAAGGCCTTAGCCAAGTCCAGGTATGCTGTATGGACTGCTTTGCCCTCATCAATGGCTCTAGTGACTGTTTCGAAAAAGTCAACCAGGTTTAAAAGGCAGGATCTGCCCTTTACAAAGCCGAACTGGGTGGGGTGAAGTGTCTGTAGGTCCCCTATGTCTCTGTTTATGAGTTCCATAATGATTCTTTCCATAGCTTTGCAGACCAGGCTAGTTAAGCTTATGGGGCGGTAGTTTCCAGGGTCTGTAGAGGCACCCCCCTTGTGGAGTGGGACCACTGTTGCTGAACGCCAGTGTTCAGTTACATATCCCAAAGTAAGGCTAAGGTTAAATAGCATTTTTATGTGTGGGTTTAGCTCCTCTTGGAGTTCACGTAACACGCACCCCAGGATACCGTCAGGTCCCATTGATGCTGTGTTTTTTGCTTTGTTTAGGGCGGTTCTCACTTGGACATCTGAGATGACAGGGAGATTACATTCAGCTGGGATAAGTATTTCTTCTTTTGGGGGTGAAGGAGGGGAGAAATTTGCACTGAACCCATCAGCCAGAATGTTAGCAATATCTGTGGGTTCTATTTTTTGTTGTTGTTAACCAACTCTGAGTATATCTGAGGGTTTCCGCCCAGGTTTCTAACATAGCTGAAGAAGGCTTTGTGGTTATCTTTAGTGTCCTTAGCAATTTTTCTCTCAAAGTTTGCCTTGGATGCTTTTATGAGAGAACGTAGTTTTCTGCTAATGTGGATCAGAGAGGTCTTTGATTCATGGGATTTCGCTCTGACGTGCAGTAGCTTCCTTCTTTTGTTATAGAATTTGTTTATGGCTGAGGTCCACCAGACAGGACGCTTAAATTTGGTGGAGAGGGACTTGGATTTGTTTGGGATTGCATGATCCATGCATTCTTGGAGATGTCCATAGAAAGCATTTATGAAGGATTCGGCATTGTGGGATGTGGTATCCACTTGCACAGTGGGCTTAAAGGATACCATCTCAGTCTTAAGAAGAGTGAAGTCTGCTTTTGAGAAGTTTTTCACTGTGGTCTTTTGTGCTGGGGGTGGAGGTGGGATATGTATATCCAGGGTGATTAGTTTGTGGTCAGATCTCACTAGTGAGGGGTATACTTCCTGTGTGGAGCATTTTGTCCCCATGTTTGTGATGATCAGGTCTAGTATATTATCTCCCCTAGTGGGAGAGGTGACTAGTTGTTCCAGTGCATTTGAATTTATGAATTCCAGGAACCTTTGGGCTAGGGTATTAGGGCTAGAATAATGTACCCAATCTATGTTTGGGTAGTTGAAGTCTCCCAGTATGATGGTATTTTGTGATACATTCATATCCTCCAATGTCTTCAGGAAGGCAGAGTGGGGTTCTTGAGACTGGGAGGGTGGTCTGTAACATGCTACCAGTTGTATAGCAGTTTTGCCTATGGTTAGTTGCACCTGTATGGTCTCTGATGCTTCATGTGTTGCTACTAACCTGGAGGTGTGGGTGTCCTTTATGAATATGGACACCCCCCCTCCCTTTGTGGTTCGGCCAGGGTTTTGGGGCCGAAAAGCATGATACGAGGTATAGCCTGGTAGCGCTGGGGTGCTCTCAGGAGCCTTGAACCAGGTTTCACTTACTGCACAGACGTCGATGCTCTCCATGCTGAGGAGTGCATCAAGTGCCTGCATCTTGAGATTTAGACTTCTGGCGTTGAGCAGCATTACCCTTAGTTTTTTTCCATTTTTGTTTTCTAAGGAGGTGGGTTTGTCTTTGAGCCTTGCCTAAAAAGGCGCTATGGGGTGGCAAGAGCCTTAGCCAATATCCGGAAGCCCAGTGGTGACAGGTGTAAGCCATCCTCTTGAAGCAGCGTGGCTTGTCCAACATATCATCCCAGGCAGACAGACATTGGATCCCCTTAGAATGACACCAGTACTTGAGCCAATTGTTAAAGCTGATCTTCTTGTCTTTGTATTGTGGTATCATTCTTGGTGAGGGCAAGATGCTGCTCAGGGTCAGGGTCATGCCAGCCTGGGCTACATAATCTGAGAGCTCCTCTAGGTCTCTTTTCATGTAGTCCAGGGAGGTACGTCTCAGGTCATTCACACCAGCATGGACAATGAAGGAGTCATATTTGTACTTGCTTTGGAGTGACCTGAGTGCGTTTGTTATGTGGCAGATCCTAGCTCCCGATAAGACAGCTCACAGTCACCTTCTCCTTGTTCAGCCCGGTCAGTGGGACATCAGTGTGTCTGACTATGGAGTCACCTATTACTAGTGTATCAGGCAAGGTGTTTGGCCTTAAGGGCAGCGATTGATCGACACACTGATTTATTGAAGTGTGTGTTGCATGTGTTTTGTTTTGAGGTGGTGGATTTTTGGATGTCTGCTTTGGGAGCCTCTGTTGTTTTGGTAAGTTTTTTATTAGAGCCTCCAAGTATGTCTGTGTTTTAATGTGTTTGGTTTGCAGTTGTGGTAGGTCTATGTGGGACTGGGATTGTTGTGTGTGTGGTTGCCATCTCCTCCTGTCTGGTCATGCCAGCCCTGAGTTGAGAGAGTTCAGCCTCCAGTTTGGCTATATAGTTGCATCTCTCACATGTATTTGTGTTTGATGGGAGGAGGAGAGGGTTGTCTGTGTACATGAGACAATTGTAGCATTGTCTCAAGATACCCAGATTGACCAGCTGAACTGGAGACGATGCTAGTAATCTACCACTCAACATGCTAGAACAGTATAAGGGAGTGGTATACCTTTAAGGGAAGTGGATGTTCACAGGGGTGGTAAGTAGATCTAGTGCTTTACTTAGTACGAGAGTGCTTACTTAGTAGAGAGGTATTGAGAACAAGTGCTAGGCTTATAATACAGTGAGTAGTCTGGTTATACTAAGAGTAGAGCTTCCTTAAGGGAAAAGTTGAAGAGCAGACTTGGCGGAGCCAGAAAAAATTTAACTTTGTTTAACCGGCGCTGCGCTATGCGCATCCACGCATAAAGCCGTAAACGCGGATTTTAAACAGTGAACTACAAAAGAGCTAGAAATGGCCCAAAACAACCAATTACTACAGCTTCTTGTGCTTAGGTCACTTCCCCCAAGTACAGGTAGGCTGCTCAAGGCTCCCCACTCCCACTGGTGAGCAAAGAAACTTCCTTCTATCCAAATAAGGTAATGGACAACACAGGAACTACACCACAGCCCAGAATACAGCAATGCCTGTAAACTGGTCTAAACTAGTCGAGGAAGGCGGGAAAACAAGGATTATGTTTTTGTTTTTTTGGTAGAAACACACAGAAAATGCAGAAAAGTACAGTTTTGTACCTACCATAAATGTAGATGTCCGAAGGATATGCATCTGCAGTCCTAACAAATGGGTTGTCCTGTCCTCAGGCAGCCATTCGGTCGGCCGGATTCCAAAGTCTGGGTCTGGCCTCGGCTGATGTCGCACTTCACCCGACGTCATAGCTGCAGTTCTTCGGGTATAAAGGCATCAGCCGACGCCATTTTCCTCAGTGTTTCTTGCCCCAGATGCCAGGTGCCCTCTAGGAAGGCTAAATTTGGATAAAAGTAAAGTTTCCAAATAACAGACAGCAACTAAGAAATAAACATGTATGTACATATATACAAACAAATACACCATAATAGATTCCCCCAGCTAGCGAGAAGATGGGCAAATACCCTAGGAGTACCACAGAGGGGAAGGAGGGAGGGTAATCCTGACTGCAGATGCATACCCTTCGGACATCTACATTTATGGTAGGTACAAAACTGTACTATGTCCTTCATGGATGCATCTGCAGTCCTAACAAATGGGTAGAATACCATAGCCAAACTGGGGGAGGAGGTAGTAATAAGATTATGGTGTAGTTAAGATCCCTTGCAAAACAGCAGTGGCAAAACCTGCTCGGGATCTGGAGTATAAGGGTAGATTATAATGTTTGGCAAATGTATGCACGGAGCTCCAAGTAGCAGCCTCTAAAATGTCTTTGGTAGCCACTCCTCGTAGAAAAGCTGTAGTAGTGGCTGTAGCCCTTGTGGAATGAGGTCTGATGTTTTTTGGAGCTGTCTTCCCATGGTAAGAGTAACAAAATCTAATGCAATTTCCTATCCACTTAGAGATTTGTCTGTTTTGAAATTGCTTTTCCTTCCATTCCTGTTGCATATGCTACCAGTAACTGGTCAGTTTTTCTATTGTTCTTGGTTCTGTCCAGGTAGTAGCGAATTGTCTATGTACATCCAAGGTATGTAATAGCCTTTCTCCCTGTTCTGTGGGTTGGGGAAGAATGTAGGCAGGTGGATAGCTTGGTTTAAAGATACCCTGGAGACCACCTTTGGCATAAAAGTAGGATTAGTTCTCAAGGACACTATCTTAATGGAAGATAAGGAAGGGTTGTACTGCCATTAATGCCTGTAATTCAGAAACCCTTCTTGCTGAAGTGATTGCAAGCAGGAAAGCAGTTTTCCATGATAAATACTGTAATTCTGCTGTTGCTGCTGGTTCAAAAGGAGGGAGTGTCAATTTTTCTAGTACAAAGTTCAAGTCCCAAGCAGGCAATGGTGGCTTTCTTGGTGGTTTTACATTTTTAATTCCTCTCAGAAACTGCCTGAGTAGAGGATGTGAGAAGACTGGAGGATCCATGTTGTATTCTGCCGAAATGGCTGATGCATGAATCTTAATGGAAGAATAGGACAGGCCATTGTGGAAAAGTTCTGCCAAGTATTCCAGGATGTTAGCTATGTTTACCAGTGACACATTTTCTCCTTTTGCTGCACTCCAAATGAGATATCTTTTCCATTTTGCTGAATAAGTTTTCCTTGTTGAGGGTCTGCGAGCCTCCAAGATAATGTCCTTAACCCTTTGAGATAAATCTGGGTTATTGTGTCTTATGCAATGTTCCAGGCAGCTAGCTGCAGCGTTTTTAGGTTTGGATGCAGGGTTTTGAAGTTGTTCTGTGTTAGCAGTAAGGGAACTAGGGGTAGAGGCCATATTTGTTCCCGAGACATACTCCTCAGTAATGGGTGCCAATGCTGCCTCGGCCAGTCTGGAGCTATCAGGATGATCCTCGGCCGGTCTTCTTTGATCTTCAGTAGCACCTTGTGCATCAAAGGAAGAGGTGGGAATGCATATGCTGTCAGGTTTTTCCAACTGAAAGAGAGGGAGTCCACCTTCCAAGCAAGTGGGTGGTATGCCCTTGTGCAGAATTTTTTCAATTGGTGGTTGTGTGGGGATGCGAATAAGTCTATTTCTGGTGGTCCCCATTTCCTTGTAATGGATTTGAAGATGTCTGGATGCAGCATCCATTCGTGGGCACCCGTGGTAGTTCTGCTTAGGATGTCTGCTAGTATATTTTCTTTTCCTGGTACAAATATTGCCTGTAGCTGAATGTTGTAGCTCAGGGCCACATTCCAGAGGTCCATTGCCATCCGGCATAGAGGGTATGAATGTGTGCCTCCCTGTTTGTTGATGTACCACATAACTGTGGTGTTGTCAGTCCTTATCAGCAATTGACCCTGTTGAAGAAACGGTCTGAATGTCTGGATTGCCAGATTTACTGCCAGCATCTCCTTTTGATTTATGTGTAGGTTCAGCTGCTCTTGAGTCCATAGGCCTTGTATGCACTTGTCCAGCATGTGTGCCCCCCAACCGAGGTCTGAGGCGTCCGTGGTGATAGTCTGGCTTGGTTGAGGGCTGTGGAAGGGCAATCCTTTGTTCAAATGACAGGCCTGGGCCCATCATTGGAATTCTTGCTTCAGGCATGGAATTACTGGAATTTGGGTTTCTAGGCTGTGCTTGTGCTGAGACCATAAATTCCTTAGGTACCATTGCAACTTCCTCATATGTAGTCTGGCATGTGGAATCAATATTATGCAGGATGCCATGTAACCCAGGGCTTGCAGGACTTTCCTTGCTGTTAGCTGGTTCTGCGTTGTTAATGCCATGAAATAGAGAGGAAGGTGCCTCTGTTTTTCTGCTGTGAGGGATGCCATTTGATTTGAAGTGTCCAGTTCTGCACCCAAGAAAGTTATTGTCTGGGATGGTATCAGCCTTGACTTTTTTATATTGACTGTGTACCCCAAGGCTTGTAGTAGATGAATGACCTTTTTCAAATCTTTTTCTAATTTGTTTTTGTTGTCCGCTTGTAACAGGCAGTCGTCCAGATAAGGGTAAATTTGAATCCCCTGAAGCCTGCAATAAGCAATTACTGATGCCAGGCATTTCGTGAATACTCTGGGCGCAGTAGATAAGCCAAAGGGCAATGCTGAGAATTGATAATGCTCTGATCCTGCAAGAAATCTGAGGCATCTTCTGCAATTTGGTCGAATGGGGACTTGCAGGTATGCCTCCTTGAGATCTAGAGTAACCAGCCAAGACTCCTTGCCCAGCATGGGAAGGAGCTGCTGTAGGGTCAGCATCTTGAATTTTGGAACAATGAGATATGTGTTTAGAGCGGACAGGTCGAGAATAGGTCTCCATTGGTTTTCTTTTCTTGGCACCAGGAAAAGTCTGGAGTAAAATCCTTGCCCTTGTTCCATAGACGGTACCTTTTCTATAGCTCTCATCCTTATCAAGTGGTCTATTTGTTCTAGAGCTTTTTTCTTTTGATTTGGAGGTAGGTTTGGCAATCCTCTCTTCCTTGGCAGAGTATGGAAGCGAAACCTGTAACCTTGGTCTATTGTCTGTAAAATCCATTTGTCTCCTGTGATGTGATGCCAGTTTTCCGAAAATAAGGCTAGTTTCCCGCCCAAGGGTGCTTCTAGTTGTTCCCTGGTAGGCGGTCTCAGAGCCAAGTCACTGTGATTGTCCTGTGGAAGTGGTAGTGGCTGGATCTGTGGCAGTACCGCTGGTTGTTGGGCTGCCACTGACGCCCCCTGTAGGCACCTCTGGATTGCCCCCTGCCTCTTGGGCGCCTATTCCTGCCTCTCTGTGTTCTGGTGTCTGGAAAGGACCAATTTTTGGAAGGCCAGTTCCTACTAAACCTTGGAGGCTGGACCTGTAAGAAATCCTTGACTGTCTGTACAGATTTTGCTTTCTCTTCCACCTTCTTCAGCACCTGCTGTGCAGGGGAGCCAAACAAATTGAGCTTATCCATGGGAGCATCTAGAAGCTTTGATTTAACATGGTCTGGTAAGGACTGCTCTTTTAACCATGCATGCCTTCTGATCACTGTACCAGTCATAGCTGATCTAAAAGAAGCCTCCAGTGCATCATAGCCGCATTTTAAGGAATGATTACTGACCTGCTGAATGTTATGTACCATTTCCTGAAGAGATTTTTTGTCTAATGGTTCAGGCGAGGACAGTTTTTTAGTTAACTGGTCTAACAAATTCCTGATACTGAATCATGTGGAATTGACAGTTTAAGGCCCTAGCTGAAAGAGTAGCAGAAGTGTAAACTTTTTTACCCCATCTCTCTAAGGCCCTGGATTCCCTTTCAGAGGGGAGGGGGTTTTTGGCAGAGGTAGTTGCTACTGCCTTGGGTCCCTGTGAAATAGTTTCAGGATCTGCAAAAGGAGCCTTATACAAATGATAATGTGTGTCCGGAACCCTGTAGTACCTGTCGGGCTTAGCAGGGGCCGGAGGAAGTGAATCAGGAGCAGAACAAGCATCATTAAATGCATCATCCACAACAGTAAGTACTGGAGGGATGGCTAAAGGCCTATGCTGTGGCAAATGCAAAAAGGTCCTAAGCCTTTTCCTAGAGTCTGAGAAATCCTGGCCCTGCCATTGAAATTGTTCCCTCATAGCATGCAAGGTTTCCCCAAAAGAAAATTCCTCAGGAGGAGAGGCAGAAGAAATGGAGTCTTCTGCATCAGGGTCCTCATAAGGGGAATAAGGGCCCTCTGGAGGGTCTGTATGTTCTGAATCATCAGAGGAGTAATCTGTAGAAACTGGCTCAGGGGGCTCTGCTCTAGGCCTCTTCTCTGGAGGTGGGTGAGAGGCCCTGTCAGTGTGAGGTTGGGATCCCCGGATCAAGGAAATAAGATCCTCTGCTAGACTAAGCATTTGAGTACTAGAGTTAGGCCTGAGAGAGGGGGGGGTCTTAGCAGGCACACTCTTGGTAGATTTTGCTGCTTTAGCCCTGGCAAAAGCCTTAATCGACATGGATGCAGGGGGCCTAGCAGCTCCACGTGCAGGAGTAGATATATCTAAAGGAATAGTATCAGATAAATCCTGGGATCCAGTAGGAGCAGGTGGGATTTCAGTAGCAGATTCTGCCATGCTGGATGAGGCCTCGGTAGGAGGCAAGCTTTCGGCCGAAGGAAGGACCGTGGACTCTGTTTCAGCCGAAACCGAGACACTCGCGGTTGACCTAACCGCGGTTTCGGTCCTTTTCCTTGCGCTTTTTAGTAAATTGCGAAGTCGGAGTCTCCGACGGCATGTTATAAGCAAAAGCGGAGCCGAAAAACTCCTCAGCAAATTCCGACCGACGTCTAAGTGTCCGTCGGTTGAAAGAAGCACAGGCTAGACAAGCTGCTACATCGTGGTCTGGGCCTAAACAAGGTAGGCAGTAAGAGTGGAAATCTTTATGAGGTATTTGTTTCCCACAAGTTAAACAGTTATTCACTTTTTCTGACATCGGCTGAGGCAAGAAAGAGTCCCCAACGGGGTACTTAGCTTTTTAGAAGTCTTCGGTAGTAGTAATCTCTGGTTCTGACCGACTGGCACTTGCGAACAGCTTCTGCTTCGGGCGCCACGCGGCAAGAAAGACAGAGGAAAATGGCGTCTGCTGATGCCTTTATACCCGAACTGCAGCTATGACGTCGGGTGAAGTGCGACATCAGCCGAGGCCAGACCCAGACTTTGGAATCCGGCCGACCGAAGGGCTGCCTGAGGACAGGACAACCCATTTGTTAGGACTGCAGATGCATCCATGAAGGACATCAGTGATAAATTAGTTACCCAGGCTAGCACTCTTTAGTGGGCAGCCTCCACAGTTAAATTAAACAAACAAGCAAACTTTCGATCAAATTTGACTAAAATGTAACTAAGTGCAGATTTTAAAATAATGCAGCAATCAGTTAAAAAACAGTTCAGGCTAGTTCAAGGTAAACTACAGAAGCTATTCCAAGTGAAAAAAAAGCAAAGATACTTAAATCCAGAAGGTAGTCGCTAGCTTTCATAAAATCATCATCCACAACAGGAAGAATGGCAAAAGGTCTGTGCTGTGGTAAATCTAAGAATTCCCAGAGTCTCTTTTTGGAATGAGGATAGTCCTGACAATCCCATTGGAAATGCTCCCTTAAAGTATTATGGTTTCACCAAATAAAACATCCTCTGGAAGAGGCAGAAGGAATGGAATCCTCTGCATATGAATCCTCATAAGCAGACAAGGGTTGCATGTCTTCATATTCAGAAACCTCAGAGTCATCAGACTACTGGTCAGATAAAACTGCTGGGGACAAGTCTCTTTCTTTTGAGAGGGGTAGGCTGACTTCCCCTCAGAAGTAAGATAAGGTCTTCCTCCATTTTAAGCATTTGAGACTGAGGCATGGAAGCAGTGCTTGAGCTTGGGTCGTCTTTTTTTTTAGGCGTAGTTCGTACCCTGGGCCTTAGAAACTCTGTAGTTTTAGAAAGAACGGAAAACGTGAAAGAAGTTGTCGATTTGTGTCAAGTATCGGTAGTGCGAAGAATTTCCTTGGAAGCTGGTGCCTGCTCAGCAGCTCTGGACCCATCCAAGGTAGAGACAGCCGCAGGATCCTTAGTCAAAGAGTCGTCTCACTGCATACCAGACTCCTACTGGGTCTCGGTAGCGGCCTGCGAATCCACAGAAGCGGGCATCAGGGGCTGCAAAAGCACCTCACTGAGGACTAGCTTAACGGAAGCATAGTCTGCAGTTTTGTACCTGTCCAGTCTCTGCCTTTATCCTTACATTTTTTAGATCTGTAGTCGGATGGCTTACCGAAGCCATTTCGGAATACGGAGATGGAGAGCAAAAATATTTAGCTACAATAAGGGCCCGACAATGTATAGCACTGGCGTAGAACAAAGCACAAAACCGACAGCAGGGGACGTCATAGTCTGGGCCTAAACAGGTGACGCAGTCTTCTTCTTCCGGCTTTTCCCGGTTAGGGTCGTCACAGCGGATCACCTGTCCGCTCATGATTGGCAGTGGAGTTTTTTACGGTGTCGAGTTGCCAGCCCGGCGGCTAACCTTCCACAGGAGGCACACAAACTCACACCTAGGGCCAAGGCACCCCAGCCGAGAATCGAACCACAGAACCTCTTGCTGTGAGGCGGCAACGCTAACCGCTGCACCACAGTGGCCACCCAAACAGGTGACGCAGTAAGAATGGAAATCTAGGTGTGGTATTTGCTTTCCACAGGCGAGACAATTGTTAACTTTTTCTGAAATCGGTTAGAGCAAGAAAAAAGGATCCCAAACGGGATACTTAGCTTTAGAAGATTTCAACTTCAATTTGGAAATGAAAACTCAGGTAGTGGCCGACCGGCACTCGTGCAAACTGCTTCTGCTTCGGGCTACTCAGCAAGAAAGATTGATGTAACGGTGTCGGCTGCCTAATTTTATACTACTGACGACCAGCAGTCAGTCCTGGAGCGACAGCAACTGACACAGAAATATTAAGCCTCTGGTATTCGGGCCGACTGAGGGCTACCCCTGGCAGGATAAACCAAGTGTGATGACAGCAACAGTGAAACACGAAGAACATCTATTGGTGCTACAGGACTAAGAAAGTACAGTTTTGTACCTACCATAAATGTAGATGTCCGATAGGTATGCATCTGCAGTCCTTACATATGGGTTGTCCTGCCTCAGGCAGCCCTTCGGTCGGCCGGATTCCAAAGTCTGGGTCCGGCGTCGGCTGATGTCGCCCTTTCCCCGACGTCAGAGCGCCTGGGGTATAAAAGAGTCAGCAGACGCCATCTTCCTCAGTTTTTCTTGCCCCAGATGCCAAGTGCCCTCTAAGGAAGGCTAAATTTGGAGAAATGCAAAATATTCCAAACATGCACAGTAATAAAAAACAAATACACCATAATAGATAACCCCAGCTAGCTATAAGAGGGATAAGTACCCAAGAAATACCACAGAGGGGAAGGAGGGAGGGAAAACCTGGCTGCAGATGCATACCTAATCGGACATCTACATTTATGGTAGGTACAAAACTGTACTATGTCCTTCAAGGATGCATCTGCAGTCCTTACATATGGGTAGAATACCATAGCCAAGCTGGGGGTGGTAGGATCTAAAAAAAAGATGGTGTAGCTAAAATGCCCTGCAGGACTGCCGTAGCAAAGCCTGCTCTGGATCTGGAATATAAGGGCAAATTGTAATGCTTGGAAAATGTATGCACAGAGCTCCATGTAGCAGCTTCTAAAATGTCCTTGGTAGCCACCCCTCTTAAAAAGGCTGTGGAGGTGGCTGTGGCTCTGGTGGAATGAGGCCTGATGTTAGCTGGCACAGTTTTTCCATGATAAGAGTAGCAGAATCGAATGCAATTTCCTATCCATTTTGAAATTGTCTGTTTGGAAATTGCTTTGCCTTGGATGCCTGCAGCATATGCTACCAACAGCTGGTCAGTTTTTCTGAAAGTCTTAGTTCTGTCCAAGTAGTAGCGTAACTGTCTGTGAATGTCCAGGGTATGCAGAAGTTTTTCTCCCTTGTTTTGCGGATTTGGAAAGAAGGTAGGCAGGTGAATAGCTTGGTTCAATGAGACCCTGGATACCACCTTTGGCATGAATGAAGAATTGGTTCTCAAGGAGACTCTGTCCTGATGAAAAATAAGAAATGGTTGTACTGCCATGAGTGCCTGCAATTCAGATACTCTTCTTGCTGAGGTTATGGCCAGAAGGAAGGCAGTCTTCCAAGACAGGAACTGTAACTGCTGGTTCAAAGGGAGGTAGAGTCAACTTTTCCAACATGAAGTTAAAGGTCCCATGTAGGCACTGGTGGTTTTCTTGGAGGATTGATGTTTTTAATTCCTCTTAGAAACTGCCTTAGGAGAGGATGAGAGAAGACAGGTGGATCAGTATTGTATTCTGCTGAAATTGCTGAAGCATGAATTTTTATGGAAGAGTAAGAAAGGCCATTGTGGAGCATTTCTGCCAAGTATTCCAGGATGTGCACCAAGCTCATCACTGCGGCATCTAGGCCCTTTGCGGTGCTCCAAGTGTGGAATCTTTTCCATTTTGCTGAATATGCCTTTCTCGTGGAAGGTCTGCGAGCTTCCATGATGATATCCTTCACTCTCTTGGATAGCTTTTCCTGGTGAGGAGTCAAGGTATTCTCCAGGCTGTCAGCTGCAGGGTTTTCAGGCTGGAGTGCAGAGTTTTGTAATTGTGCTGTGTCAGAAGGAGTGACCATTGTGGTAGAGGCCACGGTTTCGTATGTGACAGGCATCGTAACAGTGGGTACCAGTGCTGCCTTGGCCAGTCCGGGGCTATTAGAATCACTTTTGGCTGCTCTGTCCTGATTTTCAGTAAGACCCTGGTCAATAGTGGAAGAGGTGGAAATGCATACACTGTTAGAGTATTCCAGCTGAAAGAGAGGGCGTCCACTTTCCATGCTTGTGGGTGGTATGTGCTTGAGCAGAATTTCTTCAGCTGATGATTGTGGTGGGAGGCAAAAAGATCTATGTCCGGCCTTCCCCAAAATTGTGTTATCTGAAGGAAGATGTCTGGGTGTAGCATCCATTCGTGTGGATCCATGGTATTTCTGCTTAGGCTGTCCACCAGTATATTGTCTTTTCCTGGCACAAACTGGGATTGCAGCTCTATATTGAGTTTTAGGGAAGTTCCCAAAGATTCATTGCTAGTCTGCAAAGAGGGTAGGAATGGGTACCTCCTTACTTGTTTATGTACCACATAACTGTGGTATTGTCTGTCCTTATAAGCAGGTGGCCTTGATGTAGAAAGTGCCTGAAGGCCTCGAATGCATGTATCACTGCCAGCATTTCCTTTTGGTTTATGTGCATGCGCAATTCTTTCTGAGACCATAGTCCTTGGATGCATCTGTCCTCCATGTGTGCTCCCCATCCATGGTCTGAAGCGTCCGAGGTAATGGTTTGGCTGATTACTGGTTTGCTGAAAGGCAGACCCCTGTTTGACTGGCTTGCTTGGGCCCACCACAGGAATTCCTTTTGAAGGCATGGAATGAGTGGTATCAAAGTTTCTAGGCTGTGATTGTGCTGAGACCATAAACTCCTTAGGTACCATTGTAGTTTTCTCATATGCAGCCTTGCTTGTGGAATCAGAAGAATGCACGATGCCATGTAACCCAGGGCCTGCAGGATTTTCCTTGCAGTCATCTGAGTTTGTCAGATTTTTGAAGTAATCCGGTAGTTGTCTTAGTTTTTCTTCTGTGAGAAAAGCCATTTGGGTGGTTGTATCTAGTTCCGCACCCAGAAAAGTTATTCTTTGGGAAGGCACAAGTCTTGACTTGTGAATGTTGACTGTGTATCCCAAGGCCTGCAGAAGGCGGATGGCATAATTCAAATGTTTTTCCAAAGTTTGTTGGCTGTCCGCTTGTATAAGGCAGTCGTCCAGATACGGGTATATTTGAATCCCCTGAAGTCTGCAGTGTGCAATTACTGATGCCAGGCATTTCGTGAATACTCTGGGCGCAGTAGATAAGCCAAAGGGCAATGCTGAGAATTGATAATGCTCTGAACCTGCAAGAAATCTGAGGTGTCTTCTGCAACTTTGTCTGATAGGGACATGCAGGTATGCCTTCTTGAGGTCTAAAGTTACCAGCCAAGACCCCTTGCCCAGCATGGGAAGGAGTTGCTGTAGGGTCAGCATTTTGAATTTTGGCACGAGATAAGTATTGAGTGCGGACAAATCGAGAATAGGCTTCCATTGTTTTTCTTTTCTTGGGACAAGGAATAGTCTGGAATAAAATCCTTGGCCTTGTTCTGAGAGAGGAACCTTTTCTATAGCTTTCATTTGCAATAGGTTGGCAATTTGTTTTAAAACCTCTGCCCTTTGATTTGGTGGCAGGTTTGGCATTCCTTTTCTTTTTGGTAATGTATGGAAATGGAACCTGTATCCTTTGTCTATTATTTGCAGTGTCCATTTGTCCCTTGTAATACTGTGCCAATTTCTTGAGAATAAAGACAATTTTCCGCCCAAAGGTGCTTCTAATTGAGCCCTGGTTGGCGGGATCAAGGTGAAGTCATTGAGTCTGTCCTTGTGCAGCAGTTGTTGGTCCTGCACTACCTCGCTAGTTAGGAGGCTGCCATTGACGTCCTCTGTAGGAGCCTCTAGCTTGCCCTCTACCTCTGGCACGCCTGTTCTTGCCTCTGATATCTCTCTTCCGGAAAGGACCAATTCTTAGAAGGCCAATTTCTGCTGAATCTTGGTGGTTGTACCTGGAGGAAACCTTTGACTGTTTGTACAGATTTAGCCTTTTCCTCAAATTTCTTTAAGACCTCCTGAGCAGTGGAGCCAAATAACTTTTGCTTTTCTAGTGGAGCATCCAGAAGCTTAGCCTTAACATGATCTGGCAGAGATTGTTCCTTCAGCCAAGCATGTCTACGTATGACTGCACCAGTCATTGCTGACCTATATGAAGCTTCCAATGCATCATAACCACACTGCAAGAAATGGTTGCTAACCTGTTGTGAATTATGTACCAGATCCTGAAGTGACTTACGGTCTAGGGGTTCAGGAGAAGACAGCTTTTTCTGCAATTCATCCAACAAATACTCTTGGTACTGTATCACATGAAATTGACAATTTAAAGCCCTCATAGAGTGGAAGAAGTATACACTTTTTTACCCCATCTCTCTAAAGCCCTGGACTCCCTTTCAGAGGGGAGTGGATTTTTAGTAGTGGCAGCTGCAACCCCTTTAGGACCCTGGGAAATAGTTTCTGGGTCAGCAGAGTGGGCCTTGTAAAGGAAATGATGCGAGTCCGGGACCCTGTAGTACCTATCGGGTTTAACAGGAGCCGGAGGAAGGGTGTCAGGAGTAGTGCTAGACTCAGAATACACATCATCAATGACACTTAAAACAGGAGGAATAGCCAAAGGTCTATGCTGAGGTAAATGAAGAAAAGTCCTTAATCTCTTCCTGGAATCGGAGAATTCCTGGCCCTGCCATTGGAAATGCTCTCTCATGGAGTGAAGGGTCTCCCCAAAGGACAGCTCTTCAGGAGGGGAGGCAGAGGGAATGGATTCCTCTGCATCAGAATCCTCGTAGGCCGTGAAGGCCTCCTCCTGGTACTCTGATAGAACAGAGCCATCAGAGGCCTCATCAGAGGACTGAGGATCAGCGGACTCTGCCCTGGGCCTTTTGTCTAGAGGGGGTTGAGAGCCCCTGTCCGGATGAGGCTGGGATCCCCTGATTAAGGAAATAAGATCCTCAGCCAAACTTAGTATCTGTGAACCTGTAGTGGATCCCTGAGAAATAGTCTTGGGAGGCAGAGCTTTTTGTTGCTTAGCAGCTTTAGCCCTAGTGAATGCTTTAATGGACATGGATGCAGGGGGCCTGGCTGCTCCCCGTGATGGGGTAGTCTTGTCTAAGGGAATGGTGTCGGTAGTTTCCTGAACGCCGGTTTCCGAGGGTAAATCCATAACCGACTCAGAAGAAGCCTCCGGGGCCGAGGCTGTCGGTTGTACCGTTTCCACGGTCGGAAGTACCAAGGACTCCGTTTCAGCCGAGACAGAGACACTCGCGGTAGGCCTAGGCGTGGTTTCAGCCGAAACCACGGTCCGCGTGTGTCTGTCCTTGTCCTTCCGTTTTTTGGTTAAATGAGAAGTCGGAGTCCCCGGCGGCATTTTATAAGAGAAACTAGCCCCAAAAAATTCCTCTGCAAACTCCGACCGACGCTTAAGAGTGCGTCGATTAAAGGAGGCACAGGCAGTACAGGCAGAGACGTTGTGGTCTGGGCCTAGGCAAGGGAGGCAGTAGGAATGGAAATCCTTATGAGGTATTTGTTTCCCACAAGTCAAGCAATTATTAACTTTAAGCGTTTGATCTGACATCGGCTGAGGCAAGAAAGAGCCCCCAACGGGGTACTTAGCTTTTTGAAGTCTTCGGTAGCTGAATCTACAGGAGCTGGCCGACCGGCACTTGCGAACTGCTTCTGCTTTGGGCACCACGCGGCAAGAAAGACTGAGGAAGATGGCGTCGGCTGACTCTTTTATACCCCAGGTGCTCTGACGTCGGGGAAAGGGCGACATCAGCAGACACCGGACCCAGACTTTGGAATCCGGCCGACCGAAGGGCTGCCTGAGGCAGGACAACCCATATGTAAGGACTGCAGATGCATCCTTGAAGGACATTTGAATCACTACACGGCAGTCGTGTCTGGGAAAGGCCTCCAAGTTTTAAGTATGATCATCAAGCCAGGACATTTAAGGTGTTACTCTTTGGGAGCAGACCAAGCATTATGAAATGTCATTTAATACGTTTTCGCTACACTTTTAAGCATGGAAAAGGTAATGCATACACCATAAGACATACCCACTCAAGATGGCTCATGAGGATGCACCTTTCGTGGATCTGTTATAATCTACTCTATCATTGACTGAAGTGAACGCAACCTCCTTGAACATGCAGCTCTCAAGGCCACCCTGTAAGCTTACCTTGCAGGTGACAGATGTGACCAAGTCTATCCTAAAAGTTCTTTATCTTTTCAAACTGCTACTACTACTACTACACCAGAAGCCTAGGATCCCAAGATGCTCCTCCTTCTGTCAGTTCCTACACTGAGCTTCCTTCATAACCACCACTTTTATACAGTTGACGAAGGTCTCAAGCTTCTCTCCTATACATGCACATGTTCCTGGTTTGAAACACCGGCACCCATGGAAATGCTTCACATCATACTCCTTGCATAAGTACAAGCTGCAAACTGTTTTGGAATGAACCTAGATTTGTAATGTGACAACCCTAGGAAAGCCTAAAAATGTTTCAGCCTTTTAGGCACTGAAGGCAGGAACTTTTCCATAATATACTTCATGACTTTGATCCTCACAGTGAAAGCTGAACACACGCACATATCCAATTTCCCACAGCAACCAAGAAAAAGAAACACTGGCATAACTGCACAGATTTCAGTCACATAATTGAACTTCCCAGCAATCAATAGCCTCTCTCTGATGCATTATTTTAAGCTTCTAACCTTTCTTAATCTCTACAACATACAGAAGCACAGACAGACAGACAGAAATGTATATCCTTACCAGAACTTTAGTAGTCCAGTCCTACCATTGGTTGTTTCTTCTTCTGGGAACAACAGAAGGGGCACAGTGCCCTCCTGAGAAACATACTGATTCAGAGTTTCTGTCAATTCAGACCTTCTTATCACTCCTCCCATCTCCATAAAACCACGGGCCCAACAAACAAAGCTTGGTAAGCCACCTAACATGGGCTACAAGACAAAGAAAAATCAGCACTTAAGACACTTCCATACTTGACATCATTTAAAAAAATGGTAAAACACAAGCAACACTATAAAACATATAATACTGCTTCACTCAAAAGGAATTTGCTTTGAAATACTGAAGCATTTACAAAGGCAATTCTTATGTCTGCATCTCAGATACAACTATGTTTAACAGTAAGGAAAACTCCTCAGTGATTTCAACAGTCTAATGTACAACTATGTAAGATGCCCAAGTGACTAAGTTGCACTAGCCATTAAGTGTTTTGTTTCAATGGCTATCCCCAAAAGCACTGGTAACCAAAGCCAGATCATGGTCAAATGGGGCACTACGCAGGGTAGTGGATAAGGGCCACACACCCAGTCATTCCAGTGTGCCTCTACTTGGCTATTTCTCCCCAGTTACCATAAACCCTGTTCATACCAGACAGTGTGCGTACTATTTTTTTTTCTTTACTTCTACAATGCTTATAGACATTTAAAACTTTTATTTCAAATTTTATAGCACAAACACTGAAAGCCATTTGTTAAACAATACAATACAGTCTCACAGTGAAAACGGACTTAGCATAAACAGTAAGTTTCTCTGCCCTTAAAATTTACATTAATTGAAACTGCATTGAAATCTACATTTGACGAAAATGCATCTGGCCATTTGCAGATTAAGATTACTTTAGGGCTGTTTTCAAACCGCAGGCTCCTTGCACACAATTTTTGGACCATCCTGTGACAACAGGAGATACTGCCAGCCATGCCAGGATAAGTAGGGGCAGTAGATGCATGACTTGTGCAGCACAGATAGCTAGAATTTTGTAAATAATTACATCATGTGTATATCAGACTGATTTGTACAGATGCTTGTGTTAAAAATGTATTTGTGAGGTTTGCTTGTGTTAAAAAGCATCAGCAGTGCACCCTGCTCAAATGAAAAGAAATGTGTGTATATATCTATATCTATATCTATATCTATCTATAGCTATCTATATCTATCTATATCTATCTATATCTATCTATATCTATCTATATCTATATCTATCTATATCTATCTATATCTAATCTATCTATATCTAATCTATCTATATCTAATCTATCTATATCTATATCTATCTATATATCTATATCTATATCTATATCTATATATATATATATATATATATATATATATATGTATATATACTGAATTAAATGTATATGTTTTAACAGAGGACACTGGGACAGCAAAGGTTAGCCAGCTAGCTTACTTTAAGAAAAATAAGAGAAATATAAACAAGCTGTTAAACCATTAAAATGGCACGTCACTGTGCTGAAAAGGACCAGAGACTCTGGGTCTGGAAGAAGTCTTTGTTCATTAACTTAGTAAAAAGAAGGGAAGCCCCAGGCACTGCTGTAAACATTTACCTCATGCACTGTAGCGTCTATGCTAAATTTCTGTCTCAACTTCAAAGCAGGATACTGTGAGAACCCAGAGTCAGGTGACCAAATGAGGTCATTCTGCAAGTCATCTTGGATATTATATTTTACCGGGAGGAATCTCTTGAGTAGAGAGTATTCTGCTTTGGGGAACCTGACTAGAAAAAGACTGCTCATGTATTTCATTGTGTCTTGCTCTATCAAGTAAGTTACTAGGGAATAACAATTCAAGAGTCATGCAGGAATACAGTGAAACTAAATAAGGAAAAACATTATCTAAACTAAATCTGTCCATCAATGCTATTTTCAATATTTCCTGTGATTTGAACTCTGTGGTTTACTGTGAATATATATTCAGTATTTTCACGCTATTATTTACTATTGAGTACTTTGAGGGGTTGATGAATGAAGAGAATGAGAGGGACAGAAGGTTAGATGATGTACGGATAGTGAACCATGAAGTACAATGGATTAGCAAGGAGGAAGTACGGATAGCTATGAAGAGAATGAAGAATGGTAAGGCTGTTGGCCCAGATGACATACCTGTGGAAGCATGGAGGTGTTTGGGTGAAATGGCAGTGGAGTTTTTAACCAGATTGTTTAATGAAATCTTGGAAAGTGAGAGGATGCCTGAGGAATGGAGAAAAGGTGTTTTGATACCGATTTTTAAGAATAAGGGTGATGTGCAGAGCTGTAGTAACTACAGAGGGATTAAATTGATCAGTCACAGCATGAAGTTATGGGAAAGAGTAGTGGAAGCAAGGTTAAGAAGGGATGTGATGATTAGTGATCAGCAGTATGGTTTCATGTCAGGAAAGAGCACTACAGATGCGATCTTTGCTCTGAGAGTGTTAATGGAGAAGTACAGAGAATGTCGGAAGGAGTTGCATTGTGTTTTTGTAGACTTAGAGAAAGCATATGACAGGGTGCCTAGAGAGGAGTTGTGGTATTGTATGAGGAAGTCAGGAGTGTCAAAAAAGTATGTAAGAGTGGTACAGGATATGTACGAGGGTAGTGTGACAGCGGTGAGATCTGCGGTGGGAGTGACGGATGCATTTAAGGTGGAGGTGGGGTTACATCAAGGATCAGCTCTGAGCTCTTTCTTATTTGCTATGGTGATGGACAGATTGACAGACGAGATCAGACAGGAGTCCCCGTGGACTATGATGTTTGCAGATGACATTGTGATCTGTAGTGAGAGTAGGGAACAGGTGGAGGAGACCCTGGAGAGATGGAAATATGCTCTAGAGAGAAGAGGAATGAAGGTCAGCAGGACTAAGACAGAATATATGTGTGCGAATGAGAGGGAGGATAGCGGAATGGTGAGGATGCAGGGAGTAGAGGTGGCGAAGGTGGATGAGTTTAAATACTTGGGGTCAATAGTTCAGAGCAACGGTGAGTGTGGAAGAGAGGTGAAGAAGAGAGCACAGGCAGGATGGAGTGGGTGGAGAAGAGTGTCAGGAGTGATTTGTGACAGACTAGTACCTGTAAGAGTGAAAGGGAAGGTCTACAAGAGGGTAGTGAGACCAGCTATGTTATATGGGTTGGAGTCAGTGGCATTGACAAAAAGGCAGGAGTTTGAGCTGGATGTGGCAGAATTAAAGATGTTAAGATTTGCACTGGGTGTGACGAGGGTGGACAGGATTAGGAATAAGTATATTAGAGGGTCAGCCCAGGTTGGAAGGTTTTGAGACAAAGCCAGAGAGGCACAATTACGTTGGTTTGGACATGTACTGAGGAGGGATGCCGAGTACATTGGGAAAAAGATGCTAAGGATGAAGCTTGCCAGGTAACAGGAAAAGAGGGAGGCCTAAGAAGGTTTATGGATGTGATGAGAGAGGACATGCAGGTAGTTGGGTGTGACAGAGCAAGATGCAGAGGACAGGAAGAAATGGAAACAGGTGATCTGCTCTGGCGACCTCTAACGGGAACAGCCGAAAGAAGATGATGATTAAATATATTTAAAACTTTTATTGTGGTATGCCACGGTGGTATGGCGGTAGCGTTGTTACCTCACAGCAGGAGGTTCTCCCGTTCAATTCTCTGCTTGGCTTGGGAGTGCCTTCTGTGTGGAGTCTGCATGTCCTCCCCGCAGTTGCGTAGCGTTCGCAAGACATGCGTGCGTAAATTGGCATGCCTTCATTGAAGGTTGGGCATAGAGCTGGCACCTTGGCGTTTTGAAAAAATTACTGCCAATCGTTTCGTAAAAAAATTACTGCCAATCATTAGCGGACCGGAGTTCCGCTGTGGCGACCCCTTACCGGGAAAAAGCCGAAAGACAAACAACAACAACATTGTGGTTGGTCCTTGTAGAAAAGCTTTGAGTGCGCTTATATTTATTTGGTGATGTGTGGGCCACTCCAGGTGGCCTAGCCATCTTGGTCAACTACTACCATTTGTATTAGTATTAATATTACACAGCATAACTTGACACCCCTTGTTAAAGGTAGCGGATTGTGGAGTGTCTGGTGGCGTTGATAACTACCTTATATCTGGTCAGAATGGGACACATCAGGTAAATCTGTGCCAGGTGTAGGTGTGTGTGTGTGGAGTGTGTGGTGTGTGTGTCACAGCTACTTGGGGCAGGGACACTAAGCCTGGGTTTACAGAGAGAGTATTGGAGGACTTGGCTTGGACACTCGTCTGAGGACCTGACCCTACAGCTGTACCAGTGGGGAGGTCTTATTGGGGACCTGGAGGTAGACAGGTATGGAGAAATCCAGACCCCAGGCCAAGTGTGTTCCCTGTGTGCTCTTAAGGGAAACTGTGCTTGATGCAGAGAGGTCTACATCTGGAAATACTGAGTATCTATTTGTATTCCAAGTGCACGGCCCTCTGCAGTGCCAGTGGTGAGGATTCAGGCTCCTTAATTACTGGCCCAGAGAGGGTCATCATACACACATGCATACATGCATGTGTTCTTTGAAGCAGTCCTGATTTTATTAAATCACATTTCTTATATAATACAGCACCGCTTGTTAAGAGTGTGTTTTAAATTTTTAGGTTTGAACACTTTTCCAGTTAGCAATGAAACAAAATGTATGAACCAGTAATGGCAAAACAAACCCATTACTCGACATTTCAACCACAAAAGGTCACTCAAACTTCTGTCAATACGATCCACCAATATCAGCCAATATACATAAACTCTGTGGAAGTAAAAGTCATCTGAATAATTCCACATTACAGAAGTTGCTGTTGACAAACTACTTTACATTTCACAGTGGTGCAGAGGACAGTGTTGTTGCCTTACAGCAAGAGATTCCCAGGTATGATTCTTGGCTGGGGTGCCATCTGTGTGGTGTCTGCATGTCCTGCCTGTACTCATGTGGGTTTCCTCTGGGTGCACTGGCTTCCTCCCACTTTCCAAACACCTGCAGTAGGTGGAATGGACACACTAAATTAGCCATAGGTGTGAGCGCGCATGTGAGTATGTGGTGTGAAGAAGTACCATGTCAGAGCTAGCCAACTGGCAGTGTAAGCTTGGGCTCTAGATGATTGCTACTATTGAAGTGACAGCCCGACCCATGTGTAAAAATGGGAAAAAGGGGTTGTAAATAGATGGATGTACAAATTCTGTGCTTGCTGCCCTTGAAGAATAAACTGCCCATGTTACATTTAAAAAGTAGTAAGCTGGTAATACTGCAACAGGGAATGGCTGTCAAAACAGCAAGAGGTTCACAGTAACTAGGCATCTCATCCAAAGGAGCTCACATTTAGGAGTGCAGCATCCCCCACCCCCCTTTAAAGGGGGCACTGCAATATCAGCACTCCATCTCCATGGTGTGGGAGTAGCACCCATAGCAGTTTGCACCAAAGGCAAGTATGCTATCTATTGCGCTACTAACACTGGTTTTACAATTTATAGCACAAATGCTGAAGATGGCCCTTGCTAAATAAAACAGTTACATAATGAAAACAGACTTAGCATGAGCAACAGTAAACTTCTCTTACCCTGAACCTCAAAAGTCCCCGAAAATGCACAGGAAGTCAACAGTCCCCAAAAATGCACAGGAAGTCAACAGTCCCCGAAAATGCACAGGAAGTCAACAGTCCCCGAAAATGCACAGGAAGTCAACAGTCCCCAAAAATGCACAGGACGTCAACAGTCCCCGAAAATGCACAGGAAGTCAACAGTCCCCGAAAATGCACAGGAAGTCAACAGTCCCCGAAAATGCACAGGAAGACAACAGTCCTTGAAATTCACTTGGTGATTACCGTTTGGCAGTTGCTGTAGAGGATTCAGGCTCTAGGGTCTTGTATTCAAGGTACAGGATTTGAGCCTGAATGAGTTAACTAACTTGGCATCCTTAACTGGGGTAATTTTTAGACACACATGCACACACCCCCCTAAATGTGTTTACCCATTCTCCAAGTTCAAATGGAACGGCAACAGCAATCCAAATCCATGCCCATGTTAAAAACTGAAACAGCAACAGTGATCCAACTAATGTTAAAAATCGCATGCTCCAATGTTTAAATGTGTGCGAGTCGTACTAAAGAGACCTATACAGAAGCTACGAAGGACGCACTCTGCATGTGTCCTTAATGAAGAAATGTAAGTTTTGTGGAAGCCCTCCAGCCAGTGGGCCCTAGTCAACTGCCTAGGTTGCCTAGTGCTAGATCCAGCTCTGCTGGTGACATTTATATGGTTTGCTTTAACAGTGCATCACAGAACCAAAGGCAATGAAGACCCTTGTTTGACGCTTGCAAATGAAGGTCACATCAGGTCCTCCCCAGGAGCAAGATGGTTTATTAGCAGATCTCTGGCAGGATTTCAATAGCAAGTTATCAGTGAGTTACGCATGATGTCACTAAAAATACTGGCACTCGTGTTCAATAGGAAAATATTCTTTCAAAGACATCTGTACACCTGCAGGACTACCTTTCTGTTCACACTTTAAATTGGATAAAAAAGTCTATTATAACCTTTAGTCAGTGTTTGCTTTTGAAGTTACACCAGCAAAAAGCAAAAATGACAACAAAATTATAGTTCACGGTTTAGTTCACAGAGTTAAGGCTATGAGCTGCTGACAAGTTTCATCTTGTAGCTACTTAACTAGACAGTACTGCAAGGGGGTGAAAGGGGATGTTTGTAGCAAAGTGGAGTTACCCAGTTAAAGCAAACTGAAAGTAAGTAGGCAAGTGAAGTAGGTCTGAAGAAATACCTGCAAAGCTACAAAAGAAGCGTTTTTGAAAAAACATGCAAGCAGTCAGAAGCAGAAATTCCTCTGCCCTGAGTACCCTGTGTAATGACATTTAAAAAAGGCTTCACAATAAGAGATGATGTAGTTAAAGCAATGAAAGGTAAGCTGGCTTGACTACTGGCGTAATGTCAATTTTGTCAATGGAGTAACAAGAACTAGTTCTTTATCCCTAATGAAACAAGCTCTCAATGGGCATTACACACATGGTATATACTTGAGATTCAGAAAGGCAGAGAGAATAACAGAATACCAAAGTACACCAATGGAAGAAAATAAAAGACTAGTCCTAAGAAAAAACCAAAGTAACAGTAAAAACAGAGGCGGCCCTCCTTACATATTATGGTCTGGAACTCTGATCCTTCTGAAGAATACAAAGCACCAAACAGAAAAATCATTATGATTCTCTGACTGCAGCTGCACTTAAGACCTAGGACAGGCATGGGCAAACTACGGCCCGGGGGCCACATGCAGCCCGTTAAAGTTTTGATTCGGCCCGCCAAACTTGGCATCCCTTCATTTCCGATTTTTCTTTTCTTTTTTTTAAATTTTCGCGCTGTCGGGGCTGACATCATCCCGTGATGTCAGCACAGTCAGGCTACCAGCCAGTCGGAATTGAGCTCAAGGAGCTCGCATCATCATTCCGGCTGGTTGGCGGTTAAGTTAACAGTCAGCGGGAATGCAACATGTGGAACAGAAGAGGCTGACTCAGCGAGCCCTGAAATGGATCCATGGCAGCAGCAAAGGGGCCAGGGATATAGCGAGCTCACGTAGCTGGGATTAATGGCGTTAGCAGGCTGGGGGATACAGCGAGCCCTGAAACGGAGCCGGGCCCAGGATTAATGGCAGCAGCAGCAACATGAGGATGGATTGAACAGAAGACGCCGAGCACTACTCAGGGTAAGAGAGAGAGAGAGAGAGAGAGAGAGAGAGAGAGAGAGAGAGTGTGTGTGTGTGTGTGTGTGTGTGTGTGTGTGTGTGTGTGTGTGTGTGTGTGTGTGTGTGTGTGTGTGTGTATCGACAGGAAAGAGAAAGTGAGTGAATCACTGAATGCAGGTTTGAAAGGTGAAGTGTGTGTGTGTGTGTGTGTGTGTGTGTGTGTGCGTGTGTGTGTGTGTGTGGCGTCGGAGAGAAAGTGAATGAATGCAGGTTTGAAAGGTGAAGTGTGTGTGTGAGCGATCGGAGAGAGAAAGTGAGTGAATGCAGGTTTGAATTGTGAAGAGTGTGTGTGTGTGTGAGCGATCGGAGAGAAAGTGAATGAATGCAGGTTTGAAAGGTGAAGTGTGTGTGTGTGTGTGTGTGTGTGTGTGTGTGTGTGTGTGTGTGTGTGTGTGTGTGTGTGAGCGATCGGAAAGAGAAAGTGAGTGAATGCAGGTTTGAATTGTGAAGAGTGTGTGTGTGTGAGCGATTGGAGAGAGAAAGTGAGTGAATGCAGGTTTGAAAGGTGAAGTGTGTGTGTGTGTGTGTGTGTGTGTGTGTGTGTGTGAGCGATCAGAGAGAGAAAGTGATTGAATGCAGGTTTGAAAGGTGAAGAGTGTATGTGTGTGTGAGCGATTGGAGAGAGTAAGTGAATTATGAAAGCTGACAAGATTCTGTGTGTGTGTGTCTGTGCGTGTGCGTGTGTGTATATATAGATTGCAGCATCACTGTTCAAAACCTGCTGAAGTTAAATAGATGTCCAGTTTCACTGACAGAAAATGTATCTGCGTGTAAAATGGTTTACTAGCTTATTAATTTAAGCTCTCCTAAAAGTACACTATTAAGTAGGTAAGAAGAAGAAGCAGGTATTACTGTGTTCTGTTTGGTTCACAAGGGATTAATATGTAAGCAGGCACTTGAATATATAAGTTTTTTTAGGGAGCCATTGTGTACTGTAGATGCTCATGCAATGTTACCGGAGGTAAAATGGTCTTGGAATCCTTCTCTTCCAGATGAGATTTTATTGTAATGCTTTTCTTCATTTTCATTGGAAATTAAAGCACATGTTTTCTCCATATCCCAAGATGTGTATTTTTCCCCCAATGAGGTGATGTTTTCAAAGCATGCCATCTATCTGCTCCTGTTCCGGCCCCTTTGTCAAATGTTAGAACTCAATGTGGCCCACGAATCAAAACGTTTGCCCACCCCTGACCTAGGAGAAGGTCTAAAATTCATTTTCTGAAGCGAGACTGAATTCAATACAGTGAGCCATGATTAAACTATTGTAAAAAAAAAAAAAGTTGTGCGTCTTCTCTGTTTGGTTCAACCTGTGGGTTATCAGATCTGATACGAGTTCAGCCATATCTCAGATTTCAGCTGGCCAAGCTCTGCCTCCTCTACCAATACTGACTCGCTCAAGAACGTCAGATCAAGTTTGCTCCTCTCTGCTTCAACAGTCAAAACACTGACCAAAAAGAAATATCAAGATACCCACAAACAAGGTAAAAACCTCCCTTACTTGAGAACAAAAAGGTGGGGGGAGTTAAACTAGATGTTGAAAATTATTATGGTGACTACATAACTTTCGTATACAATGTCATCTGTTCCATCTGGATTCAACCTGAGTCAGAGTCCCCAGCCACATAATACCCAATGAGATTCTATGGAAGGACACACCGCAATACAGTGAAACCAAAGGAAGCCCTAGATCTCGACTGAATGACCAGGTCATAGTGACTCACAAAGATATGGGGGACCAAGTGGCAGCAGCACACACATCATCCAACGAAGTTCTAGAGAAAAAGGCAGTGGAAGTAGCCAAAGCTCTGGTAGAATGACCTTTTGGTTTGTGATGCAAAGGATTTCCGTTCAAACTGCACAATGCAATGCGATGGCGACTTGGACAGTGTAATCTTAGTAAAAGGCTGACCCAATTGAGATTTGGAAAAGAAAATAACCATTTAGACTTCCTGAAAGATTTTGTCCCGTCTAGATAAAACCTCAATTGTCTATGCAAATCAAAGCACTGTAAAGAATAGTTGTTTAAAATCTTACCCTAACCATAGATGTCCTCTTCCATGTTGCAGTATTCATAACATGAGGGAGCTCCTCGCCTAGATGACCTGAATGACAGCCAGTGTACCAAGGACTTAAGCTACTGCCAGGATAAGTGCGACATTGCACACAGAACAGACGTCGTCCATAAAGTGACATCTGCACGTACCATCCTTAGAACTAAATGCCCCAGTTAGAACATCAGTCCAAAGATAAGAGGCAATAAGGAAATATCCAATGAAATATCCAAAGAAGAGCATGAACTAAGGGAGAAGGAGAGTGGTATAGAATGCTGCAACATGGAAGAGAAAGACATCCATGGTTATGGTACGATTTTACACAACTATTCCATGTTTTTCTATTCCCATGCTGCAGTATTCATTAACATGAGGGAGACTACCAAAGATTAGGAGTGAGAGAGGGATAGGAGCAAAAAAAGTCTCCACAAAACCATGCAGAATTGCTCTAGCTAATCCTGCTCTGGACCTGGAGACAGAATCCAGCTTGTAGTGTTTTGCAAATGTATGGACAGAGGACCAAGTAGTTGCTTTCAGGATAGAAGCAGTGTCCAGGCCTTTAAAGAAGGCTCTAGAGTAAGCCACTAGCCTAGTGGAGTGAGCTTTAAAATGGGACAAGAGTTTTCCCCTGAGACAGAGAGAGCAAAAGGAAACTGCCCTAGAGATCCAAGCTGAAAATGTCTGTTTAGAGACAGGCTTTCCCAGCGCCCTGAGTTGAAAGGAAACAATTGCTCAGACTTTCTAATGGACTTGGTGGTATCCAGACAAAATCTGAGTTGTCTATGTACATCCAAAGTGTGGAGCATCCTCTCACTGGAGTTCTAATAAGGGGAAAAGGGTGGGTAAGTGAATAGACTGATTGAGGGAGAAGTCATTAACCACTTTAACTCATGAAGGAAGGGTTGGGACAAAGGGACACCATATCCTTGTAAAAAATCAGAAAAGGTTGTGAAGCCATTAAAGCTTGGAGTTCAGAAACTCACCTAGCAGAAGTAACAGCTACCACTAAAATAGTTTTCCAAGTGCAGACTTTTAGGGAAGAGGAGGCAGCAAGCTCAAAGGGAGTTTGGGCCAGTTTTTCCAAAACAAAATTTAGGTTCCCAGGGAGGAAGAACAGGTTTCCTGGGAGATCTGATATGAAGGACGCCTTTTAAGAAAAATTTAACCTCTAGTCTAGAAGCTAAGGGGGGAGACAAAGGCAAACACACAGAAATAGCTGACAAATGGGCTTTCACTGAAGAATAAGTCAGTCCAGCCTTGAGCAGCTCACACAAGAAAGAAAGGACTAGGGAAATTATCCACCGAAAATGGATCTAGTCTCTTATTAAGACACCAGATGGAGAACCTCTTCTATTTGGACAAGTAGACTCTCCTTGTATTAGGTTTCCTGGCCTCCTGCAGGACTAAAAGCACGTCCTCAGAGAAAAGGTGTCTGAAAGGAATCAGAAGCCTATCACCCCCCCCAAGGTCGGGGTCAGTGTTGCTAAATGTGGTTGAAAGAGAGATCCTTTGTCTTGTGAGAGTAGATCTAACCTGTGAGGTAACTTGTGATGACTGCACTTGGCTAACTGCAGAAGAGGGAACCAAAGCTGTCTTGGCCAAAAGGGGGTCAACAAGATTCTTGGTTTGTCCTTCAGCATCTTCAGCAGGACTTTCAGAATTAAAGGGAAGGGGATGCATAGACAAACACCCTCTTGCATGATAATGATAGGGCGTCCACCTTCCAAACCAGACGGCATGGGACGCTGGCATGGAACTTTGGAAACTGTCTGTTCATAGGGGAGGCAAAGAGATCTATTTGAAGTGTACCCCACTGGTGAAGAATGTCCAGAACCACATCCCTGTGGATCATCCATTCATGGGCTTGTGTCATGAATCTGCTCAGTGCGTCCACTTGAACATTTTTAGCTGAGGGAATATAAACATCTAGTAGGTAAAACTGCCCTGTCCCCCCCTTTATTCACATACCAGAGAATGGTGGTGTAATCTGTGACCAGCTTCAAAGGACTCAGTAGAAGAGATGACCTGAAGGCTTGAAGAGCCAGGATCAGAGTCCTCATCTCTTTGATGTTGGTGCGTTGCTTCCTTATGGAGGGAGACTATAGGCCTTGAACTTTTATGTTCCCCAGAGTTGCTCCCACCCCAGATCTGAAGCATCTGTGAACATTTCTTGTATTGGTGGAAGTGGTGGAAGTGGCTGCAGGTAAGTCCTGGATTCTGAGAAATGTGTTGAATCCATCAAAGCAAATCCTTCTTTAGGAAAGGAAGCAGTGGAAGGTCAAACTCTAGAGAATGAGCATGCTGGAGTGTTTTCAAGAACCACTGGAACTTTCTGCATGTGGAGTCTGGCTAGTGGCAGTATTGGTATTACCAAAGCCATGAACCCTAGCATCCAGAGAATTCCCTAGCGGTCAGAGAGGACAGAGGAAGCAACTGTTGGAAGTAAGTCTGCAGTGACTGCACCCTTTGTAAAGGCAGGAAGGCCATCATAAGGTCTGTCCTTACCCTGTAACCTAGGAAAACCTGGTCCTGAGAAGGAGAAAGGGAAGACCTGCTGCAGTGTGGGTGAACCCCAGACTGAGAAGCAGGAGAGATGATGGATTGAAGGTTCTGTTGCAAAGTGTCTGGAGGTTCTGCTTGAATGAGCAGGTAATCCAGGAAAGGGTAGATGAGAATTCCCTGGAGTCTGCAACAGGCAATGAGAGGAGCCAAACACTTTGTGAATACCCTCAGAGCTGTAGAGAGTCCAAATGTCAAAGCACAGAACTGAAAATGAGAGGAAGCAACAGAAAAATGTAAGAATTTCCTGAATAGAGGGTGGATGGGAATGTGAAACTATGCAGGTTTATGTTTACGGAAACCAGGTAAGCCTGAGTTAGCAAGAGTGGGAACAGAGTTTGCAAGGTGAGCATCATGAAGGTGGAGACGTGAAGGAATTGACTGAGTTGGGGAAAAGTCTAAAACTGGTCTCCAAGGACCATTTTTCCTGGGAACTAAGAACATGCTGGAATAGAGCCCTTTTCCTCTTTCCAAAGCGGGAACCGCCTGTATGGTTCCTTGTGCTTGCAAGTCTTGAATGACTTGACGGAAAAGGTGGATCTGGTCCTTTGGGGGTTGTGGAATCCCCATGAGAGGAGGAGTGGTCTTCCAAGTCATGTAGTAACCTTGTTCAATAGACAGGACCCGTTTATCTGTGGTAATGCTTGTCCATTTTTAAAGGAAAGGAAAGGTAGAAAAGTGCTGGGAAAGAAGGATTTCTAGAAAGCTGCCAGGTAGTCACAGACCACCTGACTTGTCTGGAAAGGGGGCCTTTTGAGCAAAGGTTGGCTGAGACCTAGGTGGTGTCTGCCTGTGGTTGCCCTTCTTGTGCTGTTGGGAAGGTGCATGGGTCTTCATCCTTACAAATTTAGACCTAGAAGGGTAGTTCCTATGGAATTTAGGAACTTGGGAAACAAAAAAGTTATATGCTTCCCATAACGTTCCATGTGAGTTGTTCATCTCTCCTTCATTCTTTACTGATGGGGATCGGAGCCGATCCCTCGGCTCCGAGTCAGCACGTACTGCAAAGCTCGAGGATTTCAAGTAGCTCGAGACCAAGTCCCTATGCCAGGATGCACCCTGATTTACCTCAGATCTTGTTTGCTGCATCAAATAATACCATATGTCATTCTAGAACTCCAAAGGAAAAAGTATAGAAGGATTGAGTGACCCGGAATGATCTAGCACCTCGGTCTTCTGAAAAAGCCCAGGAGGGGGTAGAAGGGAGGGACGCAAGAATGAAGACGAGATGAACAACTCACATGGAACGTTATGGTTAAGTACATAACTTCTTTATGTGAAGTTGTTCTATCTGCCCATTCATTCTTTACTGATGGGCAGCGTCCCAAGCACCATCAACCTCGGGTGGCTCACGGGAGTATATTTCTCAGGACCGTGGATCCAAAGGAGGCCCTGTCCCTAGAGGCCCTACCAACTTCGTAATGAGTGACAAAGGTATGAGGTTTTGACCAAGTGGCTACTGCGCAAATGTTATCAATACTAAGTCTGGCAGAAAACGCGGATGTAGAAACTGCTCTGGTTGAGTGAGCTTTAATTTTAAGCTGCAAGGGCATATGGGAGCTGAATAAGCAAAGGTGATACAATCTGATAACCACTTAGAGTTGTTTTAGCCACTGGCATACCCTTCCTGGACTCTGAGAATGAAACAAAAAGCTGGTCCGATTTCCTGAAATCTTTTGTTTTATCCAAATAAAATCTAAGCTGTCTGTGAACATCAAGTTTGTGCGGCATGTACTCTATATAAATTGCTGGAATGGTTGGGGAAGAAAACTGGCAAATCAGTAATTTGGTTGAGATTAGTTTCAGTGCAAACTTTGGGTAAGAAAGAGGGGTTTGTTTGGAGTGAAACTCTGTCAGCATGGAAAATCAAATAAGGAGGCTTGATGGATAAGGCCTGGAGCTCTGACAATCTGCGGGCAGAAGTAATAGCCACAAAAAGATGGTTTTCCATGACAAAAACTTGAGGTCACATGAGGAAGCTGGTTCAAATGGTGGAAGAATTACACGTGAAAGCATAAAATTTAGATTCAATGGAGAATAGGGAGATTTCACAGGGTCTGGTATGAAAGGTGCCTTTGAGAAAGGCTTTGGATAATTTGTGTGACATAATATTCAATCCTTCAAATCCCAGATGAAAGTTAAAAATGGTAGCAAGTTGAACACGGACAGTTGCTGCTGCAGCTCCTTTATTAAATATCATGGTTAAGAATTCTAGAATAGAGGCCCATAGAGGCTTGGTAAGGATCAATATTATTTTTAGAGGCCCATATAGAACATTTTTTCCACTTGCTGAGGTACAGCTTCCTCGTGCACGATTTGTGAGAGGATGAGAGAATTTGCTTTGTCTCATTGGAAAGGTTATGGAGCCTAGCTATGATGGGAATTGGAGCAGCCAAGCTGTCAGCTTCAGGGACTGCAGAGAGGGATGAAGTTCCCCCGAGTGCGTCAGAAGGTCTGGAACTGGGTCCAGAATCCAGGAGTCCTCGAGAAGATGAGGTCGAAGGAAGGGGGAACCAAATCGGAAGAAGCCAATAGGGAGCTATTAGAATGATTGTCTTTCCTAGGGCTTTGGCTTTCTGTAATACCTTGGGTATCAACTGGATTGGTGGGAATGCATACAGGAGACCCAGGGGCCAATCGTGAACGAGTGTGTCTCTTGGGGCTTCTCTCGAAGGGGGAATTAGGGTGAAGTAGCTTCTGCATTTGGTGTTCATGTGATTGGCAAAAAGGTCGCAGCAAGGCTGTCCCCACCTGCAGAATATCCTGTCCGCTATTTCCGCCTTGAGGGACCACTCATGGGGCAACAAAATTGCTCTGCTCAATTTGTCTATCACGTTGGATTTCCCCGGGATGTGCATTGCTAACAGAAAGCGCTGGGTGGAAATAGTCCATTGTCATACACTGAGGGTCTTGCGACAAAGGGGGTTTGTTCAAATACCAGACCACTGACATGTCCGTCTGAATCGCAATCGTACCTAGAGGAAGAGAGCCCTGGAAAGTACAGTTTTGTACCTACCATAAATGTAGATGTTAGAGTGCTAATACAGCTACAGTTATAACAGATGGGTTCTCCTGCCGTCAGGCGGGTCCTCGGTCGGCCGAATTCCAAAGTCTAGGTCCAGCATCGGTTGTTGTCGCTTCTTCCCTGACGTCAGTGCGACAGGGGTATAAAAGAACCAGCCGACGACATTTTCTTCAGTTTTTCTTGCCCCAGATGTCAGGTGCCCCCAGAAGGAAGGCAATACATAAATTTGTGTAATAAAACAATGCAATATAATCAAAATACAGTAGTTGCAAGCATATACACCATAAATGAATGCCCCAATCAGGTTGTATGAGGAGGTGTTAGCCAATGGACCTGTCCCAAGAGGGGAAGGAGGGAGGGGAAACCTGGACTGCAGCTGTATTAGCAGTCGAACATCTACATTTATGGTAGGTACAAAACTGTACTATGTTCATCGTGCATACAGCTGCAGTCATAACAGATGGGTAGAATCCCAAAGCTAAGAAAGGGGTGGTAGGCACTAGGTGGAACTAGGAGGAGCCAGGATGCCCTGCAAGACTGCAGTGGCAAAGCCTGCTCTAGTTTTGGAGTATAATGGTAGGTGGTAGTGCTTGGAGAAGGTATGCACAGAACTCCAAGTGGCTGCTTCCAAAATATCTTTGGTAGGAACTCCTCTGAGGAAAGCTGCAGAGGTAGCTGTGGCCCTTGTGGAGTGAGATCTGATGCCTGCAGGTACAGTTTTACCATGAAAAGAGTAACAAAAGTGTATGCAGTGAGCTATCCATTTTGAGATTGTCTGTTTGGAAATTGGCTTCCCTTGAGCTCCTATAGCATAGGACATAAAGAGCTGTTCTGATTTTCTGAGAGGCTTTGTTCTGTCCAAATAATAGCGCAGCTGTCTGTGGATGTCCAAGGAATGTACTAGTCTCTCCCCTTTGTTTTGAGGATTAGGGTAAAAGGTAGGTAAGTGTATAGCCTGATTCAAAGCTACCCTGGATACCACCTTTGGCATAAAGGACGGGTTGATTCGTAAGGAAACTCTGTCCTGATGGAAGATGATAAAAGGCTGCACAGCCATGAGGGCTTGTAGTTCCGTTACCCTACGAGCTGAGGCGATAGCCAGAAGGAAAGCTGTTTTCCAGGACAAATATTGCAAATCTGTTGAGGCAGCTGGCTCAAAAGGAGGCAAGGCCAGCTTTTCTAGAATGAAGTTGAGGTCCCAAGCAGGTATTGGTTGTTTCCCTTGGGGGTTTTATATTCTTAGCCCCTCTGAGGAACTGTCTTAATAGGGGGTGAGAGAATAAAAGTGGATCAGTGTTGTATTGTGCAGAAATGGCTGAAGCATGGATCTTGATAGAGGAGAAGGAAAGTCCACTGTTTAACATCTCAGCTAGGTACTGTAATATTTGAGGTAAATTTAGTACCCAAGGATTCTGGCCCTTTTTCTGATTCCAGGCACAAAACCGTTTCCATTTCGCGGAGTAGGCTTTTCTAGTAGAAGGTCTTCTGGCCTCCAAAATGACATCCTGCACCTCCTTGGAGAGTAGGGTCTGTTGTGATGTTAAGGAATCTTCCATGCGGCCAGATTGAGTGTTTTCAGCTGACTGTGAAGAGTTTTGAAGCTGTGCTGAGTCAGAAGTAGAGGCATTAGAGGTAGGGTCCATGGAGGGGAATGCATCAGGCTCCTCAGGAGTGGGTACCAGTGCTGTCTTGGCCAATCTGGAGCAATGAGAATCATCTTTGGTCTGTCTGCTCTGGTTTTTAATAGAACTTTGGGCAGCAGAGGAAGAGGTGGAAAGGCATAAACTGTCATTGTTGTCCAACTGAAAGAGTGCGTCCACTCTCCAGGCCTGTGGATGAAAAGTCCTTGAGCAGAATTTTGTCAATTGGTGATTTTTGTGGGAGGCAAAGAGATCTATGTCTGGCCTTCCCCATGCTTGAATTATCTCTGTAAAAACTTGAGGATGCAACTTCCATTCGTGTGGATCTGTCATATTTCTGCTTAGGTTGTCTGCCAGCGTATTTTCCTTGCCTGGCAAGTACTGTGCTTGAAGGTCGATTTGTAATTCCAGAGCCATGTTCCAAATTGACATGGCCAGCCTGCATAGGGGGTATGAATGGGTTCCTCCCTGTTTATGTACCACATTACTGTGGTGTTGTCTGTCCTTATCAATAATTGACCCGGATGCAGAAGGTCTTTGAAAGCTATAATAGCATTTATTACTGCTAGCATTTCCTTTTGACTGATGTGAAGGTGCTTTTCTTTTTGGGACCATTTATCCTGAATGCACCGATCTGTCATGTGCGCCCCCCAGGCGTAGTCAGAGGCGTCTGTTGTGATGACTTGATTTGCTTGAGGCTTGCAGAATGGGAGACCTGTGTTTGTTTGGCATGCTTGAGCCCACCACAGAAATTCCTTTTGAAGACATGGAATTAGTGGTATTATTGTTTCCAAACTGTGGCGGTGTTGAGACCATAGGTTTTTCAGGTACCACTGAAGTTTCCTCATATGCAGCTTTGCACATGGGATTAGTAGGATGCAAGATGCCATGAATCCCAGAGCCTGCAGGATTTTCCTTGCAGTCAGCCTGGTGAAATTTGCTAGTTTTCTGAAGTATTGAGTTAGTTGCCCCCGCTTCTCTGGCGTGAGGTAGGCCATCTGGGTGTTTGTGTCCAAGTTGGCACCCAGGAAAATTATTTTCTGAGAGGGTATTAGCCTTGATTTCTTTTTGTTGACTGTGTATCCCAGAGAATTCAACAACATTATTACAAAAGCCAGATGTTTCAGAAGTATGTGCTTGCTGTCCGCTTGGATCAGGCAGTCGTCCAAATATGGGTATATTTGTATCCCTTGAAGTCTGCAGTAGGCAATTACTGATGCCAGGCATTTCGTGAATACTCTGGGCACAGTAGATAAGCCAAAGGGCAATGCAGAGAATTGATAATGGGTTGAACCTGCAAGAAATCGGAGGTATCTTCTGCAATTTTGTCTGATTGGGACTTGCAGGTATGCCTCCTTGAGGTCCAATGTTACCAGCCAAGACTCCTTGCCCAGCATGGGAAGAAGCTGCTGTAATGTGAGCATCTTGAATTTTGGTACAAGTAAAAATGTGTTTAGGATGGATAGGTCCAAAATAGGTCTCCAATCTTTTCCCTTCCTTGGTACCAGGAATAGTCTGGAATAAAAACCTTGACCTTGTTCGTGAGTAGGTACCTCTTGAATAGCTTTCATGTCCATGAGATCTGAAATTTGTCTTTGTGCCTCTGCCCTTTGATTGTGTGGCAGGTTTGGCATGCCTCTCATTTTTGGAAGGGTGTGAAAATGAAATCTGTAGCCTCTGTTTATAATGTGCAGGATCCATTTGTCTTTTGTGACAACATGCCAATTTTTTGAAAATAATGCCAGTTTTCCACCTAAGGGTGCTGCCATTTGAGCCTTGCTTGGCATGCAAAGGGGAAAGTCATTGGGCTTGCTTTCTGAATGGCTGCGAACTATCCTCACCACCTCTTTGTGTAGGAGCTTGCCATTGTCTGCCTCTAAACGATCCTTGAGATTGCCCTCTGCCCCTTGGGCGCCTGTATCTACCTTTTTGGGGTCTGTCCGTGGCTGGAAAGGACCAATTTTTGGAAGGCCAATTTCTACTGAAACGTGGAGGTTGTACCTGTAGAAAATCTTTCACTGTTTGCATTGATTTAGCCTTTTCCTCCATTTTCTTTAATACCTCCTCAGCTTTAAACCAAATACATCCTTTTGTAGAGGGGCATCTAGTAATTTAGCTTTGACATGATCTGGTAAGGTTTGCTCCTTGAGCCAGGCATGTCTACGTATGACTGATCCTGTAACAGCAGCTCTACATGAGGCCTCTAGAGCATCAAAACCACATTGCAAAGTATGTTTACCCACTTGTTCTGCACTATGCATCAAATCCTGCAACTCCTTCAAGTCTGGTTGTTCAGGCTGTGACATTTTGCTTCTCAACTGTGATAACAGAAACTGTTGGTACTTTAGCATATGGAACTGGCAGTTTAATGCCCTCATGGTTAAAGTGGCCGAGGTGTATACCTTTTTTCTCCACCTTTCTAAGGATCTGGAATCTCTCTCGGAAGGTAATGGATTTTTAGCAGTGGACGCCTTAATTCCCTTGGGGCCCTGTGAGATAGTTTCTGGGTCAGCCGCATGGCTTTTGTATAAAAATTGGTGTGAGTCAGGAACCTGGTAGTACCGGTCAGGCTTGACTGGGGCTGGAGGTAAAGAATCCGGGTTAAGGCAGGCCTCCGAGTACTCATCATCTAGTATGTCTAAGACAGAAGGTATAGCCAGAGGCCTGTGCTGAGGTAGCAAGAGAAAATCCCTAAGCCTTTTCTTGGAATCAGAGTACTATTGGCCTTTCCCAGTGGAAGTGCTCCCTTAAGGTATGCAAGGTTTCCCCAAATCAGTAATCCTCTGGGGGGGGGGGGGGGATTGACTCCTCTGGATCAGAACCTTCAAAAGGGGAGTAAGAATGTTCCTGTTCATCAGAGTGCTCTGAAATAATGGAGGCCTGGTCAGAGGAGGGGGATTCTTCCTCCACTCTGGGCCTTTTGTCCAGGGGGGTTGAGAACCCCTGATAAGAGTAATTAAATCCTCAGCCATTTTAAGCATCTGTTTTTTAGGCATGGGGCCTGGAGAAGGGCCCTGTGTAGCTTGTCTCTTAGAATGCATGGCTGCTTTAGACTTAGTGAAAGCCTTGATGGAAAAAGAAGAGGAAGGTCTGAAGACACCTTGAGAGGAGGCAGACCTGTCTACATTTTGAGATTCACCACCAAAAGTGGTTTCGGTATCTGTAGTCGGGGTGTGGGCCGAGGAGCCTGCGACCTCGGGAAGACACCGCCAATGAAGTGGCGTCGGTAGGCAGGGGCTGCGTAGGCGCCTCGCTGAGAACCGGACCACCTGTAGTCGGCTTTGGCGTGGTGTCGGTAGAGGCCGCGGACCTCGTGTGTCGGTCCTTATCTTTGCGTTTTTTTAGACAAAACTGGAGTCTGAGTATCCGACGACATAATATAGTTAAATTTTTTGCCAAAATAGTGCTGGGCGAGCTCTGCCCGACGCTTAATGGTGCGTTTGTTGAATGTAGCACAAAAACGACAGACCGAGACGTCATGGTCTGGGCCTAAGCAAGGAATGCAGAGGGAATGAAAATCCTTATGCGGTATTTGCTTCCCACATGAAATGCAATTATTAACTTTGTCTGACATCGGTCTGAGGCAAGAAAAGTTTCAACGGGTACTTAGCTTTCAAGAAGACTTCGGTTGCAAAATTTTCGTAATTTCAGGAGCTGGCCGACCGGCACTTGCGAACTGCTTCTGCTTCGGGCACCGCGAGGCAAGAAAGACTGAAGAAAATGGCGTCGGCTGGTTCTTTTATACCCCTGTCGCACTGACGTCAGGGAAGAAGCGACGACAACCGACGCCGGACCTAGACTTTGGAATTCGGCTGACCGAGGACCCGCCTGACAGCAGGAGAACCCATCTGTTATGACTGCAGCTGTATGCACGATGAACATGTACTGCAATGCCAAAAATACTGCTCTCATCTCTAGGACATTGATCTGCAGGTGTGTCTCTTGACCGGTCCATGTGCTTTGGGCTGTCTATCCCTGAAAATGCCCCCCACGGTCACTGTGGCCACTGGAAGGGGTAACACAAATGGGCGTCCTATTGTAACATGAAGTGAGGTCAACCACTACTGAAGATCCCTTTTGTAGGAATTGGTGATCATTATATGTGAGACATGGGGAGCTCTTAGTAAGACCACTGAGTGAACAACATCCATTGTAGTATCCGCATGTGCATATGACCCAGTGGTATGGCTAGAATTGCTGCTGTCATCATACCCAACAATTTCAGAACTTCTGATGCTGGTGCTTTGTTTTTGGATATTAGGATGCGGACATGCTGGTGGAGAAGTAAGACTCTTTCTGCTGGAAGCCTTAGTGGGGTGGTGGTGGTGTCTAGTTCTGCTCCGATAAAGACGATATGCTGCGATGGCGACAAGCCAGATTTTCCTGAGTTTATTGCAATGCCAAGCTGATTGCACAGTGACAGAGTAAACTCCCTGGCCTGAATGAGCTGATGCCTGGTGATGGCGTTAAGGAGCCAATCGTCTAGATACAGAAGCACCAGGAATCCTAAACATCTCAGGTGAGCCGTGACCACTACCATGCATTTGGTGAACACTCTGGGGGCTGTAGTGAGACCAAAGGGCAGGGATCAAAACTGGTAATGATTGGCTCCCAGCCGGAAGTGCAGATGATCCCTGGATGGTCTGGCCATTTTTATGTGGTAGTATGCATCCTGGAGATCTATCGAGCACATCCAATGGTCTTTCCCTAAGAAGGGAAGTATCGATTGAAGCGTGAACATCCAAAACTTCTCTTTCTTTACAGATTTGTTTAGTCTGCTGAGGTCCAATACAAGTCTCCAGTCCCATCTTTTTTTGTAACTAAAAAGAATCGAGTAAGTTTCAAATCCTGTTTGGTCTGCTGGGACTGGCTGGATGACTCTCTTAGCAACGTCTGGACCTCTGCTGTTGCTCGATCCCTGTAACTGGGTGGAACGTCCGGGATTTTCCTGGTCAGTGGTGGGGGTGTGGCAAATGGGATGAAGTATCCTCTGGAAATGATACTTGTACCCAGTTGTTTGTTATTCTGAGCCAGGCGTCTGCTTACAAAGAAACGTGACCCCCAACTGCCTCTAGAGCAGGACAGTTGGGCCTCCTTTCAATAGCAAAGGTAGGGCTTCCCAAATAAGTGATCTTTGTCAACCTGATGTTGCGGACCCCCCTCTGCCACAAGGGCGGCATCTTCCATTAATTCCCCCTCCTCTGCCTCTGGAGGGGGGTTCACCACATGTGTCCTGAAAGGCTCCTTGGGCTTTTCGGAACCATAATTTTCCCTCCCCTTGGACTCTTGGGGTAGGGTCTGGTAGGGGTGGAAAAACAGACCCCGACGGCAGTCTTTCCGTCCTGCTCACACCTGGTTAAGATTTCCTTGACTTTGGGCCCAAAAAGGGACGAGCCAAAGGGAGTATTCATGAAGGATGACTTGAAGGGCTCCATGAAGGAACACAAGCACATCCAGGAGTGTCTCCTAAGAGCAACTCTTTACCCGCTGCCCTACTCGTTCCATCAGCTGCATACGATATGAGGAGCATGGACGAGTTCACAATGGAATTGAGGGTGGCAAGCTGGGTGGCAGCTTTGTCTGTAGCTCCTGCAGCTACTGTACCCTGAAGAGCATCTCCCAGCTCTTTAAGGAGATCTCTTTGAAGTCTCGTAAAATGGGTTAAATAGTTAAGCGAATAAAGTGCAAAAGTCGCTGAACAAAACATGTGCTTCCCATATCTATCCATGATCCCGGAGTCTCTGTTAGGAGGATGGACAGGCAAGGAAGTTTCAGACATTTCCTTTTTGGTGGCTGCCCCCACCACCATGGCATCAACTGGCATACCTTTTGTCAGGAATGTTTCATCTAGGGGGGCAGATATGAACTTATTAGGCCTCCTAGGGACAGGTTCCATAGTATCTGGAGACTCTCATGCCCTTCGTGAGACCAGCTGCATAAGCTCATTGAAGGGCGGAGACAACCAAGAGGTGGAGGGCTGAGACCTGAAAGCCTTCAGGAGGAACGACTTGTCATCAGTAGGGTTGGTGGACTGCCAGTCTCCCCTCTGTCTAAGGATTTCCAGTATCTCAGCAAATGAGGTATCCTCAGACGGGGGACCCTTCTGATTCATCCAAGTCAGTGTCAGATGTTAATGACTCCTGAGGGGAGTCCAAGTGTTCTCTCTTACACAATCTCTTCCTGGGAACCTCATCAGTGGGAGCTTCTGGGGAGGTCTAGAAAGAGCATGGGCCAACCAACAAGGCTCCCTGAGGCTCTGAGTCTCTGCGCTTAGCAAGGATCTGTGAGGCAGAAGCAGACACAGGTGCTTTAGGGGATGAAGAAGTGGGAACCGAAGTGGAGGATGTCTTGGGAGACATAACTCTCCTCATGGCTTCGAAGGCACCTCTGCTCCGATGCGAAGGGACTGACTGATCTGAGGAAACCATCGATACCCCCAGCACTGGGACAGTGGGCTCCGAGCCTGAGGTAGAAGAGCAGCTCATCCAAGCCGAAGCCCTGAACGGCAAAGTCGGAACCGACAAGTCAGTTCTACTATCTTCCCTGGACCTGACCAGAGAGTGTCGGCTCCTAGAGTACTCTATCGACACCGAGGACATCAGAGTGAATGGAGCCAAAGAGACTGGAGCTCCACAATCAGCAAGTCTGACTCTTCCAGCTCCGAAGGACCAGTATGGCTCGGAGGAGAGAGAGAGAGAGAGACATCTGGTATATGGGGCTTCGGCTCTGGAGCCACCTGGGTTGGAGCTGATAATTTGACAAAGGCTGGTGCCTGTAGAAGCTTCTGCACCACTCTATCCACATCCAAATCAGATAGGCTAAAAGAAGACTGGGATGATCGGACTGATGGTACTGACTGGAGCAGTAGTGATTTTGGCATTTCGGATACCAGTTCGAAAACTGGGGACCGGGTCCGTAAAGAAAAGACAGCCTGCTTTGAGACCTGTGGAGCTGATGTCACAGACTTTTGATTTTTTTGAATCCACAGAAGTCTTGGAGGACTTACTAGATCCATCCTGGTCACTCAAAGCCTCCTGGAAGGAAGGTTTCAACATACCCCTGTCAATTAGCTTTCTTTTTCTCTCTTGGAGGACTCTAGAGGAAAAAGAATGGCAAATGGAACATGTTTCCTGTAAGTGCAAGGCATCCAATCAGTAGACACAATTCACATGTCAGTCAGTAACCGACCTCTTTTGCCCACATTTAGGACATTTTTTAAACCCTGACTTAGGATGTTTGCCCTTGTCATCAGCCATGACAGAAATGGACAAGACCAACAGCAGCAAATACAGATTCGCCTTCTAACAAAAAACAAGCCAACTATAAACACAGACACACACAAGCCTTTTAAACTAAGGCTAACTATAGCTACTGATAAGCTTTCTAATAAAAAACAAGCTAACTGTAACCACAGACACACACACAAGCCTTTTAAACACAAGCTTAATATATGCACACACCTAAGTCTAATAATTATGAAATACTCTCCTAATAAAAAACAGGTTAAATATACATTCTGACACACAAGCCCTTAAAGTAAGGCTAACAACACAAAGAAATGTAAATAAGCCTTCTAATAAAATAAGGCTAAATACAATCACACTTCTTTTCTATTGTATACATCAAACTACTACTAAATTTTTAATCTAAAGCTATGACAACGGTCACTAAATAAGCACACAATATTATGAACAAGCAGAGAGCGACAGAAAGTCACTTATTAAACTAGTATTCAGACAGAATCTAAATAGGCCTAATAAAAAATGAGGCCAAATAACTTAAGTAATGAAAGGCACACACAACGGAAAGGGAAGAGTACAGTTCTGCACACTTACCATAAATGTAGATGTTAAGAGTGTATTCACTGTTGCAGTCATCACATTTGGGTTATCTGCTTGCAGTAGCCCTCAGTCGGCCTGATCATCAAAGTCTTGGGTCCAGCGTCGGTTGCTGTCTCATCTTCCGTAACGTCAGGTAGTCAGGGGTATAAAGCATGCAGCCGACGCCATTACATCAGTTTTTCTTGCGCTGGAGGGAGGGTAACAGACTGCAACAGTGAACATCTACATTTATAGTAAGTGTACACAAATGTACTATGTTCTTCGGGTTTCACTGCTGCAGTCATCACATTTGGGTAGATTCCCAAAGCTAAGGATGGGAGGAGGAATTTAGATAGCATTAGGACCAGCTATAAGGCCCTGCAAGACTGCTGTGGCAAAGCCAGCTCTGGATTTAGAGAAAATTGGCAAATAGTAATGCTTGGTGTATGTACAGAACTCCAAGTAGCAGCTTCTTGGATGTCCCTGGTAGGGACACCTCTGAGAAAGGCTGTAGAGGTAGATGCAGCCCTAGTTGAATGTGGTCTAATCCCCTGCGGGATAGGCTTTCCATGGTGCTTATAACAGAAATTAATGCAATGGCCTATTCATTTAGAAATAGTTTGCTTTGAAATGGCCTTCCCCTCTGCCTCTGCAGCTAATGCCACCACAAGTTTGATTTCCTTTGAGGTTTAGTCCTGTCCAAGTAATATCTAAGTTGTCTGTGCACATCTAAGGAGTGCAATATCCGTTCCCCTTTGTTCTGTGGGTTAGAAAAGAAAGTTGGCAAATGAATGGACTGATTAAGAGCCACACTGGATACTACCTTGGGCATAAAGGATAGATTGGTCCTGAGGGACACCCTGTCCGCATGAAAGATGATGAAAGGTTCCACTGCCTAAGAGCCTGTAATTCAGATACCCTTCTTGCTAAACTGATTGCTAAAAGAAAGGCTGTTTTCCAGGAAAGGAATTTTAACTCTGCACTTGCAGCTGGCTCAAAAGGAGGTAGATGAGTTTTGCCAAGGTCCCAGGCTAGAGTTGGGGCTCTCCTGGGTGGTCTTAAGTTTTTAGCCCCTCTGAGGAACTGCTTGAGCAGTGGATAAGAGAAGAGGGGTGGTTCTGTGTTGTAATGAGCTGAAATGGCTGAAGCATGAATTTTGATGGAGGAAAAGGAAAGGCTCTTGTGAAGCATCTCAGTTAAGTATTGAAGAATCTGAGGTAAATTGGGCATTGCTGTGCCCATCCCTTGAGTTTGATTCCAGGCACAGAATCTTTTCCATTTTTCACCATAAGATTTTCTAGTACTAGGCCTTCTTGCCTACAAAATGACATCCAACACTTGCTTACTGAGGGATGGTAACAGAGAGATTAGGTAATTAGCCAGGCTGCCAGGTTCAGGGTTTGAAGCTGAGGGTGCAGAATCTGGCCCTTCTGCTGTGACAGCAGGGTAGGGGGGTCTGAGGCAGGTGCCATGGAGCCAGCAGTGACACACTGGGCAAGAGGGGGTACACCAGTGTTGGCGTGGCCAGTCTAATGCAGTCAGTATCGCCCTGGGTTTGTCCTGTATGATCTTTAGTAGTACTTTGGGGAGGAGAGACAGAGGAGGAAAGGCATAAACTAATAGATTTTTCCAGCTGAAGGACAAGGCATCCACTTTCCAAGCTTGTTTGTGGGGAGTCCTTGTGCAGAATTTGTCCAATTGGTAGTTCTGGGGGGAGGCAAACAGGTCTATATCTGGGCTCCCCCACTTGTTTATCAACATGTTGAAAGTCTTTGGTTCCGGTTTCCACTCGTGTGGGTCCTTGAGATTTCTGCTTAGTTCGTCTGTCAGTGTATTTAGTTTTCCTGGCAGGAACTGAGTCTGTAGATGCACTTGGTAGCGCAAGGCTGTGTTCCACAGAGCCATGGCTAGTCTGCAGAGGGGGTATGAATGGGTACCACCCTGCTTGTTTATGTACCACATAACAGTGGTGTTGTCAGTCTTTACCATTAATTGTCCTGGAAGAATGTGGTCCTTGAAGGCCGTCAGAGCATGCTGTACAGCTAACATTTCTTTTTGATTGATATGCAGGTGCATCTGATTCGGATTCCATTTGCCCTGAATGCACTGCCCTGCCAGGTGAGCGCCCCCCCCCCCCATGCACTGTCTGATGCATCTGTTGTTAGGGTTTGGGCAGCAGAGGGTAGAGTGAATGGTAGTCCCTTGTTTTGGGGGCAGGCCTCTGCCCACCAAAGGAACTTTAACTGTAGGTAAGGTATGATAGGAATCATCACTTCTAGATCCTGAGAATGTTAATACCATAGGCTTTTTAGATACCATTGTAGTTTCCTCATATGCAGTCTTGCATATGGAATTAGTAGAATGCAGGAGGCCATGAACCCCAAGGCTTGCAGTATTTGCCTTGCAGATAGCAGGGTTTTTGTAGCCATTAGTTTGAAGTAAGTTATCAAATTAATTTGTTTCTCTGGTGTGAGGAAAGCCATCTGGGAAGTTGTGTTCAAGCTTGCTCCCAGGAATACAATTTATTGACAAGGTACAAGACGCAATTTCTTTTCATTTATGGATACCGCAGACAAGTTAGCACCCTTTATACAAATGCCAGATGATTCAAAAGCATGTCCTGGCTTTCTGCCTGAATTACACAATCGTCCAGGTATGGGTATATTTGAATACATCTTTACCTGCAAAATGCAATTACTGGAGCTAAGTACTTTGTGAATACCCTGGGCGCAGTAGATAAGCCAAAGGGCAGTGCAGAGAACGGATAGTGCATGTAGCCTGCTTTGAAGCGTAGGTATTTTCTGCAAGATTCCCTGATTGGGATGTGCAGGTAGGCTTCCTTTAAATCCAGTGTTGCCAACCAGGCATCCTTGCCTAGCATAGGAAGTAACTGGTGAAGAGTTAGCATCCTGAATTTTGGGATTACTAAAAAGGTGTTTAGGATAGAAAGGTCGAGGATAGGACGCCATGAGTTGTCTTTTCTGGGTACCAGGAAAAGTCTTGAGTAGAAACCTTGTCCCTTTTCCTCTTCTGGTACACAGTCTGAATAGCCTTTATGCTTAAGAGAGAGAGTACTTGCTTTTGAGCCTCTGCCCACTGATTTGGGGGTAGATCTGGCCAACCGTTTGGGGTTGGTAATGTATGGAAGTGAAATCTGTATCCTTGGGAAACTATAATAATTAAAACCCATTTGCCCTGGGTAATGAGTTCCCAGTTTTTTGCCTGCAGAGCAATCTTTCCCCCTAAAGGAGCAGTCAATTGAGAAGTGCTTGGAAGTTTTAAAGTTAAGTCATTGAGAAAGATTACCATAAGGGGGAGTCTTACTACTCCCTGATTTGGAAGTGGGAGCCACCCACTGCTTAGTCCTGTGCGTACCCTGGGACTGGTTTTGGGTTTGGACTGAAGGCCTGGAAAAGGCAGGAAAGGATCAATTCTTAAAGGGCAAATGCCTACTAAATCTTGGAGGCTGTACCTGTAGGAAATCTTTTACAGTTTGCATAGATTTAGCTTTTTCCTCCATCTTTTGAAGTACTACTACTGCTTTGTTGCCAAACAGGCGGTCCTGACTTAAGGGAGCATCCAGCAATTTAGCTTTAACAAGATCTGGCAAGGATTGCTCCTTAAGCCAAGCATGCCTTCTAAGTACAGACCCAGTGACAGTAGCCCTGCAAGATGCCTCTAGTGAATCAAAACCACATTGCAAAGTATGTTTTCCAACTTGTTCAGCAGAATGCATTACATCCTGTAAATCCTTATTTTCAGCACAGTCAGGAATCAACATCATTTTCTGTTTAAGCAATCCAATAATATGCTGCCGATACTTTAACATATGAAACTGGCAGTTTAAGGCCCTAATGGCCAAGGTTGCAGAAGTGTACACCTTCTTACCCCATCTATCAAGCACCCTGAAATTTCTATCAGAGGGGGTAGGATTTTTGGCAGTAGTAGCCTTAATGCCCTTGGTCCCTGTGAAATGGTCTCTGGATCCACAGTAGGATTTTTAAAGAGGAACTTGTAAGAGTCAGGGACCCTGTAACATCTATCAGGTTTTCTGGGAACCGGAGGTAAAGAATCAGGGGCAAAGCTAGAGTCTGAAAAGGCATCATCAACAATGTCTAGTACAGGAGGGATAGCTAAATGGCCTGTGTTGGGGCAGAGGTAAGAAATCCCTAAGCCTCTTTTTAGAATCAGAGTAATCCTGGCTTTCCCAGCGAAAATGCTCCTCATAGGTAGATAAGGGTAAATCCTGGTCATCAGAGGAAACAGAAATTTCAGAATCCTGATCAGAAGTATCATAAGCAAATTCAGTCCTATGTCTCAGAGGGGGAAGGTTGGCTTCCCATGATTATAGTAATAAGGTCTTCAGCCATTCTTATAATTTGTTTTTTAGGCATAGAGGCCTGACCATGCGGTCTGGGCGTCTGTTTTCTAAGCATGATTCGAGTTTTAGGCCTTGAAGAAGATGGCGTCGGTTTAATATGCAAGTCAGTAGACCTGAATACACCCTCAGAAGCTGGTGCCTGCACAGCGACTCCAGGCCCATCCAAGGTAGAGACATCCGCAGGTTCCATAGTTGAAGCATCTTGTGGCATACCGGTCTCCGAATTGGTCTAAGTAGAGGCCTGCGAATCTGAAGTAGCGGGTATCACGGGCTGCAAAAGCACCTCACTGAGTACCAGCGAATTGGCGACTAACTTAGGAGAAGCGTTGTTGGCAGCTTTGTACCTAGGCGGCCTGTCTCTATCTTTGCATTTTTTTGGAATGTCGGTAGTCGGGTGGGCTTACTGAAGACATATCTGGATAATTGAACAGAGTACCAAAATATTTAGGAGCGAAAATATACAGACGCAGACGATGAATAGTTTGTTGTTTAAATAAGAGACAAAACCAACAGCAAGGTACGTCGAGGTCATGGCCTAGGCAAGGAGTGCAGTACGAATTAAATTCTTTATGAGGTATTTGCTTTCCACAAGAAATACAATTATTGACTTTTACTGACATCGGTTTAGAGCAAGAAAAAGTTTCCCCAACGGGGTACTTAGCTTTAGTTGAAGACTTCAGTTCTGAAACTCGAAAACGAAAATTTCAGGAGTCGGCTGACCGGCACTTGCTAACTGCTTCTGCTTCAGGCACCACACAGCAAGGAAGACTGATGTAATGGCGTCGGCTGCATGCTTTATACCCCTGACTACCTGACGTCATGGAAGATGAGGCAGCAACCGACGGAGGACCCATGACTGACAATCAGGCCGACTGAGGGCTACTGCAAGCAGATAAGCCAAATGTGATGACTGCAACAGTGAAACACGAAGAATATCTACAATATGAAGCTGTAAGAGCTTTACTAACTATAAAATTCTAGAAATATTGGAAAATATTGAAAAAATATTTTGTAATAGAAGAAAAAATAGAGCTGATACTGGCCCGAGCTAGTAGAACCTCCGATCAGTTGCAGCGGCAAACTAGATGGTAAATCAGGGTGCATCATGGGATAGGAACTTGGTCTTGAGCTACTTGAAATCCTCGAGCTTTGCAGTAGGTGCCAACTTGGAGCCAAGGGATCAGTTCCTAACCCCATCGGTAAAGAATGAACGGCGAGACAGAACAACTTCACATAACATGTTTAAGCTCCTGAAGTTCTTTTCCTATCTCTTGAAGGGATATGAACATGGCTGCATCATTAAAACCAAATATGGCGGTATTGTATAGTAGTGCAGCCGTAAGTTTTGCCTTGAAATCCTCAGGCAAAGTCTGCAATCTCAGCCAGGAATATCTCCTGAGGACAGCACCAGATGTTACTACAGAATGCCAGGTAACCCTGAATGAAACTGCCAAGAGGGAAAAAAGCTGGGATTTTACTGCTGAGTCTGGGAGATCTGTCTGCAATTTGGAGGCCTGTGAAGGCAGGGCCAGAACATACTTAGGCATGTGCGTCTGATAATGTCCCTAAAAGCCAGTGTGGTAGAGGTGTAGACCTTTTTTCCAATTCTCTCCATCATTTTATTGTCCTTATCTGAGGGGAGGAGGATGGTGGAGGGCAGTAATTTGCTGGTTTTATCGGCAAACAGATCACAGCTGGGTCTGCAAGAGAACACTTGTACAGGTAACTACTGTCCTCAGGAACCTTATAGAACCTGTCTGGTCTTTTAGCAGCAGGGGGTTGTGAATCAGGGTTTTCAGATGCCGCAAGAAAGGCATCTTGGAAAGCTGGCAAAACAGGTGGAATGGCTGAAGGAGCAGGAGAATCTATTTGTAAGAGGTCATAGTACCTCTTTTGTACTTCCAAGACCTGTGAGCTTTCCCACTTGAAAAATTCCCTCATTCTGAAGATAGCTTCTCCAAATGTAACAGCCTCTTCTAGAGAATCCCTGCCACTGGAATCCACTTCAGAGGAGTTAAAACCCAGAAGAGAGTCTATTTGAGTGAAGTAAGCCAAAGACTCATCTGAAGAGGATTCATCTTCTTCAGTGGCCTCTTGTTCAGAGATGTACTCCTAGGAGGAGGAGGGGAACTAGGAGATGCTGGAAGAGGTGGTTGCAAAGTGGAAGGCCCAAGTGCCATAAAGGCATTTAAAATCCCTTGAGAAAAGGTTTGCCAGTCTGGGGAAGGCTCCTGACTAGGAGACGCATTTTTGTTTGTGTGTTCTCTTGAAAGGAAGGCCTTCCCTAGACTGGAATGGAAGGGCCAAAGTAGGTGTAGGCTCTAGATCAGACATTGGTAAAACCTCAATGGAAGGGGCAGAAGTACTACGAGGAAAGGTTTGAAGGAGCAAGCCATGGTTCCCCCTTACTGTCCATAACAGACATCTGTGATACCTCTGCAGATGTGAAGGAACCCTCCTTAGTGGCTTCTAAATTAGTACCTGCCGAAGGAGAAGGACCAGACACCGTACGTACCTCCGGGCCTTCACCAGCCTTAAAATGGATGTCCAGGATCAGAGTTGCAGACGAAAACTCAGGTCTTACCTTTTTCATCTTTCTTCGGGGGCTCACCCAATGGACCTGGAGTACCTTCCATCCCTAAGGCTAGTTGCTTTAGTCTCTGGTTTTCAAGACACATATTAAAGGTAGGTAGACGACTGCGGAATGTTTAGGGATGAATGCCTGACAGATGGCACAGGGCTTGTAATCATGATTGGACCCCAGACAGAAAAGACACTGGTCACGGTTGTTTTTCTCAGTGGCAGTTGCCCTTCCTGGATGACATTAACCTCTAACAAGTATGCATTAGCAAAAGCGTAATAAGGTTTTCCTCAATGGGGCACTTACCTGAAAAACTTTCAGCAATCAAACAGTGAAGCTGCTGTTTGGACTGGCAGCAGAAAAGTTCTGAGGATGGTACATGCAGACGTCACTTTTATAGTTGATGTCAACTGTTCTACATGCAGTGTTGCATGTATCTTGCAGTAGCTTAAGTCTTTGGTATACTGGCCGGATATTTGGGTTGCCTAGGTAGGGAATCTCCCTGATGTTATGAATACAACATGGGAACAGAAGGACATCACATATTCACCTTTGTTTAAAAAGTCGGGGGGGGGGGACAACACAGGAAGGTGAATTGCTTTAGTTACATTCTCTATAGCCACCAAGAGGAGGACGGAGGGATCCATACAAAGAGGCACCCTATCTTTATGGAAAGCCAAAATATGGTGGGACAGAAGAGAGGACCTTTAACTCAGATACACATCTGGCAGAAGAGACTGCTACCAAAAAAACAATGTTTTCCAAGACAAAGGCTTCAAATCAGTGGTAGCAGTGGGTTCAACTACATGACCAGCAAACACCTGCAACATGAAATGCAAATTCCATGGTGGAACAGAATCCTGAAGAGGAGGTCGTAGCAGAAAAGTACCCCAAGGGAGATCTTCAAAATCTTCACAGCAGCCAGAGGCACATCATCCCTTCTAATGAGGAAGTTGGAAATGGCTGCCAACTGCACTTTAATCGTAAAATAACTGAAATCAATGTTAAACTCACAAGAAAATGCAGAACTGCCTCTAAGGGAGCTGAAAAAGGAACAAAACACTGATAGCCACCAGCTAAACAGTGTTTCCACTTGATAGCGTACACCTTCCATGTAGACATCATCTGGGAGAAGAACAAAATATGCAGCACACTGCTGGAAAGTCTGGGATTTCTGGCCATCAGGGGAGCCGGAAAAAACATTATTAGCTTTAGAGTCTGGAGATTGGGTGGATACACACTGGCATGATGGCAGATGAGATCTGGAAGGGGATCAAGCACCCAAGGGGGAGGTACTTCAGAAGAGGTCAAAGAAAGAACCACCAAGACCCCTTTTGGCCCCATCAGGTTATGAGGATTACAGTCACTCTGCAGAGGGCTGCCTTCGGAAGAAAATTTATGATTAAAGAGGTCAGAAGATAACTGTACAAGAGACCCAGAGGCCAAGCATATAGAACAGCATCCCTGGGTGACTGCCCCTGAGGAGGGACTGAAACGTAACAGTTGCATCACCATCCAGCATTATATGCGACAATCAGGCCACCAGCTACTCTCGATTCAATGACCACGTGTGTGGAAGAAGAAGGTTTCTGCTTAGATGGTCTTCCAAAATGTTGGACCTCCCTGGGATATGTGTTACAATCAGAAATTGCTGAGATGAATCACGCACTGCCACACCCTCATGACCTCCTGACAAAAAGGGTATCGTCATGGTCCTCCATGTTTGTTCAGATACCAAACAATTGACATATTGTCAGTTTGGAGTTCGATCACTCCCTTGGGGCGAAAATCCTGAAAAGCCTGCAACACCAGGAGGACCATCCTTACTACCAAGACATTGAAGAATGGCCTTGGAAGAGGACCAGGTCCCTTGAATGGTCCTCCCTTCAAAATGCCCCCCCCCCAGAAGATAGGCACCCACTGCGACCATAACCAGGGGGGAACAAACAGACTCCTGTTGGAAACTGAGGGAGACCCCAGCAACCACCTGATCTAATCTGGACTGCCAGAATTAAGGGAGAATCCACTGGATGAGTTACACAAGACCACTGCACTGCCACAGTCCATTGCAGAGCCCACATGTGATGCCTAGCAAGTGGGACCGGCCATGTGCCCCAACAGAATCAGAAGGAGAAAGGCTGGAGAATGCTTTCCTACAAAAAAACAGAGAGACTGCCTGACACCAAAGACAGGAAATTCTGGATGCTGGCAGTTTTGCAATCTGAGAAATAATGTCCAAGTGGCAATCTATGAATTCTAGGGATTAAAATGGTTGCAGGGTTTACTTCTGATAACTGATCATGATCCCAAAGGAACAACATAGCTAGAAATAAGATGTCCCTACCTGTGACTAAGAACTCTCATATAGGAGCGGACAGGTGCCAATCGTCCAGTTAAGGAAAGATGTGAAACCCCTGTAGCCACAGCCAGGCTGCTAAGAGTGTCATGCATTTGGTAAACACACACAGGGGTAGTGGGTGAGACCAAACAGCAGCACTCTGAATTGGTAATGATCAGCTCCTAAATGAAAGAGCAGAAACCTCCTGAAATGCCTCCTCTCTCTTCATATGATAGTAGGCATGCTTGATATCAATTGAGCACATCCAGTCATCTTTCTTAAGCAGAGGTAATGTGGACTGTACTTGAACCATTCAGAACTTGGACCGTTTTACAAAAGGACTGAGATTTCTCAAATCACAAGCTGTCCTGACGTCCTTGTTCTTTGCAGTCAAAAAGAATTTTCAGTAGACCACACATCCTTAATTGGTCTTGTGGCCAGTCTTGGATGACCCAATTTCTCAGCAGTTTCTGAATCTCAATGGCTGCTTCCTGTTTCTGACAGAGCGGAAGTTCTGGGAGAAGAGAGATTCAAATTTTGAACTTATAAAATTTGAAGTGAATAACCTCTGTATAAGAAATTAATAATCTCTGGATAGGATTCTTAACACACATGTGTCCGAGGTAATGGCCATCCATACTTTCAGATGTAGAGCCAAATGACCCCAGAACGCCTCCAGAGCAGGCCAGTCAGGCAACCCCATAAGGATCACTGAAAGGGCCTCCCTAAAAAAGCTCTGCAAACGCTCTGATTCAGCAGACTGCAACTGCCTTTGAGTTGTCACTTAATCAATCCATCCAGTTGCCTACCTTCTTTCCTTCACCTCAGTCCTCTAGTGAGAGGATTTTTACACACCTTAGATGTGAACAGACAACTCAAATTACACCTCTGGTGTAGAGGTTAAGGCTACCAGAAGCACTGTTTTCCATGTGCAAAACTTTAGGGAAGAAGAAGCTGCTGGTTCAAAAGGGGCCTAGGTAAGTTTTTCCAGTACATCATAGAGGAGAAACTGGTTTCCTGGGGGGAGTCTTTAGAAAAAGGGTAACTTCTAGCCTGGAAGCTAGGGGAGGGGTCAAAGGCAAGTGGGCAGACAAGGCAGAACAATGGACTTTAACTAAGGAGTAAGAAAGGCTACTGTTGAGTAACTCACACAGGTAGGAAAGCACTAGGGGAATGTCTGCACAAAAAGTATCCACTTTCCTTTTTTTTAGCACCAAATGGAAAATCTTCTCCACTTGGAAATATACGATTTTCTAGTAGTGGGTTTCCTGGTCTCCTGCAAAAACCTTAGCACGTCCTTACAGAATACATGCTTGAAAGGGATCAAAAGTTGATCACCCACAGGGTCAGCTGTAGAGTTAGCAAATGTGGGTGAATCAATGACCCCTTGTCCTGAGTGAACAGGTCCATCCAGTGAGGTGACTTGTAGTGATGACCCTTGGCTAACGGCAGAAGAGGGAACAAGTGCTGAATTGGCCAAAAGGGAGTCACTAACAAGATTTCTGGTTTGTCCTGTAGAATATAACGGGACTTTCTGAATTAGGGGGAAGGGAGAACCTCCCCTTCTGTGAGAATGAGAGGGCGTCCACCTTCCACATGAGGATGAGCGACCCTGGCATAAAAGCAAGGAAGTTGTCTGTTCATAGGGTAGGCAAATAGGTCCAATTCTTAAGTACCCCACTGTTGAACTAGGTCCAGGAACACATCCCTGTGGAGCATCCACTCGTGAGATTGCGTCATGGACCTGCTTAATGCATCTGCCACAGAGAGTTCTGAGCTGAAGGATGGTACACAGCATGCAGAGTTACCTTGTATAAGGCAGCCAATTCCCAAGCTTTGATGGCCAAACGACAGAGGAGATAAGATTTTGTGTCCCCCACCCCTCACTTGTTTACATACCAAAGGACTGTGGTACTGCCTGTGAGGATCTTTAGGGCTCCTGCCAAGAATAAAAGGTGAAAGGTCTGTAAGGCTAAAAATAAAGCCCTCATTTCCCTGATGTAGACATGTTCCTTCCTTTGAGAGGGGGACCAAAGGCCCTGAAATTTCCTCAAAGCAAAGGTTGCTCCCCACCCAAGCCTGAGGAGTCTGTAAAGAGTTGCTGACCTGGTTGAGTAACCTGAAGAGGTAGGCCAGGGTTCTGACAGAGTTGCTGCATCCACCAACCTAACTCTGCTGTCAGGCAGGGAAGGAGAGGAATCATGACATCTAAGGGATGAACATGCTGGAACCAAACTGTCTTGAGAAACCACTGGAACTTTCTCATGTGTAGCTTTGCACAAGGCAGCAAGGGAGTAGTAAAAGCCATAAACCCCAGCAGTCTCTGGCCGTGATGGAAGGAACAGGTAGAACAGCCTCCATGAATGCACAGAGATAAGTTACTTTCTCCACAGGGAAAAAAAACATCATCAAATCTGTGCGAAACCTGCACCCCAGGAATACAAAATCCTAACTTGGTGTGAGACATGACTGAGATTTACTGTGAAACCCAGTGCTTGCAGAAAAGGGATGGTTAAGTTCAAATGTTGAGTTAAGATGTCGGGGCTACTGACCAGTAACAGCAGATCATCTAATATGGGTAAACTTGAAGTCCATTCAGTCAAATGTGCAATGGCGGAGGCGAGGTACTTTGTGAATACCCTTGGTGCAGTAGGAAGACCAAAGGGCAAGGCAGTAAATTTAAAGTGCAAAGAACCCACAGAGAAGAGCAAAAATCTTCTGCATATACCTATACACCCCCCTCTTCAGGTATGCATCTCTGAGATCCATAGTAGCTACGAAAGTTTGAGGGGACAAGGGGCAGAAGAGTAGGTAAGGATAGCATTCTGAAGGAAGGCACCACCAGGAAGATGCTTAGAGAGAGATCTAAGATAGGCCTCCAACGGCTATCTTTCCTTGGAGACATCCTGGAATAAAACCCCTTCCCTGCTGGTCTTGAGGGACAGAGTGAATGGTGCCTTGTTTGGAAAGTTGAAACAGATGCAGCTGACTGGAGGAAGGTTGAGGTATTCCCTAAAAAGTAGGGTCAGTCTTCCAAGGCATAAAGTATCTGTTTTTGGATGACTGAAATCACCCAGGAGTCCTGAGTGATCTCCATCCAAGGTGGTAGGGAAAGGGAAACGCAAAGGGACAAAGGGAGTAATGCATCACAGAGGACTTTGTCTGGGCTGAAACAGCTGCTGATGAGGGGCCACAACAGCAGCTGCAGGAGTAACAGAGTTGGCCTGTGGGTGCCTCCTGGAAGGCTTGCAGGGTCTAGTTCCAGAAGAAACAGAAGTGGAGGAATGAGCAGGTTTCCTAACAAAGGAAGTCTTGGCAGGGAAATTTCTACGTAGTGTTTCAAATCCTGGAGTTCCTTACCTTTTTCCTTCAATGATTTAAACAACTCTGCAGCTCATTTTATTAATAGTTTCCCCAAGGAAAGCTCTTCCATGGGAGAATCCCCCCCATTAGACTCCTCCTCTGGGGAAACACATTCTAGAGGAGAGGGAATTTAAGTGGAGTATGCTAAAGAGTCTTCATCAGATAAAGACTCCTCAATCTGTGTCATGAATTTGAAGTTCTGCAGGCTATACTGAAATAAGGGCTTGTACCCTGGCCAGCTGCTCTAGAGAAGAGGCAAAGGCCGGGCCCGCTATGGCTGAAGATGAAGCTGCAGTCCTCACAGCCATCAGGGCCTTAATAAGGCCCTGGAAAAAAGCTTCCCAATCTGACATTAGGGTATTAGGACCAAGAACATGCCTAGTCTTGCTTCTTTTTCACAGGCTTTGCCTATTGAGAGAGAAGGCGGATGTAGGCCTAACCGCTGGTAGTTCTTTGGACAAGGAAGCTGGAGCGGTTCCAGAGTCTTCTAGAATTACTAGTCGAGGTTCTCCCAAGTCGTCCGAACAGGACATCTGCATAGCCTCGGATGTGCTAGGATCCATACTTCTGATGGCTTCCATTTCGGTATCCGCCAAGGGGGCGGACCCTACCTCCAATCGTACCTGTGGGTTTTCATCAATCTCAAGGGGTACGTTGGCGGGAGCAGGCACAGCTAAAGAGGATTCCGGCCTAACTTTGCTGACCTTCCTCTTTACAGATTGCTCAGAAGTACTCTCAGAACCCTCCACAGCGTCCCTAGCCAGATGTCTGAGTCTTTGGTTTTCCAAGTATAAACAGAAAATGGAAATCAAAGTGTAGACCAACCTTGCTAGAAGTAGTAAATATAGTAACAGACACAAAACTAATGAAATTAGGATCTTTAGAAAATGGAATGCGCAAACTACATAGAAAAAAATGGGAATTGTGGGAACAGTATACATGTCCCTTGCCCCCTCATACGCCATTTTATACACGGGGGAATTTGAGAAACCATTTACATATGTGACTGAGTTCTTTAAAAGCAGGGTGGTCATCTACAAGCGTTTTATAGATTACTTTTTTTTTTTTTTATTTACAGAGGACCAATTGGTGATTTTGAGGTACTTGTTGAAAAACGGAGTTCCAATCTTCATGGTTTGAGATTTAGTTATCAAGTGAATTATGATTTTATTAATTTTATGGAATTATGTTTCTTTGTGGACAAAAATCAGAATGTTCAGTTCAAGCCTTTCTGCAACACTACCGCAGTTAATAATTTCTTACACGCTTCCAGCATGCATCCACCCCATCTTATTGAATCCCTACCTTATGGGGAATTTAAATGTATTTTTATGAATACTTCTCAGGAAAATTTACGGGGTACCTATCTAAATGAAGCTGAACAAAGACTGTTGTGTAGGGGGTTATTCACATAAAACTCTGAAAGTAGCAAGAAAGAAGGTAGTGAAGGGAGAAGGTAGGGGGGAATATATTTAACTTTGGTGTAAGCAATTGTATTAATAATGATGAAGGGATTCAGGAAGGAGACAAGAGAGTCTTTTATGTTATGAAATATAGTCCCTTGTCAGATAAGATTATACGTTTAGTTAAGGAATTATGGCTGATCATTAGTTCAGATTATTTTTGACACTATTCCCTAAAAAAGTGAGCTTCTCCTATAGTCGTTTTCATAATTTGAAGGAGTTATTGAATAACCCAGTTACATTGGATAGGGGTACGCTGAAACATGGGACTTTCCCATGTGGGTGTTGTAGTCTTTGTCATAGAATACATAATTTATCAGGTACGGTAATCAATGGTAGGAAGTACTGGTCAAGGGGGAAATTTAATTGTAAATCATGTGGAGCAGGAACACGGTTTAAGAGGCAGGATTTAAATGAGCTATACAATGATTAACTGACAATGACTAGAAGGTTTACAAGTGATTTATAATGTTTACAACTACAGTTGTTTCAATGCTGTCTGTGATGTAAACTGTTTGCAACTTAAGTCATATTTTGTATGTTTTCCATTTATATAAATGTAAGATTGCCTTTGTCATATATGGAAATTTAATAAAGATGTTGGAAAAATAAAACTACTACTAACATACATGTTTTTTTTTTTGGGGGGGGGGGGCAACAATTGTTTTAAAACACTAATGTTGCAAGCTGGCAGCAGCAGTACCTCAAAGACAGGAAGAGGACATTGGTAATGGAGTGGTATCAGATGTGCCCCAGGAAAGGTGTGTGTGTCTGTGTGTGCACATGCACACATGGTTGCTTATATGAAGTTTCAATTACTGTTGGTAAGACTGCCCTGGAAGGCACTGGCTCAGACTGAGGTGGATAAAATCCCGGGGAGTCAGCAAGTCCCTTTTTGATCTGTAGCTGTACCATGCACAATTTATAGGTTCTGGAAATTATTCAAGGTAGCAGTGCACATTTACTGTATGCACTTAAGGCCAATTCTGCCCTGCATATAATTTAGTAGCAGAGGTTGAGATCACAAGACCACAGCACCTGTCATACACAATTTAAAGAAAGCATGTGGACTTTTATATCTGTTCATTATAATTCTCAAAAATGTCCAGTGAGGGTTTAACTGTGACCCCAACAGACTGACTGCTTCCTTCAGCCAGGGATCAATCAGAGCAGGAAACCCTGTACCTGCTGAGGTTCCCTTTGGCATTAGATACAAACCAGTCAATTCAAGTAAGGAAATGCTTTTGCCTTGTAAGAAGAGATAAGCCACCACTATATTACTTCCATACATTTGGTGAACACCAACTGGGGGCTGAAGTAAAACCAAGCTGCAGGGTTCTGAACTGAACATGACTGGCCCTATTTTGAAGTAACTTCCAGGATGCCCTGCAATTTTATGTGCAAATACAAACATCCTGAAGGTCAAAAAAGCACATCCAGTCTCCTATGTATAGACATAGGAGGTGCGACTGCAGCATGCCTATGCAAAATGACTTCTTGGGTTTCTTAGGCCACCAAGATTCAGCATGAACCTAAGGTGCCGTGTCACTTTTGGACAAACAGTGGATCTGAATAGTATTCCACCCCTTTGGCATGCAGGGACCCCGTGGATAGCTCTTTTTCAGAGGAGAAGTTGTTGCATCTCCATCACTGCCTGCATCTTCTAATGCACTGGAGATTCTGGCAAATATGAATAGCATTTTGGTCATGAACAGTATGATGCATCTATTTTTAAAACTCTCCCCTTATGCACCACTCCTGCCAATGGTTCGGACTGTCTTAGTAGTACAAGAACCCTCTTCTAGCTAGTTTTAGCTACAGAAAGTCTGAGCAGGAGTCAGAACGTCAGAGACCTTCCCCCAAGGAGAAGGCAACGTCCTTGGTATCGCAGTCTCCTCTGGCCATTAAGCAACTGGAGTTTCTGGTACTTTGGTGAGAGTGACTGACCATGACCAACGTCCTTTAACTGCAAGTTCCACTGGGTTTGCAAAACAAAGCTCTTTCTTGGTTTTCTTTAGATCCAGGTAAATGAATGATGTAAAACAAAAACACCAAGATGATGATGCACCACCAAATTAAACTTTATTTCCTGGTACCTCGGCTTTTTGCCTTCAAAGGATAACTACATTCACCAAGCCAGCATCTTAAATACATACATAATAAAGTGCTTAACAATTTAATAAATCACTCAATTATCCAATTAAATAATTCCATAATAATCCCAATATTCAACTACTATCCATACAAAAGTGAATAAAGATACCCAAGTGATTATATAGAGCACATACAACTTTTTTTTAAATACGTATAAAATACATAAACATATATACCTTGAAGTATGTTCTACAATTTATCTAAACATACTTCAAAACCCTACTAACATTCGTACCAAGTTTATAAATATTTAAAGCATCCACAACTTTTCAAAAATTCAAACAAACTTCCTGGCTTAAACCACCAGGATGAAGGGTACCAAAATTAAAAATATATGTAGTTTCTAAATAATTTATTGAATTGTTAAAGCACTTTATTATGTATGTATTTAAGATGCTGGCTTGGTGAATTTAGTTACCCCTTGAAGGCAAAAAGCAAGGTATCAGGAAATAAAGTCGAATTTGGTGGTGCATCATATTTTTGGTGTGATTTTGTTTTATTATTTTACACTTTGGTGTTTTGCTGCTAGTGTGTTTGGGAAGTTGATGCGGTTTCCACCATGGAGAAGGAGAATGCCAGCAGTAGCAGTGCTAGCAGTTCTTCGTTTGTGAATTTCGTTAAAGAAAAGGAGACCAAATTTCAACAGTCGAATCCATGGGGTCCACCTGAGGATAATAGTTCAACACGGCATTTGAACAGTTGGAGAGACTCCTTTCTAAACAAGTGAGTTTGTTTTAGGACACAAAATTGTCGGAGAAATATGCAAGCTTAAAAATTACACCGAGAGGTTTACATATGAATCTTTTACCAGCTAGTGACTTTGGTGAGGATGAGCAAGACCCTTCTGAAGAATGGAAGCAGGTAGCTCTTTAATGTACCCTTGCGTGGTTGAAAATTCTTGTAAAACATAATAGGGCCTTGGACAAATTATGGAATGACATTTTTGCTTTGGAGGAATCCTTGAAAATAAAAAGTTATGTTCTTACCATAACGTTCCATGTGAATTGTTCATCTCGCCTTTGTTCTTACACATGGGGTTCGGAACCGATCCTTGGCTCCGAATCAGCCACATCACCAGCTCCGCATCTTCGAGAAAGCTCAAGGCACAGTAATATCCCATGATCCTCAGGTGCTAACCCTCAGATCTAGTTTGTTATACCAGAAGAATCCCTCTATAAACTGTGTCCTAAACACTTAGAACAAACACTACACACTGTCTGGTACCCTGCCATCAAATAAAGGAGAAAAGATGCCATTCCTGATGAACAAGTAATAAGCTGAATGCTAACAATGTCTAGAGAAGACTGAACAAGAATTCAGTCGAACCCGTTCTCCCAGACTGCAGGACAGGGGATGGAGGGGGGGGAATGTAAGAACAAAGGCGAGATTAACAATTCACATGGAACGTTATTGGTAAGAACATAACGTCTTAATGTGAAATTGTTCAATCTCACCGTTTGTTCTTACACACTGGTAGCGTCCCTAGCTCCTTTTTCCTGGGTGGCTCAAGGGAGAACATTCCTGAGTACAGTGGAACCAAACGTCGCCCTGTCCCTGGAGTTTTTGTCTAGTTTATAGTGGGCGATAAAAGTATGTGGTTTTGCCCAAGTTGCCGCTGCACAAATGGTATCTAAAGGCAAACGAGCGGTATGGGCTAAAGAGGTAGCAATTGCCCTTGTAGAATGAGCTCTGGGTTTGAAAGGGAGTTGTTGTTTCGATTCAGCATATACAAAATTTATGCAGTCTGAGAGCCATTTGGATAAGGTAACATTCGTTACCGCCTGTCCTTTCCGTTGGTCAGCATATGAGACAAATAAATGGTCTGACTTTCTGTATTCTTTTGTCCTGTGTAAGTAAAATCTCAGCTGCCTGTGGACGTCCAATTTGTGCAGTGTGTATTCTAACTTATTGGAGTGTTTTTTGAAGAAGGTAGGTAGTTCAATAGATTGATTGATGTTTTGAATCGAACAAACCTTCGGAAGGAAGGACGGATTGGTGCGCAAGGTTACTCTATCTGGGTGAAAAATCATGTATGGGGATCGGATAGATAGAGTATGCAACTCTGAAACTCTCCTGGCAGAAGTGATGGCAACCAGAAAGAGCGTTTTCCACGACAGAAATTTTAACGGGGTTGTGGCGGCTGGTTCGAATGGGGGCAACATGAGTTGTGACAGCATGAGATTAAGATTCCAAGGGGCTACTGGATTACGAAAGGGGGGACGGAGGTGAAAGGTACCTTTCATAAAAGCTTTACAAAGCCTGTGGGACATAAGAGAACTATCTCCCCGACCAACATGAAAATTGGATATAGCCATCAGCTGTACCCTTATTGTGGACGTTGAAGCACCTTCTTGAAAGAGTGTGGTAAGGAAATCTAGTATCTTGTGTACTGGAGCCCCAAATGGATCTATACCTTGTTTGGAGGCCCAGTACGCAAAACGGTTCCATTTGCTGTTGTACAATTTCCTTGTAGATGGTTTGTGAGAAGATACAATAATGTGTTGTACTGCAGGGGATAGTAAATCTGACCTGGCTAAGATGGGAAGTGGAGCAGCCAAGCTGTCAGTTTGAGGGACTTGAGGAAGGTGTGAGGAACTCCCGACGAATGTGTCAACAGGTCTGGCTCCAGGTCCAGAATCCATGGCTCCTCCACTTGATGAGATTGAAGGAAGGGAAACCAGATTTGCCGAAGCCAGAATGGGGCTATCAGTATTATGGTCCTCTCCAGACTTTTGGCTTTCTGCAAGAACTTGGGAATTAGTGGAACAGGAGGAAAGGCGTAAAGGAGACCCGGGGGCCAATCGTATACTAGTGCATCCCTGGGGACACCCCCTGGAGGGGGTAACAGGGCAAAGTAGCTTCTGCATTTGGCATTCAATGGGGATGCAAACAGGTCACAGCAAGGCTGGCCCCATCTGCGGAAAATCTCTTCCGCCACTTGAGATTTGAGGGACCACTCGTGAGGGAACAGGATGGCTCTGCTCAGCCTGTTCGCGATTACGTTAGATGTCCCTGGGATGTGCGTTGCTATCAGAAAGCGTCCAGTGGACTTCGCCCATTGCCAAATTCTGAAGGCCTCTCTGCATAACGGGTAAGACCTGGTTCCCCCTTGCTTGTTTATGTACCAGACTACGGACATGTTGTCTGTCTGAACTGTCACTGTTCCCTGAGGTAAGGACTTGTGAAAGTGTTGCAACATTAGGAACACTGCCCTCAGCTCTAGGACATTGATGTGCAGGTTGTACTCCAAGTTGGACCATTGACCTTGGACTGTTTGTCCCTGAAAAAATCCCCCCCACCCTATCAGGGAAGTGTCCATGGTTAGAGTTGCTACCGGACTGGGTAAGACAAACTGTTGTCCTAGTGTTAGATCTTGGCTGTGTATCCACCACAAGAGATCCTTTTTGCAAGAGTTTGTGATCAAGATCTCGTGAGATAGTGGAAGCTGTCGGTAAGACCACTGAGCGAATAGCATCCACTGAAGAATCCTCATATGCATCCTGCCTAAGGGGACTACGATAATGGAGGCTGCCATCAACCCTAGTACTCTTAATATTTGTCGCGCAGGAACTCTCTTGCTTTGGAGAAGGACCGAAATTTGATATCTGAGGTCTGATACTCTTGGTGGGGGGAGAGTAACTCGAGCCAGGGAAGTGTCTAGCTGTGCTCCTATAAATAAGATACGCCGTGACGGCGATAAGACAGACTTTCCAAAATTTACTGTTATGCCTAGAGAGGAGCAGAGGCTGATGGTGTAATCCCTGGCTTGCATAAGACGATACTCGGTGGTGGCAGATAGGAGCCAGTCGTCTAGATAAGGAAACACCTTGAATCCCCTTCGTCTCAGGTGAGACGCTACTACTGCCATACATTTGGTGAACACCCTGGGGGCTGAGGTGAGACCAAAGGGCAGAGCGCGAAAAGTACAGTTTTGTACCTACCATAAATGTAGATGTTAGAGTGCTAATACAGCTGCAGTCATAACAGATGAGTTCTCCTGCCATCAGGCGGGTCCTCGGTCGGCCGAATTCCAAAGTCTAGGTCCGGCGTCGGTTGTTGTCGCCTCTTCCCTGACGTCAGTGCGACAGGGGTATAAAAGAACCAGCCGACGCCATTTTCTTCAGTTTTTCTTGCCCCAGATGTCAGGTGCCCCCAGAAGGAAGGCAATACATAAATTTATGAAATAAAACAATGCAATATAATCAAAATACAGTACTTGCAAGCAAATACACCATAAAAGAAAACGCCAATCAGGATGTATGAGGAGGTGTTAGCCAATAGGCCTATCCCAAGAGGGGAAGGAGGGAGGGAAACCTGAACTGCAGCTGTATTAGCACTCTAACATCTACATTTATGGTAGGTACAAAACTGTACTATGTTCATCGTGCATACAGCTGCAGTCATAACAGATGGGTAGAATCTCAAAGCTAAGAAAGGGGTGGTAGGCACTAGGTGGAACTAGGAGGAGCCAGGATGCCCTGCAAGACTGCAGTGGCAAAGCCTGCTCTAGTTTTGGAGTATAATGATAGGTGGTAGTGCTTGGAGAAGGTATGCACAGAACTCCAAGTGGCTGCTTCCAAAATATATTTGGTAGGAACTCCTCTGAGGAAAGCTGCAGAGGTAGCTGTGGCCCTTGTGGAGTGAGATCTGATGCCTGCAGGTACAGTTTTACCATGAAAAGAGTAACAAAAGCGTATGCAGTGGGCTATCCATTTTGAAATTGTCTGTTTGGAAATTGGCTTCCCTTGAGCTCCTATAGCATAGGACACAAAGAGCGGTTCTGATTTTCTGAAAGGCTTTGTTCTGTCCAAATAGTAACGCAGCTGTCTGTGGATGTCCAAAGAATGTAGTAATCTCTCCCCTTTGTTTTGAGGATTAGGGTAAAAGGTAGGTAAAGTGTATAGCCTGATTCAAAGCTACCCTGGATACCACCTTTGGTATAAAGGACGGGTTGGTTCGTAAGGAAACTCTGTCCTGATGGAAGATGATAAAAGGCTGCACAGCCATGAGAACTTGTAGTTCTGATACCCTACGAGCTGAGGTGATAAGCCAGAAGGATAGCTGTTTTCCAGGACAAATATTGCAAATCTGTTGAGGCAGTTGGCTCAAAAGGAGGCAAGGTCAGCTTTTCTAGAATGAAATTGAGGCCCCACGCAGGTATTGGTTGTTTCCTTGGGGGTTTTATATTCTTAGCCCCTCTGAGGAACTGTCTTAAGAGGGGGTGAGAGAATAAGGGTGGATCAGTGTTGTATTCTGCAGAAATGGCTGAGGCATGGATTTTGATGGAGGAGAATGAAAGTCCACTGATTAGCAGCTCAGCTAGACACTGTAATATTTGAGGTAAATTCAGTTTTCCAGGATTGCGGCCCTTTTTCTCATTCCAGGCACAAAACCGTTTCCATTTTGCGGAGTAAGCTTTTCTAGTAGACGGCCTTCTGGCCTCCAAAATGACATCCTGCACCTCCTTGGAGAGTAGGGTCTGTTGTGATGTTAAGGAATCTTCCATGCGGCCAGATTGAGTGTTTTCAATTGACTGTGAAGACGTTTGAAGCTGTGCTGAGTCAGAAGAGGCATTAGAGGTAGGGTCCATGGAGGGGAATGTGTCAGGCTCCTCAGGAGTGGGTACCAGTGCTGTCTTGGCCAATCTGGAGCAATGAGAATCATCTTTGGTCTGTCTGCTCTGGTTTTTAATAGAACTTTGGGCAGCAGAGGAAGAGGTGGAAAGGCATAAACTGTCATTGTTGTCCAATTGAAAGAGAAAGCGTCCACTCTCCAGGCCTTTGGATGAAAAGTCCTTGAGCAGTATTTTGTCAATTGGTGATTTTTGTGGGAGGCAAAGAGATCTATGTCTGGCCTTCCCCATGCTTGAATTATCTCTGTAAAAACTTGAGGATGCAACTTCCATTTGTGTGGATCTGTCATATTTCTGCTTAGGTTGTCTGCCAGCATGTTTTCCTTGCCTGGCAAGTACTGTGCTTGAAGTTCGATTTGTAATTCCAGAGCCATGTTCCAAAGTGACATGGCCAGCCTGCATAGGGGGGTATGAATGAGTTCCTCCCGGTTTGTTTATGTACCACATTACTGTGGTGTTCTGTCCTTATCAATAGTTGACTTGGATGCAGAAGGTCCTTGAAAGCTATAATAGCATTTATTACTGCTAGCATTTCCTTTTGATTGATGTGAAGGTGCTTTTCTTTTTGGGACCATTTGCCCTGAATGCACCGATCTGTCATGTGCACCCCCCAGGCATAGTCCGAGGCATCTGTTGTGATGACTTGATTTGCTTGAGGCTTGCAGAATGGGAGACCTGTGTTTGTTTGGCATGCTTGAGCCCACCACAGAAATTCCTTTTGAAGACATGGAATTAGTGGTATTATTGTTTCCAAACTGTGGCTGTGTTGAGACCATAGGTTTTTCAGGTACCATTGAAGTTTCCTCATATGCAGCTTTGCACATGGGATTAGTAGGATGCAAGATGCCATGAATCCCAGAGCCTGCAGGATTTTCCTTGCAGTCAGCCTGGTGAAATTTGCTAGTGTTCTTAAGTATTGAGTTAGTTGCCCCTGCTTCTCTGGCGTGAGGTAGGCCATCTGGGTGTTTGTGTCCAAGTTGGCACCCAGGAAAATTATTTTCTGAGAGTGTATTAGCCTTGATTTCTTTTTGTTGACTGTGTATCCCAGAGAATTCAACAACATTATTACAAAAGCCAGATGTTTCAGAAGTATGTGCTTGCTGTCCGCTTGGATCAGGCAGTCGTCCAAATATGGGTATATTTGTATCCCTTGAAGTCTGCAGTAGGTGATTACTGATGCCAGGCATTTCGTGAATACTCTGGGCGCAGTAGATAAGCCAAAGGGCAATGCAGAGAATTGATAATGGGTTGAACCTGCAAGAAATCTGAGGTATCTTCTGCAATTTTGTCTGACTGGGACATGCAGGTATGCCTCCTTGATGTCCAATGTTACCAGCCAAGACTCCTTGCCCAGCATGGGAAGAAGCTGCTGTAATGTGAGCATCTTGAATTTTGGTACGAGTAAAAATGTGTTTAGGATGGATAGGTCCAAAATAGGTCTCCAATCTTTTCCCTTCCTTGGTACCAGGAATAGTCTGGAATAAAAACCTTGACCTTGTTTGTGAGTAGGTACCTCTTGAATAGCTTTCATGTCCATGAGATCTGAAATTTGTCTTTGTGCCTCTGCCCTTTGATTGTGTGGCAGGTTTGGCATGCCTCTCATTTTTGGAAGGGTGTGAAAATGGAATCTGTAGCCTCTGTTTATAATGTGCAGGATCCATTTGTCTTTTGTGACAATATGCCAATTTCTTGAAAATAATGCCAGTTTTCCGCCTAATGGTGCTGCCATTTGAGCCTTGCTTGGCATGCAAAGGGGAAAGTCATTGGGCTTGCTTTCTGAATGGCTACGAACTATCCTCACCACCTCTTTGGGTAGGAGCTTGCCATTGTCTGCCTCTAAACGATCCTTGAGATTGCCCTCTGCCCCTCGGGCGCCTGTATCTACCTCTTTGGGGTCTGTCCGTGGCTGGAAAGGACCAATTTTTGGAAGGCCAATTTCTACTGAAACGTGGAGGTTGTACCTGTAGAAAATCTTTCACTGTTTGCATTGATTTAGCCTTTTCCTCCATTTTCTTTAATACCTCCTCAGCTTTAACACCAAATAATACATCCTTTTGTAGAGAGGCATCTAGTAATTTAGCTTTGACATGATCTAGCAAGGTTTGCTCCTTGAACCAGGCATGTCTACATATGACAACCACAACCCAAGCTGCGGAAGCCCTTACAAATGCCTTCTATGAACACCTCCAGGACTGCATGGATCAGGCAATCCCAAATAAAACCAAGACTCTTTCCACAAAGGAGTCTGGTGGACCCCAGCCATTAACAAACTTTACAATAAGAGGAGAAAGCTATTACATGATAGAACAAAATCCATAAAAAAGGGAAGTCACCCCTGATCATTATTGGTAAAAAAAATACGAGCACTCATAAAATCAACTAAGGCCAGTTTTGAGAGAAAAATTGCCATGGATTCAAAGGACAATCATAAGGCCTTTTTCAGCTATGTTAGGAACCAGGGTGGAAAATCCCAGATATGCTTAGAATTAGTCCAAAATGATACAAAAATCACTGAACCCACAGACATTGCCAACATACTGGCAGACAGGTTCAGTGCAAACTCACCCTCCCCTAAAGGAGAGATAACTATCCTACGGAGTGTAGCCTCCCAGACATCTCAAATAGGTGAAAGCTGCTCTCTCTAAAGCTAAAACACAGCATCAATGGGACGGATGGTGTCCCGGCTGTGTGCTACGAACTAAATGAGGAATTAAACCCGCACATAAGGCAGCTGTTTAATCTCAGCCTTACCACAGGATACGTGCCCAAGAAGTGGCGTACGGCAACTATGGTCCCACTCCACAAAGGCGGTGCCTCTACAGACCCTGGTAATTACCGCCCCATAAGCTTAACAAGTCTAGTCTGCAAAGCTATGGAGAGGATCATAATGGAGCTCATAAACAAAGATATAGGGGACTTGCAGACATTGGACCCGACCCAGTTTGGTCAAGGGCAGATCATGCCTTTTGAACTTGGTCGACTTCTTGAAACAGTCACCAAGGCCATTGATGAGGAAAGGCAGTCCATACAGCCTTCCTTGACCTTGCAAGGCTTGACACAATACCCCACTCGGTATTGTAGAAAAACTTACCAGCTTAAATGTAAACCCATATGTCACAAGATGGGTTGCAAACTGAAGGACAGAACCCACAGGGTTAGAGTTGCTGGTGCTATGTCAGACTCCAAGCCGGTCACAAGTGGTGTCCCACAGGGCTCGGTCCTTGGCCCCTATTATCGGCATCTACTTCTCAGAAGTACAGGCCAACATGGGAGGACTTTTGGCTGACAAAGTTTGCAGGCGACTGCAAACTGGGCCATAGTGGAAAGTGCATCGGACACGGATATCCTTCAGAAGGGACTCACGGAAACAGATAGCTGGTGCCAGAGCCGTGGCCTGAAGTTAAACGCCAAAAAATGTATAGTCATACCCTTCGGGAAAAACAAGGTAACCCCAAGCTACCATATAGGTGGCAATCCACTAAGCACAGAAGAGGCTATCAGGGACCTGGGGACCCAGGTTGACAGTGGCCTTTCTTTTGACACTCACGTTGCTAAAGTGGTTAGAAAGACCTTCTACATTGCCCACCTGATCATGAAGGGATTCACATCCAGATATAGTGAGGTCATTGTTCCCCTGTACTCTTCACTTATCAGACCAATGCTAGAGTACAATGCCCCGTTCGGGATGTATCTCACCCGACATCTGCAGCAATTGGACAGACCCCAAAAGTTCCTCACCAAAAGGATAAAGGGACTCCAAAATCTGTCATATGCTGCCAGATTGAAGAAACTCCAGCTCTATTCAGTCGCATACCGTCTGCTCAGAGGTGACATGTGCCTGACATACAAGGCCATGTCCAACCCGGAATTAATGGACATGCTCCACCTCAAAAAATCCAAATCCACCAAAACCACTAGAGCAAGCGACTTAAAGCTTAGCACGGATATAAATAGGACATGCTGGAGGGATAGATTTATCACTCAGAGACTCCTTATGCTGTGGAATAAAATCCCGGTCCATGTGAGGCAGAGCACCTCGCTGGCTCTGTTCAAGAGAAATCTTGACCTGTGGATGGGAGATCGTAGGTTTACCCCGGGAATCATCTCTGTGTCACTGCTGGACAGAGGCACAACAAACTAATGGGCACAGTATTTTTTCATATAAGGGGTGGCGTAAGCCACAAAAATTTGGGCTAGGCTTATAAATGCCTTAGGGCAGATAGCCTAGTATAAACCTATGAACCTATGACTGATCCTGTAACAGCAGCTCTACATGAGGCCTCTAGAGCATCAAAACCACATTGCAAGGTATGTTTACCCACTTGTTCTGCACTATGCATCAAATCCTGCAACTCCTTCAAGTCTGTTTGTTCAGGTTGTGACATTTTACTTCTCAACTGTGATAACAGAAACTGTTGGTACTTTAGCATATGGAACTGGCAGTTTAATGCCCTCATGGTTAAGGTGGCCGAGGTGTATACCTTTTTTCCCCACCTTTCTAAGGATCTGGAATCTCTCTCGGAAGGTAATGGATTTTTAGCAGTGGAGGCCTTAATTCCCTTGGGGCCCTGTGAGATAGTTTCTGGGTCAGCCGCATGGCTTTTGTATAAAAATTGGTGAGAGTCAGGAACCCGGTAGTACCTGTCAGGCTTGACTGGGGCTGGAGGTAAGGAATCCGGGTTAAGGCAGGCCTCCGAGTACACACCATCTAGTATGTCTAAGACAGGAGGTATAGCCAGAGGCCTCTGCTGAGGTAGCAAGAGAAAATCCCTAAGCCTTTTCTTGGAATCGGAGTACTCTTGGCCTTTCCAGTGGAAGTGTTCCCTTAAGGTATGCAAGGTTTCCCCAAATTAATAATCCTCTGGGGGGGGGGGGGGGACAGAGGGAATAGACTCCTCTGCATCAGAATCTTCAAAAGGGAAGTAAGAATGTTCTTGTTCAAAGAATCTTCAGAAGGGAAGTAAGAATGTTCTTGTTCATCAAAGTGCTCTGAAATAGTAAAGGCCTGGTCAGAGGAGGGGGATTCTTCCTCCACTCTGGGCCTTTTGTCTGGTGGGGGGGGGGGGGGGTTGAGAACCCCTGATAAGAGTAAATTAAATCCTCAGCCATTTTAAGCATCTGTTTTTTAGGCATGGGGTCTGGAGAAGGGCCCTGTGTAGCTTGTCTCTTAGAATGCATGGCTGCTTTAGACTTAGTGAAGGCCTTGATGGAAAAGGAAGATGAAGGTCTGAAGACACCTTGAGAGGCGGCAGACCTGTCTACATTTTGAGATTCACCACCAAGAGTGGCTTACCCGGTATCTGTAGTCAGGGTGTGGGCCGAGGAGCCTGCGACCTCGGGCACAGAAGACACCGCCAATGAAGTGTCGTCGGTAGGCAGGGGCTGTGTAGGCGCCTCACTGAGAACCAGACCACCTGTAGTCTGCTTTGGCGTGGTGTCGGTAGAGGCCGCGGACCTCGTGTGTCGGTCCTTATCTTTGCGTTTTTTTGACAAAACTGGAGTCGGAGTATCCGACGACATAATATAGTTAAATTTTTTGCCAAAATAGTGCTGGGCGAACACCGCCCGACGCTTAATGGTGCGTTTGTTGAATGTAGCACAAAAACGACAGACCGAGACGTCGTGGTCTGGGCCTAAGCAAGGAATGCAGAGGGAATGAAAATCCTCATGCAGTTATTTGCTTCCCACATGAAATACAATTATTAACTTTGTCTGACATCGGTCTGAGGCAAGAAAAGTTTCCCCAATGGAGTACTTCGCTTTCAAGATTTTCGTAATTTCAGGAGCTGGCCGACCGGCACTTGCGAACTGCTTCTGCTTCGGGCACCACGCGGCAAGAAAGACTGAAGAAAATGGCGTCGGCTGGTTCTTATACCCCTGTCACACTGACGTCAGGGAAGAGGCGACGACAACCGACGCTGGACCTACACTTTGGAATTCGGCCGACCGAGGACCCGCCTGACGGCAGGAGAACCCATCTGTTATGACTGCTGCTGTATGCACGATGAACATCTGGAAATGACTGGCTCCCAACCGGAAGCGCAGGTGATCTCTGGACGCCCTGGCCATCTTGATATGGTAGTACGCGTCTTTGAGATCTATAGAGCACATCCAGTCGTCCTCCTGCAGAAAAGGAAGGATTGACTGTAGCGTGACCATCTGGAACTTTTCCTTTTTCACGAAGGCATTTAGTTTGCGGAGGTCCAAAATTGGCCTCCAGTCCTCTGTTTTCTTTGGAACTAAAAAAAACCTTGAGTAAGTTCCGAATCCTATTTGGTCTGCCGGGACTGGTTGGATGACTCTGTTCTCATCTCTACGGTTGCCTGGTCTTGCAGACTGGGTGGAACGTCTAGGAGCTTTTTTGGGGTTGGGTGGCATTCTGATTAATGGAATGTTGTAGCCTGTGCTAACTATGCTTTTTACCCAGGAATCTGATGTAAGATTTAGCCAGGCCTCTGGGTATAAAGCCAAGCGACCCCCGACTTAATCCAGAGTAGGACAATCGGGCCTGCACTCAGGAGTGCTGGAAGGGCTTCCCAGAGAAAGTCTCTCTGTCGCCCTGATTTTGCAGACCCCCTCTGCCGGCTGAGCGGCATCTTCCATTTCTTCCCCCTCCTCTGCTTCTGGAGGGGGCCTCACTTTGGGTGGGCTGAAAGGATCCCAGAGTCTTTCGGAACCACATTTTTCCGCCTCGTTGCCCTTTGGGGTAGGGTCTAGATGGGGCAGAAAAACGGACCCCTACGGCAGACAGGGTCTTCCCGTCTTGCTCACACCTCGTGAGAGTCTCCTTTACTTTGGGCCCAAACAAGGAGGCACCATCAAAGGGGGCGTTGGCAAAGGAAGACTTTAAGGCTTCCACAAAGGAGCATAAGCGCAACCAGGATTGCCTCCTTAGGGCAATCGCTGAAGCTGCCGCTCTACTCGACCCTTAGGCTGCGTATGAGATAAGCCTCATGGACAAGTTCACTATGGAATTTAGGGTGTTAAGTTGCGCTTTCACTTTCTTGGCGACAGCAGCATCTGTGTTTCCCTGGAGAGTATCTCCCAGTTCCTTAATGAGATTTCTCTGTAAACGCGTGAAATGCATAAGGTAGTTGAGCGATTGGATGGAAAAAGTTGCAGAACTAAACACACGCTTCCCATACCTGTCCATCGTCCTGGAATACTTATTAGGGGGATGGACAGAGGAAGATGATTCAGACATCTTCTTAGTGGCCGCCGCCACCACAGTATCCATGGGAACTCCTTTTGTAAGGTAAGGTTTGTCCTGGGGGGGCCGTCATGTATTTGTTTGGCTTGCGGGGAACAGGTTCCACTGTATCGGGCGTTTCCCAAGCCCTCCGGGCCATTAGATCCATGAGTTAGTCAAATGGCGGGGTCACCCAGGAGGTAGAAGGTTGAGCCCCGAATGCCTTCAGCAAGACAGATTCATCCACAGAAGGGGTAAGGGTTTACCAGTCTTCCATCTGTTTCAGGAATTCCAAAATGTCCGCAAATGAGACATCTTCAGAGGGGGACCGTGGGGACCCTTCTGCTTCATCCAAATCGGTATCGGATGGGAGAGATTCCTGGGGGGAATCAATGTGCCTCATCTTGCACAATCGTTTCCTCGGAACATCCTCAGTGGGGGTTTCTGGGGATGCATCCGAGGAACCTGGGTCGCCCTGTGGGGCTGTCTGAGGCATTGGGTCTCGACGCTTGGTAGGGACAGAAGGCACAGAAGCAGAACGCGGTCCTTTTGGAGAAGAAAAGACTGATTATGTATGTGTCTGAACAGACAAGACCTTCCTCATGATGTCGAAGGCACCAGTGCCCCAATCAGAGCCGATCCGAAGATGGTGGTCGTTTCTCCGCCGGAATCGGGACCACGGGTTCCGACACCGAGGATGGATCCGAACTGATCTGAGCCAAGGCACCGAGGGGAAGAGTCGGAACCGACATCTCTGTTCTACTGTCCCCCCCGGAACCCAGGAAAGATCTTAGTCTCCGAGACTCTCCGTCTGGTTCCGAAGGAGTCGAGGTCAACTGGGCCGACAGCGCTACTGGAGGCTTCGGCACTGAAGGCTCTACGATCATCAGTTCTTCGATTCCTAACTCAGATGATTCGACGGGTCTCTGAGGAGGAAGTGTCAGGGGACAGGAATAGTCTCGAGTTTCAAAACCAGCTGGGACGAAACCTCAATTAGTTTGGACACAGCCGAGTTCTCCATTAGCTTCTGTACCACGCGGTCCATGTACATCAGAGTCGGAAAGCGGCCTCGAAGAACGGGTCGAAGGGGCCGAAGCTGTCACCGAGTGAAGGATAGAAGGCGATGGTACCTCTGACACCGGCTCCAAGACCTGAGTCTCGATCAGTGGCAAGTGCTCGACGCCTGGCAGAGGTCATAGGAGCCGGCGTCCGAATCTGGAAAGAGGTGCTCGGAGCCGATGACTTTGGCTCCGACACTCTTGAAGACATCGACCCCTTAGAAGATTTGGACACTTGTTCAGCCTTGTCCAGGGCCTCTTGAAATTCGGGTTTAAGCAACCCTCTGTCAACCAACTTCCTGCGTCTTTCCAGCATGACCCTCCCACTAAAGGAATGACAAATGGAACAGTCTTCCTGCAAGTGGAGAGGGCCAAGACATTAGACGCAGGAGGAGTGGTTATCAGTAATGGACATCTTCTGTCCGCACAGACATCTCTTAAAGCCTGATTTGGCTTTCTCTGACATTTTGAATATATATATATATATATTTATCTTATATGTCCAAAAACACAGCACACAGAGAGACACTATATAAATATACGTGTAAATTTAAATATCTATAATAATAATAATAATAATAATAATAATAATAATAATAATAAACCAACAGTTTAACTCTAACCTACTATATTATAGAAATATCCAAAACACAGCACACTATACTATATATATATATATATATATATATATATATATATATATATGAAGAAAAAAGAGTTAAGGCAAAAATTTACAAAGGATTATGTAAAATACTGTCAATCCTGAAAGAAAAAACCCGCAGGCCTTAACTAGTAAAATATTAAACTATCTATTCTACCTAAAATACACTCTCAAGCAACACTCCTATACTATATTACTTATAAAAAAATCTATTTTAAACACTAAAAACTAACTATAAGTCGCTAGATGAAAAAATATAGAAAAAATATACTGGCCCGAGCCTCTCATATGTGATCTGCTGCTAGCGGCAAACTAGATCTGAGGGTTAGCACCTGAGGATCATGGGATATTACTGTGCCTCGAGCTTTCTCGAAGATGCGGAGCTGGTGATGTGGCCAACTCGGAGCCGAGGATCGGCTCCAAACCCAGTGTGTAAGAACAAACGGCGAGATTGAACAATTTCACATAAGATTTTTCTGCAATTGTGGTAGAGTCCAAAATGACTGAAATTAAACAAAAAGTATAGTAAATAGACAATGATATTGTCTTTAGAAAAAACAAAAAAATTGGCTCGAGATATTAATGATTTTCAGTCTGGTAATATTTATCAATGGCAGTGTAAACCACATTGGAGACGTCCTAAAAATAGGCAATCTAGTAATCGCATTGTGATGCGTGATTCCTTTGTGTCCTCTGGTGAATCTTCATTTACAAAGTGTATTGTTTGAGAGCATCCCTGGAGAGGAGTCACCTGATCGGATTAACCAAATCGGAACAGCAGCAGAGGTTTCTTCACGGGGCCAATGGAAACACCATACCGAAGAGAGAGAGAAGACACTACAAGTGACTTTAATAGAACTGGTACCTGTGAGCATGATTGACTGAATGTCATCAATTCATCCGAACGGTTTGTTTCTTCGGAAGCAAAAAAAGTACTTTTAAAAGGTGTACAATTTGTACCGACAACAACTCCTACTCTAGCAAGCCTTTTAATAGAGGCTAACAAGTTTTGTCGTAAACTGCACTTGAGGTTGTATTTTTTTTAATAAAAAAAAAAGTGTTAATAGCAGTGATTCTGTGTTAGATAGTGAGGACCCATTACTGAATGTTTCATTATATGATTATTGTGATGAGTTAAGTGAAACTGAATGTAATCATGATGGGAGGTTTTGCACAGGGTATGGTCAATCTCAGTATTCCAGTACTTCTTTACTCTTTTAAGTACATTTTCGCTGTCCAAGTCTTCTCTAATAAATTTGTTTGAAAAGTTGCTATATTCCAATATTGAGAGGGAATTTAAAAAATTTAAATGTAAAAACTAATTTGAGTAAAGAGGAATGGCAGGCCTTGAAGGAACTATGGGGTCATGCAAATATGTTTGCATTTACAGAAGCTGATAAAGGGGGCATATGGGTAATGAACAAAAAACAGTAAGATAAAATGGTTTGTGATTTATTAGGACAGAGAATTGTGCGTTTACCCAATTTCTCGCTTTAATAAAAAGCTTTTAGAACTTTTGGAGAAAGGGGAAGATTGTGTTTTTTGACAACTTCGGATGTTAAAAAGATGTTTATTTCTAAACCTTGTGACCAGATATTTTTTTCCCTTCCAAAAATCCATACAGATTTAACCCTCCAGGAAGACCTACTGTCTCTGGGATAGGGTCTTTCATGTATAATGTGGGTACATTTTTGGATTCTTTGTTGAAACAGTATATGTTACAGGTGGCCTTTCATATTAGGAATGGTTATGACTTGTGTAAATGTATACAGGGATTAAGTTGGCAAAAGGATTACTTTTGAGTAAGCATGGATGTAGAGGCCCTTTATACGAACACTGATAAAAGATGGGGCCTGGAAGCTGTAGGTAGGTTGTTGGGGGAGGGTCCACGGTCTTGTTACATTTCAGAATTACTGGAATTTTGCCTCATAATTATTTCATGTTTAATGGCAGGATGCATTTACAAAGGAGGGGTATAGCAATGGGTGCATCCTTTACCCCCTCATATGCCATTTTATACATGGGGGAATTTGAGAAACAGTTTACGTATGTGACCGAGTTCTTTAAAAGCAGGGTGGTTATCTACAAGCATTTTATAGATAACTTGCTTTTTTTATTTGCAGAGGTCCAGTTGGTGATTTTGAGGTATTTGTTGAAAAATTGAGTTCCAATCCTAATCCTCATGGTTTGAGATTTAGTTATCAAGTGAATTAGGATTTTATTAATTTTTTGATTTATGTTTCTTTGTGGACAAGAATCAGAATGTTCAGTTCAAGCCTTTCCGCAACACTACCGCAGTTAATAATTTCTTACATGCTTCCAGCATGCATCCACCCCATCATATTGAATCCCTACCTTATGGGAAATTTAAACGTATTTTTATGAATACTTCTCAGGAACATTTACGGAGTACCTATCTAAATGAAGTTGAAACTGTTAGTTATTCACATAAAACTCTGAAAGTAGCAAGAAAGAAGGTAGTGAAGGGAGAAGGTAGGGGGAAATCTATATAACTTTGGTGTAAGCAATTGTATTAATAATGATGAAGGGATTCAGGAAGGAGACAAGAGTCTTTTATGTTATGAAATATAGTCCCTTGTCAGATAAAATTATACGTTTAGTTAAGGAATTATGGCTGATCATTAGTTCAGATGATTTTTTTGATGCTTTATTCCCCAAAAAAGTGAGCTTCTCCTATAGTCGTTTTCATAATTTGAAGGAGTTAATGAATAACCCAATTACAGTGGATAAGGGTACGTTGAAACATGGGACTTTCCTATGTGGGTGTTGTAGTCTTTATCATAAAATACATAACTTATCAGGTACGGTAAATCAATGGTAGGAAGTTCTGGTCAAGGGAGAAATTTAATTGTAAATCATGTGGAGTTCACATTTTGGGATGTGGATGTGAGAAGTCATGTTGGTATATAGGGCAAACAAAAAGGATGGTGAGACTATGAGCTTTGGAACATCTTTCTGATATTAGGAATGGAAAAGGGAGAGCCCTGTAGCTCAACATTTTTATCTGTACATGGGGGAGAGATGGGTCTTCACTATTTTTTTTAGTGTTTTGGCACAGGTTGTGGGGTTAAGGGGGAACTTTGTTTCTTGACTAAATTATTTAGAAACTACATATTATTTTTAATTTTGGTACCCTTCATCCTGGTGGTCTAAACCAGGAAGTTTTGTTTTAAAATTTTGAAAGTTGTGGATGCTTCAAATATTTATAAACTTGCTATGAATGTTAGTAGGGTTTTGTAGTATGTTCAGATGAGTTACTGACATACTTCCAGGTACATATACGTTTATATATTTATATATGCATATTTTATACATATTAAAAAAATTGTATGTGCTGTATATATTCACTTGGGTATCTTTATTCACTTTTGTACGGATAGTAACTGAATGCTGGGATTATTGTGGAATTAATTTAATTGGATAATTGAGTGATTATTGAATTGTTAAGCACTTTACTATGCATCTATTTGAGATGCTGGCTTGGTGAATTTAGTTATTCCTTGAAAGCCAAGGTACCAGGAAATAAAGTCGAATTTGGTGGTGCATCATCTTATTGGTGTGGTTTTGTTTTATTATTTTACACTTTGGTGTTTTGTTACAAATGAATGATGTACCAGAAATTACAGTTGTGTACCTACCATAAATGTAGATGTTCGAGTGTATTCACTGTTGCAGTCATTACACTTGGGTTATCCTGCTGGCAGGCTACCCGCAGTCGGCCTGAATTCCAAAGTCCTGGTCTGGCTTCGGTTGCTGTCGCCTCTTCCCTGAAGTCAGTGTGCCAGGGGTATAAAAGATGCAGCAGACGCCATTTTCTTCAGTTTTTCTTGGTCCAGATGTCAGGTGCCCCCAAAAGAGTAGGCTAAATATTCTGCTCATAAGAAAGCATGCACTAACATAAACATTACCTTCATCTACAAGCAAATGCACCACATAGGTTGTATAGAATAGAGAAGTATAGATAAGTCCCAGCAATGAAAGGGGGATGGAGGGAGGGTAACCTGGACTGCAACAGTGAATACACTCTAACATCTACATTTATGGTAGGTACACAACTGTACTATGTTCATCGTGTTTCACTGTTGCAGTCATTACACTTGGGTCAAATCCCAAAGCTGAGGTTGGGTGACTGGGGCTAGATAGAATTAGGAGTGGCTATGAGCCCCTGCAGAACTGCAGTGGCGAAGCCTGCTCTGGATTTAGAGTAAAGAGGTAAGTGGTAGTGCTTTGTAAAAGTGTGCACTGAAGTCCAAGCTGCAGCCTCCAAAATGTCCTTGGTTGGTACTCCTCTGAGGAAGGCTGTTGAAGTGGCTGCTGCTCTGGTTGAATGTGGCCTAATGCCCTTAGGCACTGATTTACCATGTTGTGAATAGCAGAAACTAATGCAGTGGCCTATCCATTTTGAAATAGTTTGCTTTGAAATAGCTTTTCCTTGCGATCCTGCAACATATGCCACTAAGAGTTTCTCAGTCTTTCTGAGGGCTTTAGTTTTGTCCAAGTAAAAGCGTAGCTGTCTGTGTATGTCCAAAGAATGCAGAAGTCTCTCCCCCTTATTCTGTGCGTTTGGATAAAAGGTAGGCAAATTAATGGTTTGGTTAAGAGCCACACTGGACACTACCTTAGGAATGAATGTTGGGTTTTTCCTTAGAGAAACCCTGTCTGGATGGAAAATAATAAAAAGGTTCCACAGCCATTAGTGCCTGTAACTCTGAGACTCTTCTTGCTGAGGTTATTGCTAAGAGCAGAGCTGTTTTCTATGATAAGTATTTTATCTCAGCTGTAATGGCTGGCTCAAAAGGAGGCAGTGTGAGCTTTTCCAAGACAAAATTGAGGTCCCATGCAGGTGTTTGAGCTCTCCTTGGAGGTCTTATGTTTTTGGCCCCTCTGTGGTACTGCCTTAGCAGTGGATGTGAAAGAATAGGTGGATCCGTATTGTAATGAGCTGAAATGGCAGAGGCATGGATCTTAACTGATAAGGATAGGCCTTTGTCCAGCATCTCAGGTACTGTAAAATCTGAGGAATATTTGGTACAAGCGTGTTCATTCCTTGTGCCTGGTTCCAAGCACAGAATCTCTTCCATTTTTCTGTATAAGATTTTCTGGTGCTGGGCCTCCTGGCCTCCAAAATAACATCCATAACTGCTTTAGAGAGAGGTGTGTGCTGAATGGTTACATTATCAGCCATGCAGCCAGATTTAGGGTTCTGAGTTGGCTGTGCAGGATCTGATTGTTTTGTTGGGTCAGCAAATGAGGAATTTGTGGTAATGTCTAGGCTGGGCCTTGAGACAAGCTCTCTAGGATTGGGTACCAATGCTAGTGTGGCCAGTCTGGGGCAATCAGTATCACTTTTGGCTTCTCTTGTCTGACCTTTAGGAGTACCCTGGGGAGGAGAGGCAGTGGAGGAAAGGCATATACTGTAAGAGTTTTCCAGCTGAATGATGGGGCATCCACTTTCCATGCTTGTTTGTGATGAGTCCTTGTGCAGAATCTCTGTAGTTGGCAGTTGTGCGGGGAGGCAAATAGATCTAGGTCTAGGCACCCCCATTTCCTTGTTATCATGCTGAAGATTTGTGGATCTAGTTTCCACTCGTGAGGATCCTTGAGAGTTCTGCTTAGTTCGTCTGCCAGAGTATTTGTCATTCCTGGCAGGAATTGTGCTTGCAGTTGTACTTGATAAGTCAATGCTGTGTTCCACAAAGTCATGGCTCGTCTGCAGAGGTGGTAGGTATGTGTGCCTCCCTGCTTGTTTATGTACCACATGACTGTAGTATTGTCAGTCTTTACCAGCAGTTGTCCTGTATGAAGTAGATCCTTGAAGGCTGTCAGGGCATTCTGAACGGCTAGCATCTCTTTTTGATTGATATGAAGATGCATTTGGCTTGCTGGCCATGCTCCCTGAATACATTTTCCTGCCATGTGGGCCCCCCAGGAATAATCTGATACATCTGTTGTTAGTGTCTGCCTGGCCGTGGGTAGAGTGAATGGCTGTCCCTTGTTGTGGTGACAGGCCTGTGCCTACCATCGAAACTCCTGTTGCAGGCAGGGAATGAGGGTAATTAATGTTTCCAGGCTGTGGCAATGTTGAGTCCACTTTTTAGATACCATTGTAGTTCCCTCATATGCAGTTTTGCATATGGAATTAGTAGAATGCAGGATGCCATGAACCACAAAGCCTGCAGAATTTTTCTTGCAGATAACTGGGTCTTTGCTGCCAACATTTCAAAGTAAGAAGTTAGTTGCCTTTGTTTGTCTGGTGTGAGATAAGCCATCTGGGCAGTTGTATTTCAGCTTGCACCCAGGAATATTATCTTTTGACAGGGTACTAGTTTTGATTTCTTTTCGTTTACAGTGTACCCTAGGCAAATTGTAAAAAGATTACTAAACGCCAGATGCCTCAGTAGAATGTCTTTGTTCTCTGCTTGAATAAGGCAATTGTCCAAGTAAGGGTATATTTGAATTCCCCTTTATCTGCAGAAAGCAACTACTAGTGCCAGGCATTTTGTGAAGACCCTGGGCGCAGTAGATAAGCCAAAGGGCAGAGCAGAGAATTGGTAGTGCATTGATCCAGCTATGAATCTGAGGTATGGTCTGCAAGATGGTCTGATTGGGACATGCAGGTATGCCTCTTTTAGGTCCAAAGTTACAAGCCAAGCCTTCTTGCCCAGCATGGGCAGAAGCTGCTGCAGAGTCAACATTTTGAATTTTGGAACGTCCAAAAAAGTGTTTAGAATAGACAGGTCCAGTATTGGTCTCCAGGCTTTGTCCTTTCTGGGTAACCAGGAATAGTCTTGAGTAAAATCCTTGTCCCTGCTCTTGTTGTGGTACTCGCTGAATGGCCCTCATGCCATGAGGGATGCAACTTGCTTTTGTGCCTCTGCCCATTGATTTTGTGGCGGGTCTGGCATACCTTTTGCCTTTGGCAGGGTGTGAAAGTGGAACCTATAGCCCTGGGACACTATATTCAAGACCCATTTGTCCTGGGTGATTATATGCCAATGTTGTGAAAAAAGTGCTAGTTTTCCCCCTAAGGGAGCTGCCAAAAGATAAGTGCTTGGTATTGGCAGAGGGAAGTCATTGGGACTGTTTTCTATATGGCTGTGATTTGTCTTCTCCGCTTTTGGAGGTAGAAGTACCCCATTGTTTAGGCCTGTATGAGCCTTGGGGCTGGGATCTGCCTCTAGGGCATCTGTATCTGCCTCTTTGTGGCCTGTCTGACATTGGAAAGGACCAATTCTTTGAAGGCCAGTTCCTGCTAAATCTGGGTGGTTGTACCTGTAAGAAATCCTTAACTGTCTGCATAGATTTCGCTTTATCCTCCATTTTCTTCAACACCTCTTCTGCCTCAACACCAAACAAAGTATCATGCTGTAAAGGAGCATCCAATAATTTTGCTTTAACATGATCATAGATTTTGTTTCTTTAACCAAGCATGCCTTCTAATGACAACACCCGTAACAGCAGCCCTGCAAGAGGCCTCCAGTGAATCAAAACCACATTGCAAAGTATGCTTTCCCACTTGTTCAGTTGCATGCAATAAATCCTGCATTTCCTTGTTATCTGGACATTCAGAATTTGTCAACATTTTCTGTTTTAGCAGTGACATTAAATATTCAAAACCACTGCAAACACACAAGAAAAATCTTCTTATACCACAGAAAAAAGACTCCGCAGCAACCCTTGAAGAATTTAATCCACTTGAAAGACAAAATTTACAATGACAAAATGTGCAAAAACTGATTTTCTTATCTCTAGCGCCTCGGCAAAATAGCCTTTACAGAGTAAAAGATTCCTTGTACTAACATTCAGATCTTTTTATAGTAATACAAACCCCTCCCAAATCAATTACAATCAATTATTCAATTAAGTCAAACACTCAATTAAAAAAGTAAGTTTTGTACCTACCATAAATGTAGATGTTCGAAGATCCACATTGCTGCAGTCCTTACACTTGGGGTAGTCCGCTGTCCTCGGAATAACAAAGTATAAGGCTGACGTCGGTCAAGGCGCATTTGACTGACATCAGGACGTCAGGGTACAAATGCGCATGACCGACGTCATATCCTCAGTCTTTTCTTGCCCCAGATGTCAGAAGACCCTAAACATAAAGGTCAAAACCCAAAGACAACAACCAAACAACCAACCATCGTAACACTAAAAATATGTACAATATATACAATATATACAATATACCTCATATTGACAACCCAACCCACACAACCGCCTCAAACTACAGAGGGAAGGAAGGAGGTAAATTGGACTGCAGCAATGTGGATCTTGAACATCTACATTTATGGTAGGTACAAAACTGTACTATGTTCTTCATCTCACATTGCTGCAGTCCTTACACTTGGGTAGAATCCCAAAGCAGAGGTAAGGGAGGATGGCCAAACTATAATGAAGCAGGAGCTGCCAAAATGCCCTGCAAAACAGCAGTGGCAAAACCAGCCCTGGATTTAGAGTACAGTGGAAGGTGATAATGCCTAGAGAAAGTATGCACTGAACTCCAAGTAGCTGCCTCCAAAATATCCTTAGTTGCCACCCCCCTCAAAAAAGCTGTTGAAGTGGCAGTGGCCCTAGTGGAATGAGGCCTAATCCCAGCTGGAATCTCCTTGCCATGATGGGAATAACAGAAAGCAATGCAAAACCCAATCCACTTAGAAATAGTTTGTTCTGACACAGGCTTGCCTTGAGAACTCAAAGCAAAAGAAACAAATAACTGCTGAGACTGCCTGAACCCTTTAGTTCTGTCCAAATAATATCGCAACTGCCTGTGTACATCTAAAGTGTGCAAAATCTTTTCCCCTTTATTTTGGGGATTTGCATAAAAAGTAGGCAAATGAATAGTTTGGTTTAAAGCCACACTAGAAACCACTTTAGGCATAAAGGAAGGATTAGTACGTAAAGATACCCTATCCTTATGAAAAATTAAGAAAGGCTCAACCGCCATAAGGGCCTGCAACTCAGAAACCCTTCTTGCAGAGGTAACAGCCAACAAAAAAGCAGTCTTCCATGACAAAAACTTTAATTCAGCAGTAGCTGCAGGCTCAAAAGGTTGTAGAGTGAGTTTCTCCAACACAAAATTGAGATCCCAAGCAGGAGTAGGAGCTCTTCGTGGGGGTCTTATATTCTTTGCCCCTCTAAGAAATTGCTTGAACAAAGGATGAGAAAACAATGGTGGGTCACAATCATAGTGAGCCAAAATTGCTGCAGCATGAACCTTAATAGAAGAGAAGGACAAACCTTTGTCCAGTAACTCAGTAAGATATTGAAGAGCCACACTTAAATTAGGCTCAGAAGCATCAAAATCCTTTGCTGCACTCCAAAATAAAAATCTCTTCCATTTATCTGACACTTTCCTTGTACTAGGCCTTCTAGCTTCCAAAATAACATTCAAAACTTGCTGTGGAAGTGGAGGCCCACTATGGTTCAAAACAGAATATGCCAGGCTGTTAGGTGCAGAGAGTGAAGCTTGACATTGAGCAAATGACTGTCCTCCTGAGACAACAGATGTGGAATCGAAGGCAAAGGCCATGGAGGCTTCCCCAGGCTTCTCAGTAATGGGTACCAATGCTGTCGAGGCCAATCTGGAGCTATCAAAATCATCCTTGGCTTGTCTTGTCTGGCCTTTAGTAGTACCTTTGGGAGGAGAGGCAGAGGCGGAAAGGCATACACATGAAGATTGCTCCAATTGAAGGAAAGAGCATCCACTTTCCAAGCTGTGGGATGAAACCTTTTGTGCAAAACTTTGGCAGCTGATGGTTTAGTGGAGAAGCGAACAGATCTATGTCTGGAGTTCCCCATGACACTGTCAATTTCTGAAATACATGAGGATCCAATTTCCACTCGTGGGGATCCATAATTTGCCTGCTCAACACATCTGCTAAGGAGTTCTGTGCTCGGCAGAAACCTTGCCTGAAGATTTAGCTGTAAACTGAGAGCAGTCTCCCACAAAATCATTGCTTGCCTGCATAGAGGATAAGAATGTGTTCCGCCTTGCTTGTTGATGTACCACATGACAGTTGTGTTGTCTGTCAGAATCAACACCTGCCCTGGAAGAAGTAAATCCTTGAAAGCTATTAATGCGAACTGGACTGCTAACATCTCTTTCAAGTTGATATGTAGATGTTGTAGTCTGGCAGGCCACTTGTCTTGTATCCACTTTCCATTCAGATGAGCTCCCAAAGCTTTGTCTGAGGCATCTGTCGTTAGAATCTGACTCGCCTCTGGCCGGGTCACAGAGAGTCCCTTGTTTAGGTGACATTCCTGAGCCCACCACAACAATTCCTTTTGAATGCAAGGTATTATTTGAATGACAGTGTCCAAATCCTGGCAGTGCTGTGTCCATACATTTTTGAGATACCATTGTAGCTTCCTCATATGCAGTTTGGCATTGGGAAGCACCAGAATACAAGATGCCATGAACCCCAAGGCTTGAAGGACTGTCCTTGCAGTCAGCCTGGACTGATGAAAGTAAAGGGAAAGATTCTTTTGTTTGTCCGGGGTCAAAAAGGCCATCTGGGATGCTGTATTCAGTCCCACACCCAGAAAGCACATGTCCTGAGAGGGTACTAGACTGGACTTTATTTCGTTCACAGAATACCCTAGGCATCTTAGCACTGCTATCACATAATCCAAATGATGAAGAAGCTCGTCCCTTCCTTGAGCCAGAATCAGGCAGTCGTCCAAATAAGGATAGATCTGTATTCCTTTTAACCTGAGGAAAGCTATCACTGGAGCCAGAACCTTCGTGAACACTCTGGGCAGTAGATAAGCCAAAGGGCAATGCAGAGAACTGATAATGAGAAGTCCCAGCTCAGCAGATACTTCCTGCAACTCAGTCTGATAGGAACATGAAGATAAGCCTCCTTGAGATCCAAGGTTACCATCCAATGATCTTTGCCCAGCAGAGGTAAAAGCTGCTGTAACGTCAACATTTTGAACTTGGGAATGTCCAGATAAGTGTTGAGGATAGATAAGTCTAAAATTGGTCTCCACGTGTTCCCTTTCTTTGGTACTAGGAACAGGTGAGAATAAAATCCTAGGCCCACTTCTGGCATAGGGACCGGCTGTATGGCCCCTCTAACAGAGAAATTTGCTTGTGAGCCTCTATTCTTTGTTGAGGAGGAACGTCTGGCATGCCTTTGAAAGGAGGCAAGGTATGAAAATAAAACCTGTAACCGTGGTAAATGATATCCAACACCCATCTGTCTTGGGTAATTAAACTCCAATTTTCTTTGAAAAGTGCCAACCTTCCTCCCAAAGGTGCTGCCAGACGAGCAGGTTCTGGCAGCTGAAAAGGTAGGTCATTGGGTCTGTTTACGAAAGGACTGACCCCTGCCCTCCCCCGAAGACTGTGCAGGAGAACTCCCTGTTCTAGGCCTGAAAGAGCCCTGAGCTCTGCCCCTACCACGTCTAGATCTACCCCTTGACTGGGAATCATAAGAAGGATAGGTCCACCCCTTAGTAGGCCAATTTCTACTAAACTTTGGAGGCTGAACCTGCAAAAAATCTTTAACAGTCTGCATAGACTTAGCCTTGCCTTCCATTTTCTTTAAGACTGTCTCAACAGGAGAACCAAACAACACATCAGATTGTAAAGGAGCATCTAAAATCCTTGATTTAACATGGTCAGATAAATTCTGATCCCTCAGCCAGGCGTGCCTGCGAAGAACTGACCCAGTGGCAGCCACCCTAGACGAGGCATGTACAGCATCAAAACCACATTGCAAAGAATGCTTACCCACCTGTTCAGAAACATGCACTAAATCTTGTAACTCTTTACAATCAATACCTTCCGCCAGAGCATCCACCTTAGACTTCAATTGAGAAAGGAGATAGTTTTGGTATTTCAACATGTGAAACTGGCAATTCAAAGCCCTCATAGCTAGAGTGGAGGAAGTATAAACTTTCTTTCCCCATCTATCCAAGGCCCTGGCCTCTTTATCTGAAGGAACGGATTCTTGACAACAGAAGCCTTAACACCTTTAGGCCCCTGACTAACAGTTTCTGGGTCTGCCCTAGGACTCGATACTTATGAGCTTCAGGCATACAGTAATACCTATCCGGTTTAACAGGAGCAGGAGGCAAAGAATCAGGATTAAGAGAAGCCACTGTAAAACATCTTCCACCACATTCAAAACAGGAGGTATAGCCAAAGGCCTATGCTGGGGTAAAACAAGAATTCCTAAGCCTTTTCCTGGAATCAGAGAAGTCCTGACCTTCCCACTTAAAATGCTCCCTCATGGAATGAAGAGTTTCTGAAAGAAAAATCCTCAGGAGGGGAAGCAGAAGGAGTAGAATCATCCACATCAGAATCAGAATAAGGGGAATACTCCTGCAAGTCTTCAGCCGAAGACTCTGAAACATCCGAAGCCTGCTCAAAACTCCCTAGCTCAGGCTCCACCCTAGGTCTCTTATCAGGAGGGGGCAAAGAACCCCTAATCAAGGTAAACAAATCTTCTGCCATTTTAAGCATATGCTTCTTGGGCACAGTTCCTGAAGAACTAGGGGTGACACCAACTGAAGCTAAACCTGGCCTGCCTCTGGGAGAAGCCTTGGAAACAGAAGGAGAGGGCCTAACCACCCTAGGAAGGGAGGGGAGTATAGTAACCTGAGAAGCCCCCTCAGCCTGACCTGCCTCCTGAGAGGCCACATCTTGCAATAACAAAGTCTCTCCCTGGGATCCCAAAGAAACCTCCGGTGGAACCACCGGCTCCACCGACGCCTCTAAAGAACCGGCGTCCGGTACAGACGGTTCTTCTAGCCTAGGCTTAACTGCTTTGTCCTTGCGCTTCTTGAAGAAGCGGCGGAGCATCTGACGGCATTTTATAATTGCACCGCTCAAGACTAACCTGGCACAATCTAACCTTCTCTTTATGGTGCGCTTATTAAATCTAGCACAAGAGCGACACCCAACAACGTCGTGCTCAGGCCCTAAACAAGGAATACACAAAGTATGGTAGTCTTTATGCGGTATCTGTTTCCCACAAGAAATACAATTATTCACTTTTTCTGCCATCCGGTAAACCACTGTGGCAAGGAAAAACTAAAATATTCCCCGGGAAATCGAACAATTTCAGAACGCCAACCGCGCTGCTTCTGCATCGGACCATGCGGCAAAAAAGACTGAGGATATGACGTCGGTCATGCGCATTTGTACCCTGATGTCCTGATGTCAGTCAAATGCGCCTTGACCGACGTCAGCCTTATACTTTGTTATTCGGGCCGACTGAGGACAGCGGACTACCCCAAGTGTAAGGACTGCAGCAATGTGAGATGAAGAACATCTTAAAAGTATAAAAAACATAACTTTTTTTAAAAAAATTACAGCCATTAAAGTAAACTTTTCCATGAACAGTCATAATTTAATCCATTTGGTTTAAGTGTATTGAATTTTAATATAAAATACAATTCTTTTTTCCTTAATATTTGTTTTATACATTTATCATTCAAGTATTTTATATTTTCAATACTGTCCAATACTGTGACCTTAAGGCCCTCATTTCTTCCTTCATGATGACTATGAAAATGAGCAGCCAAGGGACTAGTTTCCTTATTATTTATAATGTCTCTGACATGCTCTTTAATTCTACAGGCTAATGTTCTTTTAGTCTCTCCGACATAAAACTTTTTGCATGGACATTCAATTCCATAAACTACTGCTACTGAATTGCAGTTGTAAGTTCCCCTAATAGTAAAAGGAATACCATTAATTTCATCAAATTGTTTAACAATAAACCTACAAATGGTGCATTTGCCACATCTTTTAGTTCCCTGCTGAACAACTTGTGTATACATCAACATATTTGCCATTTTAAACCGGCTATGCACCAAAAAATCTTGGATATTTCTACCCCTTTTATATGAAAAACTGATATTTTTATCAAACAAATAATCCACTTCCCTTTTTAATAATTTCCAACTACATGTCACATGTTCCTTAATATATTCTGTTAATATAGAGAAGGAAGACACAAAATACACAACATCTTTTAACTCCTGGGATGTATTCCATGTTCCCCCTTTATTATATTTACCTTGATTTCTAACCTTTCTTAAACTTTCTCTACGATTATATTCCTCATACCCTCTCAGTTTAAATTTGTTGTAACTTTGTGTGTATTCCTCTTCCTTAATAATAGGGTTAACTACACAATATGTTCACCCTATTAAACTCAGTATACGGAATTGCTTTGATAATATGTGCTGGATGATGACTTGTACCATGCAATACAGAACCCGCTCCTTGAAATTTTCTGTGAATTTGATATTCCAACACTTTATTCTTATGTCCTATTAGTGAGACATCCAAATATTGCACTTTCTGCCCATTTTGAAGTCCATCAAACTTTATACCCATACTATTAATCTGTATTTCCTTCAAAAACTTTTGCACATCTTTTTGTCCATCTATACAAATGAACAAAAATAGTCAATGAAACGGTAGTATCTATACACATATTTTTTAAAAAAAGAATTAGTGTATATGTATTTATTCTCAAAATACCCCATAAATGTATTTGCATAACTAGGGGCGAAAGCCGCCCCCATCGCCGTACCCTGCTTCTGCTTATATATAGAACCATTAAATTTGAATATGTTGTTATTCAAACATATATCAAATAATTCTAATATATATTCAACTGCATCCGTATCACCCATAAAATACTTAATAGCCGCCTTTCCATCTTCATGTTTTATATTAGTGTACAAACTAACCACATCAATTACTACAAAATGCATATTATCCTGCCAGCATATGTCCTTAACTTTAGTTATCAAATCAAAAACATCCTTGATGTAAGACGGTAACTTACATACAACTGGCATTAAATATATATGCAAAAATTTTGAGATGTTTTCCAAAAAAACATTTGTAGCTGAAACTATCGGGCGTCCTGGTGGAGGAAAAATATTCTTATGTATTTTCGGTATGCAGTAAAAGCAAGGCATTCTAGGGGCATTAATATTAAACTTCTCTTTAATGTCTCTGTAAGAGAAATACTGTAATCTATAACCTTTATCGATGACATACTCATAATTCTTTTGAGCTTCTAAATATTCATTTAACCCCACTTTTTCATACACTTCATTTTTTAAATGTGCGTAACACATATCTAAGTACTGAACCACATTTAAAATCACCAATTTCCCTCCTTTATCAGAAGGTTTGAATATTATATTATTATCTCTACTTAAAACATTCAAACATTCCCATTCTGCTTTAGAGAGATTATACTCTATCCTTTTTTTATTTTGTTGGAATTTTTCGAATTCCGCTTCAACATTATGCATTAATGACTTTTGAAAATATCTGATATTCTCATTACTTTGCGGTGGCATAAAGGCACTAACAATTTTAATGGTGCTAGTATCAAACTCCTTATGTTGATTTGTATCTGGTTCTGAATTACAAGAAAAAAATTCTTCATCCGTATTTTTAGCGGAAACATCATTCCCAACCCCACAATAACCTGTAGTAGATTCATCATTTTTATATTGAAACAAATCCATTAGATATAATTTTCGACTAAAATGAAATATGTCAGCCTTTAACACATGTACCCTCGGAATAACAGTGGGTACAAATTTTAACCCTCTATTTAAAACATTTAGGGCACATTGCGATAAGTCACAACCAGATAAATTCATTACATACTCACAATTTGCCGAATTGTCATTAACACAAATAATTTCAGTCCCATTGTCTGTCCCATTTACCCTTTTTGTTCGAACGCTGCTTTCCATAACCTTCCTTGTTGTATCCTTGTCCATTCCAACTCCGTTTCCGACCGAAATGGTTGTCTTGAAACAAATTCATTCCCTTGTTGTTCCCCGGTTTAGGAAGTACTGGAAACTCTTCACTATCAGTTTCCCCCTCTGTGTGCGACAGACCACTTTGTTGAAGTGCACGCCATTCCTTCTGCTTCCGTATCATTCTCTCTACGTTCAAAATGCACCCGTTGTCGTCGTGCTTTGGGATTGGTCGACAGTAGAAACGCCCTCTTATTTTCATAGTCCCGAAGATCTCTATGTAACTTACTTTTCTTTCGGTCTATGAGTTCAGACTCCTACACAATTAACTGTTCATTCGTTTTGGCTAAGAACTGTTGAAGTTCATCATGTTTAATCTTATTAGATATTTCAGAACACATTGTTTTTATCTCTTCCCTTAACTTATGTTTTTTCAGCACATCTCTTTCTATAAGTGTTCGGACCCATTCTTTACTACACCGATGAGCGGCTGCTAACCATCTGTCATGGAACTGTTTGTCATCAGAGCAAGTAAGGTCAAATGGGGTAGATGGATTTTTTACACTCCGCAACCCTCTAGGAGTAATATCTAACTCCTCATAGCGTTGTAGGCTTTGCAAATTCAAAAATACTGAAGTCTCTTTAAATAACAATTTTTCTATTTGTGCATATAAGTCACGAACTTCTGGTGCAATCAATGTCTCCATTTTCTTACCAATACGTGCAAATGGATTTTGTTGCCACAACTTCCGATCCTGCTGCCATTTATTATATATAACATATGCTACTTCACCATTTTGTGCTTCATCCCTTCCTTGTACAGCACACCCATATTCGCAGAACCACCTGTACCATTTGAAACGGCAAAAAAGCTATCAATCGATTTTTGTGTACTGTCCATAGCAGTCTCTCTGAACATCCTGGGTAATGCTGCAAAGGAGTCACTGGCCATGAATTCAAAACCACTGCAAACACACAAGAAAAATCTTCTTATACCACAGAAAAAAGACTCCGCAGCAACCCTTGAAGAATTTAATCCACTTGAAAGACAAAATTTACAATGACAAAATGTGCAAAAACTGATTTTCTTATCTCTAGCGCCTCGGCATTGCTGATATTTAAGCATATGAAACTGACAATTTAAAGCCCTTACAGCCAAGGTAGCAGAGGTATAAACTTTTTTCCCCCCATCTGTCCAGTGCCCTAGAATATCTATCAGAGGGGACAGGGTTTTTCACAGTGGAAGCCTTGACCCCTTTGGGACCCTGAGATATAGTTTCTGGGTCAGCAGCAGGGTTTTTATATAGAAATTTGTGGGAATCTGGAACCCTGTAGTATCTGTCTGGCTTAACCGGTGCAGGGGGTAAAAAAAGTCAGGAGACAGGCTGGACTCTGAAAATACATCATCTACTATGTCTAGAACAGGTGGAATAGTAAGAGGTCTGTGCCGAGGTACTAAAAGAAAGTATGAGCCTTTTCTTAGATTCTGAGTAATCTTGGCTCTCCCAGTGAAAGTGCTCCCTCACAGTATGAAGGGTTCCCCCCAAAAGAATAGTCCTCAGGAGGAGAGGCTGAAGGAATAAACTCTTCAGCATCAGAATCCTCATAGGGAGGTATCCCTGTTCAGAAGAGGAGTCAGAGGAAATGGAAACCTGATCTGAAGATTCATATTCTGTCTCTTGCCTAGGCCTCTTATCAGGAGGGGGATGGGAACCCCTGATCAAAGTAATTAGATCTTTGGCCCTTTTAAGCATCTGTTTTTTAGGCATGAAGTCTGTGCAGGAGAATGCTGTACTTGTTTCTTTGTCTTTAGAGCTGCTTTAGTTTTTGCCTTTGAAGCTGAGGTTGGCTTTACATACAACGGTGTAGGTCTGATAACACCATCAGAAGCAGATACCCATCTGTGGGAATAGTTTCCCAGTGTTCAATACCTTGAGTATCCAGAGGCCTAGTCGGCTCCACGTGGGAGTCGGAAGCAGCCTGTGGCTCTGAGGTAGCGGGCTTCAGGGGCTGCGAAAGCGCCTCACTGAGAACAGACGACTGGCCTAGCGGAGGCCTCGTCGGTTTTGGACCTCAGATGCCTGTCCTTTTCCTTGCGCTTTTTATAAACTCTGGTCGCCTGCTGTTCTGACGGCATTATATAATTAAATCTTCAGCCAAAATAATGAAAAGCAAAATCGTACAGACGCTTAATAATGCGTTGGTTAAATCTAGGACAAAACCGACAGCTAGCAACGTCATGGCCAGGGCCTAGGCAAGGAATGCAGTAAGAATGAAAATCCTTATGAGGTATTTGCTTCCCACAAGAAATACAATTGTTAACTTTTTCTGACATCGGTCTGGAGCAAGAAAAAAGTTTCCCCAACGAGGTACTTAGCTTTAATGAAGACTTCGGATCTGAAATTCGGTTTTGAAAATCTCAGGAGTTGGCCGATCGGCACTTGCGAACTGCTTTTGCTTCGGGCACAGCGCGGCAAGAAAGACTGAAGAAAATGGCGTAGGCTGCATCTTTTATACCCCTGGTGCACTGACGTCAGGGAAAAGGCGACAGCAACTGACACCAGACCAGGACTTTGGAATTCAGGCCGACTGCGGGTAGCCTGCCAGCAGGATAACCCAAGTGTAATGACTGCAACAGTGAAACACGATGAACATTGGAAAGACACCTCTGAGGCTAAAAACAACTGCACTTATTCCTTCATGCCCTAAAGACACTGATCGATTTCAGGCCCAAACAGAGATGGCTCTTCAAAGAATGCCTCTGTGAACACCATGACGGAATCAGCAAAAGATGCAAAGCACAGCCAGGAGTACCAACTCACAACTATGCCAAACCCCTGTCACTGCAGCATCTTCTATAACAATTTACATAACATAAATCATGATGCTGGTCATAACTGGTGTCAGCATCTTCAGCTATGAGGCTTGTCATAAATCATGATGCTGGTCATAACTGGTGTCAGCATCTTCAGCTATGAGGCTTGTCATAATTGAAGACGCTGACACTTGAATAAGGAGCTTCTCCAAGATTAGTCCAGTGAGCAGGCCTTCAGAAGATTATGTCCCACTCAATATGGCCCTTTGAAGTACAGCATTAACATAATATAATTCAGTGCTAACATAATATAATTCAGTGCTCTAAGAAAGGATCAAACATGCAAGGGTTTACTGTACCAGCTTATACAGAGCACTAGATTCTTGAAATTTATAGGTTTACAGGTTCATAGAGTCATACTAACCTAACCGCCCTGAAGGGCCATTTTAAGCCTAGCCAATAACCCTAGATCAGAATCAAACACTTTACTTTGTGCCAGTCTGGCAAAGTCCTTAACCATTATGCCAATTCACCCCTACTGTTTTGGGGATGGACAAGTTCAGCCCCAGAAGAGAGATTCCTCACCAGAGCAGTTATGGAAACATTTGTATCCAGATTAAAAATAGCTTCTAGATAGGAGTCATGTAAGGGTCTAAAAATCCATCTAGGCTCCTTCGGCACTGTCACAGCTTTTACAATATCGTCACTTGTGTTAACCACAGGAAAGACCATCCAGGAAGATGCCAGTTGACTTCTGCAGTTTCTTCTAAAATGAACATATACCTCAGTGTGGTCAGTTGCTTTTTTCTCCCACGTCATCTGTAAAACTTCACCTCTGGAGGACTTGAAGTTCAGTGAAGGTGAGGATATGGTCTCCTACTCCTCCTCATTTTCCACAGGGCCAATGTAAATAGTGTTTTCTGGCCAGCTTGCTCTGTCACTTTGAGGGGAAGCAGCTACTGTAGCGTTTTTTGGCATTAAATAATGACTGACGAGACTTAGCAAAGCTTAACAAAATGACTTCCATGATAGCTGAAGAGCTGTAGAAAAAATGGTCTTACTACAGGGTAACCCAGGAGAAGGAAGCCCAGTCTTCACACATTTAGAAATACCTGAAACAGTAGAGCTCTACCTGAAAAAGACCCCTGCCGAGACTTAACTTTTTATGCTTGCTTGTTAAAATAGAGTAAAAGACAAGTTATTACCATAACATTCCATCTCTGTTGTTGATCTTCATTCATTCATTCATTCATTCATTACTGATGGGTGTCAAATCTGTTCTTGGAACAGAGTCGGCCGTTATAACAAGCTTGTGACAGCCAAAAAACTCTAGAGCTAAGTCTTACTTATAGTGCTTCTCTCTATATTACTGCAGATTGAGTTTGCTCGTAAGGAAGGAAGAAAGAAAGTGGGGGCTTTAACTGAGCAACTTCTCTATCATAGGCTAGAACTATATCCGAACCTCCAGGAGTCTTTTGGAGGGGGGTGGCGGATGGGTTGTAATGAATGAATGAAGACAAATGACAGATAGAATGTTACGGTTAGAACATAAGTTTATCTGATGTTAATGTTCATTCATTCCTTACTGATAGGACAGAGTCCCTAGCTACTTTGTTTCCTGGGAGGCCCTATGGAAGAATATTCCTGAGTATCACTGAACCAAAGGAAGCTCTCCCCCTGGAGACTATATCCAATTTGTAATGAGTGATAAAGGTACGAGGGGTAGACCATGTTGCTGCCGCACAAATGTCATCCACAGAAGCTCTTGCATGGAAAGCATCAGACGTTGCGCAACTGATCTTGTGGAATGCACTTTGACTATAGATGGCAATGAGGCTTTGTTCCGTGGATAAATGAAGGAAATACAGTCTCTCAACCAATTAGACAAAGTAACTTAGGAAACAGGTCTCCCCAGTCTTGGTCCTGAGAATGATATGAATAACTGGTCAGACTTTCATAATGACTTAGTTCTGTTGAGATAAAAACGCTGTCTGTGCACATCAAGCAAATGTAGTGAATATTCTCCTTTGTTATAAAAATTTGGAAAGAAAACTGGTCGACTAAGTTTGATTAGCAGTCAAGTCCGAAATAACTTTGGGTAAAAAGGAGGGGTTAGTGTGGAATGATACTCTTCCCTTATGGAACACTATGTAAGGCTGTTTTATGCACAAAACTTGCAACTCAGAAATTCATGTTGCTGAGGTAATGGCCAACAAGAACAAAGTCTTCAAGGATAAGAATTTTACATTGCAATTGGCAGCAGATTCAAAGGGAGGACAAGTCAAGGATTGTAGAACAAAAGTTAAATTCCATGGAGCGATTGGTGGTTTGAAGGGGGGCCTAATGTGTGCAACTCCTTTCAAAAATGTTTTACAGAGGCGATGTGAAATCAAGGAAGGGTCCTTGAAACCATTATAAAAACTGGAGATTGCTGCCAAATGTACTCAAATAGTTGAAGCTGCAGCTCCTGAGTGAAGGAGGTTACGCAAGTAATCTAACACTGTAGAATGCGGGGCTGAAAAAGGGTTTACTCCATTTTTGCGAGACCAAATTACGATTCTTTTTCACTTGCTTAATAAGAAGTTATGTACTCACCATAACGTTCCATCTGAGTAGGTATCTTCATTTGTCAGCAACCTTTGGGATACGGATCCGATCTGGAATCCGAGCCGGCAACTTCCATCATAGAATAGATCCGAGCTCCTAGCTCCTCCCCTTACCCATAATCCCCTGCCTACCCTAATTGACCTCAGATCAAGTTTGCCCCATAGCAGAGCAGATAAGTGTCCCAATGGGAACATATGCTAATAACACAAGAACGATCATATTGGTCAGGGGGAAGGAGGGGGGGATGGTTGCAGACAAATGAAGATACCTACTCGGATGGAACGTTATGGTGAGTACATAACACTTCTTAATCTGAAGTAGGAACTTCATTTGTCAGCAACCTTTGGGACAGAGTCCCCAGCTACCTAAATCTTGGGTGGCCTTCATGGAAGGATATTCTGGAGCACCACAGAGCCAAAGGACGCCCTACCTCAAGAGACGACATCTATTTTACAGTGGCTGATAAAGGTGTGAGATGAAGCCCAAGTGGCTGCGGAACAAATGTCATCCAGTGGAACCCTAGCTTGAAAGGCCGCAGATGTGGCAACGGCCCTAGTAGAATGAGCATGGACTCCTTGAGGTGCATATGCTAAAAGAATACAACTAGAGATCGATCGAGAGAGAGAAACTTTAGAAACTGACTTTCCGAAATTACTTTTGGCAAAGGAGATAAACAACTGATCGGATTGCCTATGATCAGCAGTTCTATGGATATAAAAACGTAGTTGTCTGTGTACGTCTAAGGAATGTAGCTTGTACTCTCCTTTGTTATGAAAGTTGGGGAAAAACACTGGAAGATTGATTGATTGATGTTCGCTTCTGAAGATACCTTAGGTAGAAAGGACGGATTGATCCTGAGGTAAACCCCATCCGGGTGAAAGACCAGATATGGTGGTTTGACACAAAGAGCTTACAATTCCGACACTCTTTTGGCTGAAGTTATGGCCACCAAAAAGGCAGTCTTCCAAGAGAGAAATTTGAGATCAACCCTGGCCGCCGGTTCGAATGGGGGACCAGTCAAGGCCTGCAAGACTAAGGATAAATCCCATGGAGGTACCACCTCTTTAACTGGAGGCCTAAGGAGGAAGGTACCCTTGAGGAAGGTCTTACAATGTTTGGAAGTGATAAGAGGGCCAGACTCTTGCCCCATGTGATAGTATGAGATTGCTGCCAGTTGTACCTTGACTGTGGAAGAACTAGCCCCCTGGTGAAAAAGAGAGGTTAGAAAATCTAGAACCGACGATATCGGGGCCTGGTCATTACCAACATGAGAAATCAATGCTCCATACCTATGGTCACCCCCTGGTTAGTCAGGTCTGACCATAAGCTAATCACCCTTAACATCAACATCCCACCCCCACCCCCCCCAGTAAAGAAACCACCATAAAAAACTTCTCCAAAGCCAACTTCATGCTACTCAAGTCAGAAGTGACAAACTTCATGACACCCATGCAGACGGGAACTGAAAGTTCCACTGCTGAATCCTACACTAAGGCACTGTACGAGCACATCCACTCATGCATGAATCGTGCCATCCCAAATAGAACCAAAATGCTCTCATCCAAAAAAAGGAAGCCAATCTGGTGGTCCCCTGCCATAAACAAACTTTACAACAAAAGGAAGAAACTTTTGCAGAAAAGAGGAAAATCCCAGGATGCAAAAAACTAGCCTCAGTAAGAAACTGAGATGCCTCATAAAATCCTCCAAAGCTAGTTACGAAAATAAAATTGCCAAAGATTCCAAAGACAACCACAAAGCATTCTATAACTATGTCAAGAATCTAAATGGCAATGCTCAGATCTGCTCTGAGCTAAAACAGAATGGCATTAAATATACTGATCCGAAGGATATTGCCAATATCCTGGCAGATCGATTCAGTGCCAACTTCACCCCCCCTCTCACCCCTAAATGGCCCATCTCAATACCGGAAGATTGCCAAATTCCAGTAATAACGGCCACACAGGTACAAAATCCATGGGACCAGATGGCATCCCGGGCTGTGTACTACATGAACTACAATATGAACTGGCACCTCACCTAAGTGTCATGTTTAATCATAGCCTCACCTCAGGTTTCGTGCTCACTGAGTGGCGCAGAGCTACAGTTATCCCAATCCACAAGGGGGGATCCACCTTGGATCCCGGAAACTACCGTCCCATCAGTCTGACAAGCCTTATCTGCAAGGCCATGGAGCGTATTATCATGGAACTTATAAACAAAGACATTGGCAACCTTCAAACACTGGACCCCACCCAGTTTGGGTTTGTGAAGGGCCGATCTTGTCTCCTGAACCTGATTGACTTCTTTGAATCAGTCTCCAGAGCCACGGACAAGGGTAAGGTGGTCCACACAGCCTATCTAGACCTTGCCAAGGCCTTTGACACCATCCCCCACTCTGGAATCATAGATAAACTTACTAAGTTGGGCATTAATCACTATGTCACCCAATGGGTTGCTAAATGGCTTACTGACAGAACCCACACTGTAAAAGTAGCCGACTCCAAATCCAGCTCCAGACAAGTGACAAGTGGAGTACCTCAGGGTTCAGTCCTGGGGCCACTCTTGTTTGGCATCTACTTCTCTGAAGTACAGGTCAACACTAAGGGACTCTGGCTAACAAAGTTTGCAGATGACTGCAAACTGGGAGCCATTATTGAATCCCCAAATGATGTGGATACTCTACAAAGGGCCTTACAGAAACAGATGCTTGGTGCCAGAGCCATGGGCTCAAGCTCAATGCCAAGAAATGTATTATCCTCTTTGGGAAAAAACATGTATCCATGAATTACCATATAGGTGGCAGTACACTAAACACAGAAAGTGTGATAAGAGACTTAGGGACACAGGTGGACAGTGGTCTCACCTTCGATAACCACATCGCCACAACAGTCAGGAAATCCTTCTATGTGGCACATCTCATCACGAAGGGCTTTTCATCCAGAAAAAAGGAGGTCATTGTCCCACTGTACTCATCCCTCATTAGACCCATTATAGAATACAATGCCCCATTTGGTATGTACCTCTCAAGACATCTGCAACAACTGGAAAGGCCTCAGAAATACCTCACTAAAAGAATCACAGACCTAAAGCAGATGCCCTACGCTGACCGCCTTAAAAAACTCCAGCTATACTCTGTCGCATATCATCTACTTAGAGGCGATCTCTGCTTAACATACAAGGCCATGTCAAACCCAGAGCTGTTGGACATGCTACACTTAAAGAAATCCCAATCCCTCAGAGCTACACGCTCCAGGGATCTAAACCTTGTCATCACAATAAACAAAACATGCTGGAGGGATAGGTTCCTGACCCAGAGACTCCCCAGACTCTGGAATGGATTGCCTATACATGTCAAGCAGAGTGCCTCTTTGGACCTCTTCAAGAGGAACCTTGACGACTGGATGGGAGAAAGGAAATTCACCCCAGGGATCACGTCAGTCGCCCTGCTAGACAGGGGTCCAGGAAAGTAAATAATGTGGGAAGAAATAGCCAGGGAATTGTTATGGCTAGGCTTGTATAGGAATTCACCCCAGGGATCACGTCAGTCGCCCTGCAAGACAGGGGTCCAGGAAAGTAAATAATGTGGGAAGAAATAGCCAGGGAATTGTTATGGCTAGGCTTGTATAGGCCCTAGGGCTGATAGCCTAGTACCAACCTATGAACCTATAAAAGGGTCTAAATGACTGTGTTCTGCCCAAATGGTGAAGCGTTTCCACTTACTCCGATAAACCTTCCTGGTGGAAGGCTTGTGAGCTGCTACAAGAATGGCTTTGACCGGTGATGAGATCCTGGGAGTCCTTATGAGGAGTGGAACTGGAGCAACCAAGCAGTCAGCTTGAGGTTGACCAGGTTCGGACAGGTTCGGAGTCGGAAGACAGAGAGGGTGAGAAATGAATTCCGGAATGGGATCCAGAATCCATGGTGGATATACTAGGTGAGACCATAGGTAAGGGAACCACATCTGATGAGGCCAGAATGGGGCAATGAGGATCATCTTGCTCCCCAGCTGCCTGGCTTTCTGTAATAACTTCAACATCAGGGGAAGAGGAGGGTAAGCATAAAACAGACCGGGAGGCCAAGCATGAACTAGAGAGTCTCTCGGGGACTCCCCCGGAGGGGGGATCAGAGCGAAGTAATCGTTGCATTTGGTGTTTGAAGGAGAGGCAAAAAGATCGCAACAAGGTTGCCCCCATCGGGCAAATACTTGCTCTGCAACTCGATGGTTGAGAGACCATTCGTAAGGAGTCAGGATAGTATGACTGAGCCTGTCCGCTAGAATGTTGGACTGTCCAGGAATGTGCGTTGCTACGAGAAAGCGGTTGGTGGAAATCGCCAATTCCCACACTCTCATGGCCTCGCGGCAAACCCCTGTTTGTTGATGTACCAGACGACCGACATGTTGTCTGTCTGTACTGCAATCGTCCCTACCGAGAGAGAGTCGTGTAGTGCCTGCAACGTCAAAAGCACCGCCCTCATCTCTAGGACGTTGATATGCAAAGAGGTCTCTACGTCGTTCCATGTGCCTTGGACTGTTCTGCCTGAAAAATGCCCCCCCAACCCCAGGCGAGAAGCGTCCGTGGTCACTGTGTCGACTGGCGGAGGTAGTGAGAAGGGACATCCCGTGTGGAGGTTGGGAGACTGGAGCCACCACAGGAGCGATCTTCTGCAAACCTTGCTTAAGGAAATGGGGGGAGACAGGGACCATTGTACCTGGAGGGTCCACTGCAGAACCCTCATGTTCAACCGGGCCAATGGCAGCAGAGGGATTGCAGCCGCCATAGATCCTAGGGCCCTCAGGATCAATTCCGCCGAAGGAGTTTGCAGTTGAAGGATGGCCTGCACGTGCAACATCAGGTTCCAAAGCCGATCTGGAGTCAAGAACGCAATAATCTGTCTGGAATCCAGTCTCGCCCCTATAAAATCCAACACCTGTGTAGGGATGAGAGAGGATTTGGTCATGTTGATGGTTAATCCTAATAGTGGAGCCAGACTGAGGAAATAATCCTTGCATGAACAAAGTAGATGCCTTGTTGGGGCTGTAAGGAGCCAGTCGTCCAGGTATGGAAAGAACTGAATTCCCTGGAGTCTCAGGTGGGCCGCTATTATCGTTAGGACTTTGAACACCCTGGGGGCTGAGGTGAGGCCGAAGGGGAGGACCCTGAATTGAAAGTGACGTGCTCCCAGCCGGAAGCGGAGAAACCTCCAGGAACGCCTGTCCACTAGAATGTGATAGTACGCATCCTTGAGGTCTATGGAGCACATCCAGTCGTCCTCCCGCAATAAGGGGAGGACGGATTGCAACGTGACCATTCGGAACTTTTCTTTGGGTACCGCCAGGTTTAGGAGAGAGAGAGGTCGAGGATGGACCTAAAGTCCCCCGTCTTTTTTGGCACCAGAAAGAACCTGGACCCACAATTCCTGGGACCCCCTCTGCCTCTGGGGCGGCGTCCTCCCTGTCCTCCTCTGCCACGAGAGGACTGGTTGTCCTGAGCAGACTGGGATTGATGCGATTTTCGGAACCACATCTTCTTCTGACCCTTTTGGTTCTTGGAAAAGGACCTCTGGGGCGCAGAGAAGCGGACTCCGACGGCAGACAAGGTCTTCCCGTCTTTCTCGCTCTGGAAAAGAGTGTCGCGAACGGTTTTGCCGAACAGTGCAGAACCATTAAAAGGGGCATTCGCGAATGACGCCTTAAAGGGTTCCGTGAAGTCACAGTGACGGAGCGTGGCCTGTCTCCATGACAAGCCCAACTCCGCCTGCTCTAGAGGCTCCCTCCGTAGCATGAGACAACAGCCGTATACAGGTGTTCGAGATAGAGCTGAGGGTGGCCATTCGGGAGGAGTACAGATCCTTGTCTCCCTCAGACATGGACCCTGGGGGGGAAGCAGCGTATTCCTTAATTAGATCCCGCTGCATCCGAATAACGTGTGCCATGTAGTTCAAGGCCCTCAGAGAGGGTCGCTGAACTGAAGGGCCCACCTCCCAAGAAGGTCCATCGCGCGAGACTCCTTGCTCGGAGGATGAACCGTGGGGCTCTCCTGAGCCAACTCTTTCTTGGTGGCTGCAGCCACCAACATGACATCCACAGGGGGACCTCTGCTCCAGTGTGATCTCTCTGAAGGGGGGCTCAAACTTTTGTCCGGACGCTTGGGGATCGGCTCTACGGTGTCCTGTTCCTTCCATGCCCTAGAGAATATGAGATCCACCAGGGGGTCGGGTGAAGGGGACACCCAAGAGGTAGATGGTCCTGCCTCAAGGAATACGGACTCATCAGAGGAAGCCTTAGCGGCAGACCACCCACCCCTGATTTTGAGCATTTCCATGATGTCTCCAAAGGAGACATCCTCGGGGGGTGATCTAGAGGAGCCTTCCCCTTCATCCAAGTCCGTATCTTTGGTGAGACTCTCAGGGAAGTCTATGTGCCTCCTTTTGCACTTTGCCTTGTGAGGGGGGGCTGTCCGAGGAGTCCTCACAGGCTGTATCCTGTTCCACTGGAACTCCTAGAGGCACTGTGGCAGGCTGCCCCGAGGGCCGAAGTGGGGATCGGACCCAGAGCTGAGAACGTCGGATCCGAAGGAACAGTGTGCTCTGACCGGGATGGAGCCGAAAGCACACCGAATCCCTCGGATCCGAAGCTCGGCCCATGGCTCAGAGAGGTCGGATCCGACAAACTCGGGGGAGCCGTTGGAGCAGACGTGCCCAGCACGGTCGGCTCAGACCTACCCCCGGATCCAACGTGGCTCGGCTCCAAGCGCTCCAAACCCGGAATGCGAGACGGAGAAGGAGCTATAGGAGCGAAAAAGGGGGTCGAGCTCCCCCCAGAGGGGGGGAGGCAAGAGCACTCCCATCTGCATCTGGGCCTGGATGAATCTCCTCATCATCCGGTCCATGTCCGCATCAGACATGCTAAAAGTGGACCTCGAAGAGGCCACAGAGGCAGACCTGGAGTGTCACCTCTATGACCTCGACGGGGACCGGATCACCTCCTCCTCTGGTCCCGGGGAGAAACAAGGGGATCGGATCAGAGGAGGAGATTGAGAATACTTGGACAGAGAAGCCCTCTTGGCAGGCGGGGCCGATGAGGAGTCATCGGCCCGCCGCTTAAGGTGCTTCTCCCGCCGCTTCTCTTTCCTGGCATCCCTATCCTCCAGAGCCGAAGCGGGAGGTTGAGTCCCGGTCGGAGGAAAGGAGGCAGGAGTGACCGCTACCGGGGGGGTAGCAGGCACCGAAGTACCGGAGGCCGAAGCAGAGTCTGGGGGTAGAAGGCCCGCCAGAACTAGCTTCGACCTTCGATCCTTGAGTGCCCTGGGGTTGAACGCCACGCAAATCATGCAACCCGAAGAGAGGTGTTCAACCCCAAGGCACCTAACGCACCGAGTGTGGCCATCAGCCGGTGAAAGCTTGTGACCACACTCGGTGCATTTCGAAAAAATGGCTTTAGGGGCCTCCGACATTACTACAGTAAAGCACACTCACTAGGCCCCTAACACTCAAGTCACACACACACACGCTACGACCAGCGGGGGAGGGAGAAATATTTTAAATTAAATTTAAGCTGAAAAGCTAAATAATAATAAGATTAGTGTTAAGGGTAAACCTACCACGCACACACAATCACTCACTCAGAAAGAAGAAAGAAAAACCTTTTTTTCTCACAAATACGCTAAGAGCTCTGGAATCTAGCTGTTGCTTGAAGAGCGGCAAACTAGATCTGAGGTCAGTTAGGGTAGGCAGGGGATTATGGGTAAGGGGAGGAGCTAGGAGCTCGGATCTATGCTATGACAGAAGTTGCCGGCTCGGATCCGAGATCGGATCTGTATCCCAAAGGTTGCTGACAAATGAAGTTCCTACTTCAGATATAAAGTTTCTTGGTGGATGGTTTATGGGAGTCCAGAAGAATGTGGCAGACAGAGGAGGACAGGTTGTTTTGCCTAGCAATTACTGGAAGTGGAGGAGCCAAGCTGTTAGCTTGAGGCTCGACATGTTTAGATGAATCAACCCCTGTGGGTGCAACAGCAATTCCGGAGTTGGATCCAGAATTCATGGTTGATGTACTAGGTGAGGCCAAAGAAAGGGAAACCAAATTTGTTGGGGCCAGTAGGGTGCAATGAGGGTTATTCTGCTTTTCAACCAAAGAGCCTTCTTCGAAAATTGTGGGATCAGAGGAAGGGGTGGGTATGCATAAAGAAGTCCTGTGGGCCAATCGTGCACCAGAGCGTCCCTTGGGGACTCCCCCTGTGAGGCAATTAGGGAAAAAGTACAGTTGTGTACACTTACCATAAATGTAGATGTTCCGAGTGTATTCACTGTTGCAGTCATTACATTTGGGTAATCTGCTGGCAGGATGCCCTCAGTCGGCCTGAATATCAAAGTCTTGGGTCCTGCGTCGGTTGCTGTCTCCTCTTCCATGACGTCAGGTCGTCAGGGGTATAAAACATGCAGCAGACGCCATTTTCTTTAGTTTTTCTTGACCCAGATGTCAGGTGCCCCCCAAATGGGGAGCAAAAAAAATAAATAAATAAATATATAATTTATATATATATATATATATATATATATATATATATATATATATATATATATATATAAATAAATGCAATTGTAACAAACTTTACCTTCATCTAAAAGCAAATACACCACAAAGGCTGTAGAATATAGTTAAGGAAAGAGAAGTTCTAGAAAAAAGGGGGATGGCGGGTGGTTAACCCGGACTGCAACAGTGAATACACTCGAACATCTATATTTATGGTAAGTGTACACACTGTACTATGTTCTTCATGTTTCACTGTTGCAGTCATTACATTTGGGCAGAATCCCAAAGCTATGGATGGGAGGCTGGAACTAAATAGCATTAGGAGTGGCTATAAGGCCCTGCAGAACTGCAGTGGCAAAGCCTGCCTTGGACTTGGAGAAGAGAGGCAAATGATAATGCTTTGTATAAGTATGAACAGAGCTCCAAGTAGCAGCTTCTAGAATGTCTTTGGTTGGCACCCCTCTGAGAAAAGCTGCTGAGGTAGATGCAGCCCTGGTGGAATGTGACCTGATTCCCTTGGGCACTGGTTTACCATGATGCAAATAGCAAAAACGAATGCAGTGGCTTATCCACTTTGAAATAGTCTGCTTTGAAATAGCCTTCCCCTCTGATCCTGCAGCAAATGCCACCAGTAGCTGCTCAGACTTTCTTAGAGATTTGGTCCCGTTTAAGTAGAATCTTAGTTGTCTGTGTAGGTCCAAGGAACGCAGAATCCGCTCCCCCTTGTTCTGCAGATTTGGGTAAAAAGTTGGCAGGTGAATAGTTTGGTTAACAGCCACACTGGATACCACCTTAGGCATAAAGGAAGGATTGGTCCTGAGGGACACCCTGTCCGGGTAAAATGTAATAAAAGGCTCCGCTGTCATGAGGGCCTGTAGTTCTGAAACCCTTCTTGCTGAAGTGATTGCCAAAAGGAAAGCTGTTTTCCAAGATAAAAAACTTTATATCCGCAGTAGCTGCTGGTTTAGAAAGGAGGCAGGGTGAGCTTTTCCAACAAAAAATTGAGGTCCTATGCAGGAATTGGTGATCTTCTAGGAGGCCTTAAATTTTTGGTCCATCTAAGATACTGTTTTAGCAGAGCATGAGAAAAGATGGGAGGCTCTGTGTTGTAATGAGCTGAGATGGCAGAGGCATGGATTTTTATTGATGAAAAAGATAGGCCCTTCTCAAGCATCTCAGTCAAGTATTGTAAAAATCTGAGGAATATTTGGCTTTGCTGTGATCGCCCCTTGTGCTTGGTTCCAAGCACAGAATCTCTTCCATTTATCAGCATATGATTTTCTAGTACTAGGCCTTCTGGCTTCTAAAATGACATCCATCACAGATTTATTGAGAGGTGGTGTTTGAATAATTACATGACCAGACATGCTGCCAGGTTCAGAGTTTGGAGCTGATTGTGCAGAATTTGATTGCTCTGCTGAGGCAGTAGATTAGGTATTTGAGGCAAGTACCAAGGAAGCAGTTAAAACATATTCCTTAGAACTGGGTACCAGTGTTGGCAAGGCCAGTCCGGGGCAATTAGGATCATTTTTGTTTTTTCCTGTTTGACCTTTAGTGAGACCTTGGGAAGAAGAGGCAGAGGAGGAAAGGCGTAGACTGATAGGTTTTTCCAAATGAAGGACAGGGCATCCACTTTCCATGCTTGTCTGTGATAAGTCCTTGTGCAGAATTTGTCCAGTTGATAGATCTATTTGCCTCTCCCCAGAATTATGTCCGGACTCCCTCATTTCTCTGTTATCATGCTAAAGACTTGTGGATCCAGTTTCCACTCGTGAGGGTCCATAAGATTTCTGCTTAGGTTGTCTGCCAGAGTATTTTGTTTTCCTGGCAGGAATTGAGCTTGAAGATGTAACTTGGTAAGTCAAGGCTGTGTCCCACAATGCCATGGCTAGTCTGCAAAGGGGGTAAGAATGTGTACCCCCTGCTTATGTACCACATAACCATGGTGTTGTCGGTCTTTAATCAGTAGTTGTCCTGGATGAAGTAAGTTCTTGAAAGCTGTCAGGGCATTCTGAACAGCTAACATTTCTTTCTGGTTGATATGTAGATGCATTTGTTTTGGGTTCCATAAGCCCTGAATGCATTTCCCCGCCAGGTGGGCCCCCCAAGCATAGTCTGATGCATCTGTAGTTAGGGTTTGGGTGGCAGGGGGTAGAGTGAAAGACCGTGCCATGTTCTGGTGACATGTCTCTGCCCATCAAAGAAACTCCTGCTGTAGGCAGGGAATGAGAGGAATCATTGTTTGCAGACTGCGACAATGGTGACTCCATAAACTTTTTAGATACCACTGTAGTTCCCTCATATGCAGTCTTGCATATGGAATTAGTAGAATGCAGGATGCCATGAACCCCAAAGCCTGCAGAATTTGTCTTGCAGATAACTGGGTTGTTGCCATCTGTTTGAAGTAAATAGTCAGTTGCCTTTGTTTGTCTGGCGTAAGGTAAGCCATCTGGGCAGTTGTTTTCAAGCTTGCACCCAGGAATGTAATCTTTTGAGAGGGTACCAGTTGTGATTTCTTTTAGTTTTGTGTGTACCCTAGGCATGTTAGAAGCCTTTTTACAAATGCCAGATGTTGAAGAATGTCCTTGTTTTCTGCTTGAATGAGACAGTCGTTCAAGTAAGGGTAGATTTGTATGCTTGTCGGCAAAATGCAATTACTGGTGCCAGGCACTTTGTAAAGACCCTGGACACAGTAGATAAGCCAAAGGGCAGTGCAGAGAATTGGTAATGCATAAAACCAGCCTTGAAGTGGAGGTATCTTCTGCACGATTCCCTTATTATGCTATGCAGGTATGCCTCAAGTCTAGAGTCACTAGCCAGGCGTTCTTGCCCAGCATGGGCAGAAGCTGTTGCAAAGTCAGCATTTTGAAAATGTGTTCAAAATCGATAAATCCAGTATTGGGTGCCAGGCACTGTCTTTTCTGGGTACCAGGAACAGTCTCGAGTAAAACCCTTTCCCTTTTTCCTGTTCTGGTACTGGTTGAATAGCCCCCATATCCATGAGGGATGTAACTTGTTTCTTTGCCTCTGCCCATTGATTTTGTGGCAGATCTGGCCAACCATTTGGAACTGGCAAGGTATGGAAATGAAATCTGTATCCCTGGGATACCATGTTTCATACCCACTTGTCCTGGGTTATTAACTGCCAATTTTGTGAATGAAGTGCTAATTTCCCCCTAAGGAGGCTGCCAAAAGATAAATGCTTGGTGATGGCAGAGGGAGGTAATTGAAACTGTTTACTGTAGGGTTGGTGCTTTGTTTCCTCCAGATTTGGAGGTGGAGGCACCCCACTGCTTTGACCTGTAAGAACCCTGTGATTGGTATCTAGAGCCCTTTGAGCGCCTGAATTTGCCCCGTGAGACTCTGTTGGACACAGGAAAGGACCATTTTTTTTGTAGGCCAGTGTCTATTGAATCTTGGTGGCTGCACTTGTAAGAAGTCTTTTACAGTTTGCATAGACTTAGCTTTGTCCCTCTTCTGCCTTATTACCAAACAGAGTATCATGCTGTAAAGGTGCATCCAACAATTTAGCTTCAACAAGATTTTGCTCCTTGAGCCAGGCATGCCTTCTAATCACAGATCCAGTAACTGCGGCCCTGCAGGAGGCCTCCAAGGAATCAAAACCACATTGCAAAGTATGCTTTCCAACCTGCTCCGCCGCATGCAATAATTCCTGTAATTCTTTATTTTCCACACATTCAGAAATCAACATAATTTTCTGTTTCAATAATCCCATAACATGCTGTTGATATTTAAGCATATGAAATATTTATCGGGAGGGGGAACCCCTGATCAAGGTAATCAAGTCTTCAGCCATTTTGATAATCTGTTTTTTGGGCATACAGGCCTGAGCACATGGCTCATGTGTCGTTTTTTTAGCCTTAGAAGTCGCTTTTATCTTCATTTTTGAAGCTGGCGTCGGTTTTATATAGAAATGCTGAGGCCCAAAAACACCCTCAGAAGCCGGTGCCTGCTCAGCAGCTCTGGACCCATCCGAGGGAGAGACATCCGCGGGTGCAATACTCTGAGAATCTCGCTGCATGCTGGACTCCACATTGGTCTCGGTAGAGGCCTGCGACTCAAAAGCAGCGGGTATCAGGAGCAGCGAAAGCGCCTCACTGAGTACCGGCGACTGGCTTAGGAGAAGCTCTGTCTCTGTCCTTTTCTTTGCGTTTTTGTGTACTCCGGTAGTCAGACTGCTATCCAACGACATTTCAGGGTAATTAAATCTGTTTCCAAAATATTTTGAAGCACAGATATACAGACACTTAATGGTGCGTTGGTTAAATCTAGCACAAAACTGACAGCAAGGCACGTTATGATCTGGGCCTAGGCAAGGAATACAGTACAAATGAAAATCCTTATGAGGTATTTGCTTCCCTCAAGTAATGGAATTATTAACTTTTACTGACATCAGTAAGGAGCAAGAAAAAGTTTCCCCAATGGGGTACTTGGCTTTAATTGAAGACTTCAGTTCTGAAACTCTAATGCGAAAATTTCAGGAGTCTGCTGACTGGCACTTGCGAACTGCTTCTGCTTTGGGCACTGCGCGGCAAGAAATACTAAAGAAAATGGTGTCGGCTGCATGTTTTATACCCCCGACAACCTGACGTCATGGAAGAGGAGACAGTAACCGATGCAGGACCCAAGACTTTGATATTCAGGCCGACTGAGGGCAACCTGCCAGCAGATTACCCAAATGTAATGACTGCAACAGTGAAACAAGAAGAACATCTAGCTGCTGCATTTGTGATTTGTGGGGAATGTAAACAGATCGCAGCAAGGCTGGCCCCAGCGAGTGAAGATTTCCTCCGCTATGGCAGGATTGAGGGACCACTCATGAGGCAGGAGAATGCATCAGCTCAATTTGTCTGCAATTACGCTGGAATCCCCGGGAATGTGCATTGCTATCAGAAAGCGGTTGGAAGCCATCACCCATTGCCAAATTCTCATGGCCTCTCGGCAACAGGTAGGACTTGGTTCCCCCTTGTTTGTTGATTTATCCGACGGACATGTTGGACTGGATGGCAATCATTCCTAAAGGGAGAACCGGTTGAAATGCTTGCAACGCTAGAACCACTGTCCTCAGTTCTAGGACACTGACATGCAGGTTGGTCTCAAAGGATGACCAAGTGCCTTTGAATGTCCTTCCCTGTAAATGTCCCCCCCCCCACCCAATCAGGGAGGTGTCTGTGGTCACTATGGCTCTGGGCTGACAGGGGGAAAAAGAGCGACTCTATAGGTGGTCCTCTGGCTTCATCCTCCAAATTAAATCTTGTTTGCACCAATTTGTTATCCTGATTTGAAAGGACATAGGGCGAGTCAAAGTGGACCATTGAAAATCAAATGCAGAAAGCACCACAACAGGATAGAGCAATGGATATCCAAATTAAGGGGAAACCAGTGGAACAGGAAGCAACTGGTCAGGTGCCTTGTCAAGATATTTTAAAGCCTTCCATAGGAAACCAGTATAAACGTTCATTTGAAGCTAGACAGCAAGGAAAGGAACAGTAAACTGTGGAAACTCTGATGCAGTCAATGTTGAGGAGTGATAGGCCAGTAAATTCCCATATGACAGAACAACACATGACAAGGGATAAAATTGAAGAGAATGTGCCATAGGAAGATGCTTTAGAACTTTCTATAGAATGTCTGCAAGAAATGGAAAACAAGGGATGTGCTCATTTAAATCTGATAATAGAAGAAAAATAAATAAAGGAAATTCAGACAGAGGGTTCTGAAAAATTAGATGACTGCAAACAGAAATATCACTACCCAGAAGGGTCTCATAGAAACAGATAACTAGTGCCAAAGCCATGGCCTAAAGTTAAATGCTAAAAAATGCATAGTCATACCCTTTGGGAAAAACAAGGTTACCCCTAGCTACCATATAGGTGGCAATCCACTAAGCACAGAAGAGGTTATCAGGGATCTGGGAACCCAGGTAGATAGCAACCTCTCATTTGACACCCACGTTGCCAAAGTTGTTAGGAAGACCTTCTACATTGCCCACCTGATCATGAAGGGTTTCACGTCTAGGTCAAGAGAGGTCATCATTCCCCTGTACTCATCACTCATCAGACCGATGATTGAGTACAACGCCCCATTTGGAATGTATCTGACCAGACACCTACAGCAATTGGAAAGGCCCCAAAAGTTCCTCACCAAAAGGATAAAGGGTCTCAAAAATATGTCCTATGCTGCCCGACTGAAGGAGCTCCAGCTCTACTCAGTCGCTTACCGCCTGCTCAGAGGTGACCTGTGCCTGACATACAAGGCCATGTCCAACCCGGAATTAATGAACATGCTTCACCTCAAAAAATCTAAATCAATCAGATCCACAAGAGCACTAGACTTAAACCTTGACACGGTCATAAATAGGACGTGCTGGAGGGACAGATTCATCACCCAGAGACTCCCTATGCTGTGGAACAAAATCCCGGTACATGTGAGGCAGAGCACCTCGCTGGCCTTGTTCAAGAGAAATCTTGACCAATGGATGGGAGATCGCAGGTATACCCCAGGGATTACATCAGTGTCACTGCTTGACAGAGGCACAGCAAAATAATGGGCATAAGATCCTTCAATAGAAAGGGGTGGCGTAAGCCACAATAACTCTGGGCTAGGCTTATAAATGCCCTAGGGCAGATAGCCTAGTATAAACCTATGAACCTAAGTAGTTGTCCTGGATGAAGTAAGTTCTTGAAGGCTGTCAGGGCATTCCGAACAGCTAACATTTCTTTCTGGTTGATACGTAGATGCATTTGTTTTGGGTTCCATATGCCCTGAATGCATTTCCCCGCCAAGTGGGCCCCCCAAGCATAGTCTGATGCATCTGTAGTTAGGGTTTGGGTGGCAGGGGGTAGAGTGAAAGACCGCGCCATGTTCTGGTGACATGTCTCTGCCCATCAAAGAAACTCCTGCTGTAGGCAGGGAAAGAGAGGAATCACTGTTTGCAGACTGTGACAATGGTGACTCCATAAACTTTTTAGATACCACTGTAGTTTCCTCATATGCAGTCTTGCATATGGAATTAGTAGAATGCAGGATGCCATGAACCCCAAAGCCTGCAGAATTTGTCTTGCAGATAACTGGGTTGTTGCCATCTGTTTGAAGTAAATAGTCAGTTGCCTTTGTCTGGCGTAAGGTAAGCCATCTGGGCAGTTGTTTTCAAGCTTGCACCCAGGAATGTAATCTTTTGAGAGGGTACCAGTTGTGATTCCTTTTAGTTTTGTGTGTACCCTAGGCATGTTAGAAGCGCCTTTTTACAAATGCCAGATGTTGAAGAATGTCCTTGTTTTCTGCTTGAATGAGACAGTCGTTCAAGTAAGGGTATAGATTTGTATGCTTGTCGGCAAAATGCAATTACTGGTGCCAGGCACTTTGTAAAGACCCTGGACACAGTAGATAAGCCAAAGGGCAGTGCAGAGAATTGGTAATGCATAAAACCAGCCTTGAAGTGGAGGTATCTTCTGCACAATTCCCTTATTAGGCTATGCAGGTATGCCTCAAGTCTAGAGTCACTAGCCAGGCGTTCTTGCCCAGCATGGGCAGAAGCTGTTGCAAAGTCAGCATTTTGAAAATGTGTTCAAAATCGATAAATCCAGTATTGGGTGCCAGGCATTGTCTTTTCTGGGTACCAGGAACAGTCTTGAGTAAAACCCTTTCCCTTTTTCCTGTTCTGGTACTGGTTGAATAGCCCCCATATCCGTGAGGGATGTAACTTGTTTCTTTGCCTCTGCCCACTGATTTTGTGGCAGATCTGGCCAACCATTTGGAACTGGCAAGGTATGGAAATGAAATCTGTATCCCTGGGATACCATGTTTAATACCCACTTGTCCTGGGTTATTAACTGCCAATTTTGTGCATGAAGTGCTAATTTCCCCCTAAGGAGGCTGCCAAAAGACAAGTGCTTGGTGATGGCAGAGGGAGGTAATTGAAACTGTTTACTGTAGGGTTGGTGCTTTGTTTCCTCCAGATTTGGAGGTGGAGGCACCCCACTGCTTTGACCTGTAAGAACCCTGTGATTGGTATCTAGAGCCCTTTGAGCGCCTGAATTTGCCCTGTGAGACTCTGTTGGACACAGGAAAGGACCATTTTTTTGTAGGCCAGTGTCTATTGAATCGTGGTGGCTGCACTTGTAAGAAGTCTTTTACAGTTTGCATAGACTTAGCTTTGTCCCTCTTCTGCCTTATTACCAGAGTATCATGCTGTAAAGGTGCATCCAACAATTTAGCTTCAACAAGATTTTGCTCCTTGAGCCAGGCATGCCTTCTAATCACAGATCCAGTAACTGTGGCCCTGCAGGAGGCCTCCAAGGAATCAAAACCACATTGCAAAGTATGCTTTCCAACCTGCTCCGCTGCATGCAATAATTCCTGTAATTCTTTATTTTCCACACATTCAGAAATCAACAATTTTCTGTTTCAATAATCCCATAACATGCGGTTGATATTTAAGCATATGAAATAATTATCGGGAGGGGGAACCCCTGATCAAGGTAATTAAGTCTTCAGCCATTTTGATAATCTGTTTTTTGGGCATAGAGGCCTGAGCACATGGCTCATGTGTCGTTTTTTTAGCCTTAGAAGTTGCTTTTATCTTCGTTTTTGAAGCTGGCGTCGGTTTTATATAGAAATGCTGAGGCCTGAAAACACCCTCAGAAGCCGGTGCCTGCTCAGCAGCTCTGGATCCATCCGAGGGAGAGACATCCGCGGGTGCAATACTCTGAGAATCTCGCTGCACGCTGGACTCCGCACTGGTTTCGGTAGAGGCCTGCGACTCAAAAGCAGCGGGTATCGGGAGCTGCGAAAGCGCCTCACTGAGTACTGGCGACTGGCTTAGGAGAAGCTTTGTCTGTTTTGGACCTTGAAGGTCTGTCTCTGTCCTTTTCTTTGCGTTTTTGTGTACTCCGGTAGTCAGACTGCTATCCAACGACATTTCAGGGTAATTAAATCTGTTGCCAAAATATTTTGAAGCAAAGATATACAGACACTTAATAGTGCGTTGGTTAAATCTAGCACAAAACCGACAGCAGGGCATGTTATGATCTGGGCCTAGGCAAGGAATACAGTACAAATGAAAATCCTTATGAGGTATTTGCTTCCCTCAAGTAATGGAATTATTAACTTTTACTAACATCAGTAAGGAGCAAGAAAAAGTTTCCCCAATGGGGTACTTAGCTTTAATTGAAGACTTCAGTTCTGAAACTCTAATGCAAAAATTTCAGGAGTCTGCTGACTGGCACTTGCGAACTGCTTCTGCTTTGGGCACTGCGCGGCAAGAAAGACTAAAGAAAATGGTGTTGGCTGCATGTTTTATACCCCCGACAACCTGACGTCATGGAAGAGGAGACAGTAACCGATGCAGGACCCAAGACTTTGATATTCAGGCTGAATGAGGGCAACCTGCCAGCAGATTACCCAAATGTAATGACTGCAACAGTGAAACACTAACATCTAGCTGCTGCATTTGTGATTTGTGGGGAATGTAAACAGATCGCAGCAAGGCTGGCCCCAGCGAGTGAAGATTTCCTCCGCTATGACAGGATTGAGGGACCACTCATGAGGCAGGAGAATGCATCAGCTCAATTTGTCTGCAATTACGCTGGAATCCCCGGGAATGTGCATTGCTATCAGAAAGCGGCTGGAAACCATTACCCATTGCCAAATTCTCATGGCCTCTCGGCAACAGGTAGGACTTGGTTCCCCCTTGTTTGTTGATTTATCCGACGACGGACATGTTGGACTGGATGGCAATCATTCCTAAAGGGAGAACCGGTTGAAATGCTTGCAACGCTAGAACCACTGTCCTCAGTTCTAGGACACTGACATGCAGGTTGGTCTCAAAGGATGACCAAGTGCCTTTGAATGTCCTTCCCTGTAAATGCCCCCCCCCACCCAATCAGGGAGGTGTCTGTGGTCACTATGGCTCTGGGCTGACAGGGGGAGAAAGAGCGACTATCGGTTTTCCTCTGGCTTCATCCTCCAAATTAAATCTTGTTTGCACCAATTTGTTATCCTGATTTGAAAGGACATAGGGCGAGTCAAAGTGGACCATTGAAAATCAAATGCAGAAAGCACCACAACAGGATAGAGCAATGGATATCCAAATTAAGGGGAAACCAGTGGAACAGGAAGCAACTGGTCAGGTGCCTTGTCAAGATATTTTAAAGCCTTCCATAGGAAACCAGTATAAACGTTCATTTGAAGCTAGACAGCAAGGAAAGAAACAGTAAACTGTGGAAACTGATGCAGTCAATGTTGAGGAGTGATAGGCCAGTAAGTTCCCATATGACAGAACAGATGACAAAGGATAAAATTGAAGAGAATGTGCCATAGGAAGATGCTTTAGAACTTTCTATAGAATGTCTGCAAGAAATGGAAAACAAGGGATGTGCTCTCAGTATGGAAGAAAATGAGTTAAGAGAAGAGTTGCTTGATTTAATAGAAGATACGAATATAAATACAAGGGAAAAGAACAAAGTAAGCAATTTACTGATAACCCAAAAAAGTTTTATAGAAAATTGAGAAATAAAGTAAAAGGAATTGAAAGACCGCCAAAAAAAAAAAAAAAAGAGGAAGTAGATACATTTTGGAGACGTACCTATGAAGATCCTATGGAACATAAGTAAGATGGTAAATGGATAGAAGAAGTTGAAGAAAGAATAAGAAGTTTAAAGGTACAGGATATGAAATGGGACGAAATAACAGCCAGAGAGATTATAAGTTGTGAAAAGCCTCTAAATGGAAAACCCCAGGCCCAGATGCAGTACCTAACATTTGGCTTAAAGCATTAACTTCTTTGCACAAGGATCTAGTCATGAGTAAGAACCATTTATATGCACACCACAGACAGACACCGTATTGGTTTACAGGAAAAATAATGCTCTTACTTAAGAGTGAACCTGCAAGCTACTCTAAAATTACAGGCCAATAACTTGTCTTCAGACGACGTATAAACTATACACGTGAATTCACGCCTACAAGAGTTTATAGTCATTTAGAAGAAAACGCATTATGGCAGTAGAACAAAAGGGTAACAAAAGAAAGGCATATGGAACAAAGGATCATTTGTTGTTAAAGTTATAGTGGAGAACTGTAAGAAGGGGAAGAATCTAAGTATGGCATGGATTGACTACAAAAAGCATTTGATAGTACCCCACCATTCATGGATAAGAGTGTGCTTAAAATGTATAAGATACACCCTACACTGATTGACTACATTACAGTAACCATGAAACAGTGGCAGACCACTTTGCAATTAAGCCATGATAAAGGACAGATTATTATCCCAGGGATAAAAATCCAAGGGGGGATATTCCAGGGTGATTCTCTGTCACCGTTGCTATTTTGCCTTGCCATTAATTCATTAAGCTGTTTACTTAACAGCTTAGGCCATGGCTGCAATTTGGCTTCTAGAAAACAACAAAGTCTAATGACTTCTCTTCTTCTTTGTCAATGATTTAAAACTGTATAGCTCATCAGATGAGGAACACAGCTGCAGGTTGTTAAAACATTTTCAGATACTATTGGAATGTCATTTGGTCTTGATAAATGTGCAAAAGCAACCGTTAAAAAGGGAAAACTGCAGCACCAGGACCAGTTTGGGACAATAATGCGATATAAAAGAACTTGAGCAAGAGGGAGTGTATAAATAATTGGGAATGGATGAAGGATCAGCAATAAAACATGAACAAATGCGAATAAAGCTCAGTAAGGAGTACTTTAGAAGACTTAAATTAACCCTGAAAACAACATTGACATCTAGGAACAAGATCCAAGCCATAAATCAATTTGCTCTTACTGTCCTAACTTATAGTTTTGGAGTGATTGACTGGCCCCAAAAAGTGTTGGATAGATTGGATATTAAAGCAAGAAGTATGCTTCATGCTCACCAAATGATTTATAAAAATCAGTGTATACCAAGATCATATATTCCCCATTCTGAAGGAGGGATGGGCCTCCTTGAAGTTGATTACATGTATAGAACTGCAATTGTGGGGCTCCACATATCAGTTGACCTCACAGGATCTAAATGTAAACCAGAGATACAGAATAACCTTACCAAAGGTATTGCTGCCCACAAAAAGCAAACTGAACAGTAAAAATGGCAACAACCACTACAAAGTGAAGTCCAAGGTTTAATCACTTAAACAGCGTAAAATGACATAAAATCAGAACAGCAACAATGATGTGTAAGCGCTTTCAGGCTAATGCCCTTCTCCAGACAATTAACTAAAAGAATCGAGCAGTTTAAATAGTAAATGACAACCAATTAAAATCAGTACTTTATCCACCTTTTCTTTAGGGCTGGCTTAAGGGGAATGACATCATTCAGTCCTGGGAATCTATGTGCTGTTAACTCTATAATCCACCTTGCATCCTGATACTTTGTTTCATTCACCAGGTCGCCCCCCCCCCCAAAAAAAAAAAACCTCTTGTGTACGCTCTGTATTACTGAAAACCTAAAATCATGTCCTGAAAACTGATGAATGTGTTGATATAAGGCATTGTGCTCATTAGGTAGCCTTATTGCTGACAAATGGTTTAAGATTCTAGTTTTTAACATACAATTTGTCTTCACTACATAAATTCTGCACATGATCTACAGGTAGCTAAATATATCACATTCATAGTCTTACAACTAGCATATGTATAAAAATGATGCAATCTATTAGTAATGGGGTGTGTGACTGTGGTATCTGTGTTTATGTGAGGAAATGCCTTACAGGTACCACACGGTCTTGGTCCCTTTGAACCTAGATTGAACCTAGATTTAACCCGAATCTTTGTATTCCCTTCATGACACAATACATCTTTAAGTTCTTACTCCTTCTAAAACCAAACACTGGTTCTTTATATATGTGTGTGTGTATGTGTGTGTGTGTGTGTGTGTGTGTGTGTGTGTGTGTGTGTGTGTGTGTGTGTGTGTGTGTGTGTGTGTGTGTGTGTATATATATGTGTGTATATATATATATATATATGTGTATATATATATGTGTATATATATATATATATATATATATATGTGTGTATATATATATATGTGTATATATATATATATATATATATATATATATGTGTGTGTGTGTGTGTGTGTATGTATACATACATATATTATATATATATATATATATATATATATATATATATATATATATATATATATATATGAATAAAAGAATACTTAGAATCCACCACATCTTTAAGATTTTCCATGAAATCCTCTAGGATTCAGTTGGACTTTTTAGATGCAAGAGTTATACAAAATGAAGATGGTTTTAAAACCACACTCTATAGAAAGGATTGCTGGAAAAATACTTTATTAACATATGACAGCATGCACACAAGATATACCTTTGACAACATAGTGGTAGGAAAGTTGGGCAGTGTATCAAGATTATGTACAGATGAAGACATGGTTGAGATGGAATTGGATAATTTAAAACAATTTTATTGAGAGGATATAAACACAACGTAGAGGGAATAGTTCAGAAAAGAGTAGGTCAAAAGAAGGACAAGATACAGCCATGGTTAACACATGACCGAGAGGAAAATGTTATGAACAATTCTAAACAAGAGAATAAAATAAGACTGTTTATTTACAGCAACAATATACATGGGGTATTGATACAGTGAGGAAAAATTGGAAAATTCTTCTTACAGATGAAAAGATAAAGAATGTGATATGGAAAGAACCAATGATTGGTTTTAGAAAGAATAAGAACTTAAAAGATTTATTAAGTCATGAAGAGAATAAAAAGATTCAGATTAAATCTAGATTTAAAGGGACCAGAACCTTAGGTACCTTTAAGGCACGTCCTCACAAACACAGATACCACATTCACACACCCCATTACTAATAGAGTGCATCATTTTATACATATGCCAGTTGTAAGACTATGAATGTGATATATTTAGCTACCTGCAGATCATGGGCAGGATTTCATGTAGGGAAGACAAACCGTATGTTAAAAAATAGAATTGTACACCATTTGTCTGCAATAAGGCTATATAATGAGCACAATGCTTTAAATCAACACATTCATCAGTTTCCAGGACATGACTTTAGGTTTTCAGTAATACAGAGCATACACAAAAGTTTTGGTGGGGGGGCTGGTGAATGAAACAGAGTATCAGAAAGCAAGGTAGATTAGAGAGTTAAGAGCACATAGATACCCAGGACTGAATGATGTCATTTCCCTTAAGCCAGCCCTAAAGAAAAGGCGGATATATTACTGATTTTAATGGTTGTCATTTACTATTTAAACTGCTAGATTTTTTTAGTTAATTGTCTGAATAAGGGCATTAGCCAGAAAGCGCTTGCACATCATTGTTGCTGTTCTGATTTTGTGTCAATTTATGCTGTTTCAAGTGATTAAACTGTGGACTTTGCTTTGTGGTGGTTGTTGCCATTTTTACTGTTCAATCAGGACCTAAATGTAGTGAAAGTTTTGAAACATGAGGAGAATAAATCCAAAATGACATCTCTGCTTAACTTAGCAGAAGCATATCGACGTCAAGCAGGAATGGAAATCAAACCAGAAGTAGATAAAAACCAGGCAACAAATGAATGTGCTAAGAAACAAAGGAAAGACTATAAGGTGAAGGACGAGATGAGAAGGCAAGAAATGTGGAAAAAACAAATATAGTTGCAAGTATAGAAAACTTCTGGAAGAGCCTCATGATGATCAAGAATGAACACAGGAATGGTTAAGAAGAGGTGAATTCACATCAAGAAATGAAAGGTTAATTGGCAGCCCAAGATAGTGGGCTACGTACACGCTGGTTTACAAAGTCCATCGAACATTTGGGAGAAACAGACATATGTAGGTTTTGTAAAACCAAAATGGAAACAGTCACACACCTTGTTGCTGGTTGCGACGCACTAATGGCAGAGGGACCGTATACTGAAAGGCATAATAATGTGACGAGACTATTACACTGGAGATTGTGCAAACATTATGGTATCAAAGTGGCTGAAAAACAGTGGAAACATGAGCCACAAAGAATCATAAAAAAGTATGAAGTTTTTATCACATGGGATCACCCAATACCAACAGTTCAAAAGACAGATGCTAGAAAACCAGATATAGTGGTCCAAGAAAGGACAAATGTAGCCACTGTAGTAGTCTCGTCTGTAGTCCTGCTAGTGGAACTATTGCTATCGATGCTGCCATTGACCCCAATAGTTGGAGGACCGCCCGAGCCAGAGCTTTGTCCTTACAGAGCATCACCTGGAGTTGAAATCTGAGTCTTTCCAGCCTGTGGAGTGGGAGGGAGACTAGGCAAGATTGAGTGTCGAAATTTGCTCCTATGAACTCCAATCTTTGAGAAGGAGTCAAGTTGCATTTGTCTTTGTTTACTGTTATCTCCAAGTGTTGTAGAGTGTAATGAGTGGCTCAAAAGTACAGTTGTGTACACTTACCATAAATGTAGATGTTCGAGTGTATTCACTGTTGCAGTCATCACATTTGGGTTATCTGTCTGCAGGTAGCCCTCAGTCAGCCTGAATACCAGAGTCTTGGGATTTCTGCGTCGGATGCCGTCACTTCTTCCATGACGCCAGGACGTCATGGGTATAAAACATGCAGCAGACGCCATTACATCAGTTTTTCTTGCCCCAAATTTCAAGAGCCCCCTGAATAGGGAGCAATTACATGATGTGGAACACCCCCAGCAGAAAGCAAATACCAAAGGTATAAGATATGCCAAACAAGAAGGGTAGGTAGAAGTAAAGAGAAATCAGGGGGCTGGAGGGAGGGTAACCAGGACTGCAACAGTGAATACATTCGAACATCTACATTTATGGTAAGTGTACACAACTGTACTATGTTCTTCGTGTTTCACTGTTGCAGTCATCACATTTGGGTAGATTCCCAAAGCTGAGGATGGGTGGAGGCAGTCAAGAGAAGCATTAGGGCTGGCAAGCAGACCCTGTGAGACTGCTGTAGCAAATCCGGCTCTGGATTTAGGAAGGAAAGGTAAGTGTTAATGCTTGGTGAAGGTGTGTACAAGATCTCCAGGTTGCAGCTTCCCGGATGTTCCTGGCAGGGACTCCCCTGAGAAATGCTGTATAGGTTGACGTAGCTCTAGTGGAATATGTTCTGATCCCCTGTGGAGCAGGTTTCCCATGATGTTTGCAGCAGAAATGGATGCAGTGTGCTATTCATGTAGAAATGGTTTGCCCTCTGCCCCTGTAGCCAAACTGACTAGCAGTTGGGTCAGAATTTCAGAAAGGTTTAGTCCTGTTCAGATAGATCCTAAACTGAGTGCACCCATCCAGGGAGTGCAGGATCCTTTCCCCTGTATTCTGAGGACCAGGGAAAAAAGTTGGCAAATTAATGGATAGGTTTAAAGCTACACTAGAGATGACTTTTGGCATAAAAGATGGGTTAGTCCTGAGGGAAGATAATGAAGGGTTCCACGGCCATAAGGGCCTGCCATTCAGACACTCTTCTTGCTGAAGTGATTGCTAGGAGTAAAGCTAATTTGCAGGAGAGGAATTTTTAACTCTGCTGAAGCAGCAGGTTCAAATGGGTGGAAGCGTGGGTTTTTTCCAATACAAAGTTAGGATCCCAGGCTGGAGTGGGAGCTCCGGGGGGGGGGGGGGGGTGTCTTACATTTCTGGCTCCTCTCAAGAACTGTTTGACCAGAGGATGAGAGAAGACGGGTGACTCAGTATTATGAGCTGAAATGGCAGAGGCATGAATCTTAATGGAAGAGAAGCATAGGCCTTTGTGGAACATTTTTGTTAAGTAATCTAATCATGAGGTAAGCTGGGCACATTTATGTCTATTCCTTGAGACTGGCTCAGTAACTTTGACTTTTCTGAATAGGGTCTTCTAATAGTAGGCCTTTTTGCCTTCAGGAAGACATCCAGCACCTGCTTACTGAGGGTTTGGGGTATGAAACAGGCTGCTAGGGTTCAGGGTTTGTAACTGAGGATGCCAAATCTGGCCCTCATGCTGAGACAGCAGGGAGGGGGTCTGAAGCAGGTGTCAAGGTGGCAGTACTGTCAGATTGTGCAAGGGTGGGTACCAGAGCTGGCATGGCCAGTCTGGTGCAATCAGGAGTTTCCTTGGCTTGTCCTGTTTGATCTTTAGTGGAACCTTTGAGAGGAGGGTCAAAGGAGGAAAGGCACAAATTGAGAGGTTTTCTCATGTAAAGGACAGAGCATCCACTTTCCATGCTTGGCTGTGTGGAATTCTGGTGCAATATTTGCTCAAATGAAATGTCTGTTGGGGAAGCAAAGAGGTCCACTTCTGGTGGCCCCCACCTGTGGATCAGCAGTTTGAATGATTTGGGTTCCTGTTTCCACTCGTGCGGGTCCATTAGATTTCTGCTGAAGTAGTCTGCCAGTGAATACAGTTTGCCTGGCAGGGATTGAGCTTATAGGTGCACTTGGTTGCTCAAGGCGGTGTCCCCCAGAGCCATGGCTAAACTGCAGAGTGGGTAGGAATGGATTCCCCCCTGCTTATTTATGTACCACATAACTGTGGTGTTGTCTGTCTTTATCAATAGTTGGCCTGGGAGAATAAGGCGTTTGAAGGCTGTCACAGCATTCTGTACAGCTAACATTTCTTTTTGATTGATATACAGGTGCATTTGCTTTGGGCTCATTTGCCTAGAATACCTTGTCCTGCCATGTGAGCCTCCCACGAATAGTCTGATGTTAGGGTTTGGGCAGCAGGGGGTAAAGTGAAAGGGAGTCCTTTTTTGTTGTGGTAGCAGGCCTCTGCCCACCAGAGAAACTCTGCCCTTAGGCAAAGAATGATAGGAATCATTGTTTGCAGGTCCTGAGAAAGATGATACCAGAGACTTAAGTACCATTGAAGTTTCCTCATATGCAGTCCTGCATATGGAATTAGTAGAATGCAAGACGCCATGAACCCTAGGGCTTGCAGTATTTTTCTTGCAGATAGCTGGGTTTTGGCGGCCAATAGATTGAAGTAGTTTGTCAAATACATTTGTTTTTCTGGAATGAGGAATGCTACCTGGGAAGTTGTGTTCAAGCTTGCTCCCAGGAGTACAATCTGTTGGCTGAGTATCTGATGCGATTTCTTTTCATTGATGGTGAACCCCAATGAAGTTAGAAGTCTCTTTTCAAATGTCAGGTGCTGGAGTAGCAATTCCTGACTGTCCGCCTGAATCAGGCAAATCATGCAGGTATGTGTACATTTTAATTTTTCTCTGCCTGCAAAATGCAATGGCTGGAGCTAGGCATTTTGTGAATACCCTGTGCGCAGTAGATAAGCCAAAGGGAAGTGCAGAGAAAGTACAGTTTTGTACCTACCATAAATGTAGATGTTCGAGTGCTAATATAGCTGCAGTCATAACAGATGGGTTATCCTGCCATCAGGCGGGTCCTCGGTCGGCCGTATTCCAAAGTCTAGGTCCGGCATCGGTTGTCGTCGCTTCTTCCCTGACATCAGTGTGGCAGGGGTATAAAAGAACCAGCAGACGCAATCTTCTTCAGTTTTTCTTGCTCCAGATGTCAGGTACCCCCAAAAGGAAGGCAAAACATAAACTTATGTAATAATGCAATGTAATATAATCAAAAAGCAGTAGTTTGCAAGCAAATACACCATGAAAGAATACCCCTATCAGGTTGTATGAGGAGGTGTTTGTCATAAGGCCTGCTCCAAGAGGGGATGGAGGGAGGGAAACCTGGACTGCAGCTGTATTAGCACTCGAACATCTACATTTATGGTAGGTACAAAACTGTACTATGTTCATCGTGCATACAGCTGCAGTCATAACAGATGGGTAGAATCCCAAAGCTAAAAAAAAGGGGTGGCAGGCACTAAGTGGAACTAGGAGGAACAAGGAGACTACTGTGGCAAAGCCTGCTCTAGATTTAGAGTAAAGTGGAAGGTGATAGTGCTTGGAGAAAGTGTGCACAGAACTCCAAGTGGCTGCTTCCAAAACGTCATTGGTAGGAACTCCCCTGAGGAAAGCTGCAGAGGTAGCTGTGGCACTTGTGGAGTGAGATCTGATGCTTGTAGGCACAGTCTTTCCATGAAATGAGTAACAAAAGCGTATGCAGTGGGCTATCCATTTTGAGATTGTCTGTTTGGAGATAGCCTTCCTTGAGCACCTGTAGCATAGGATACAAAGAGTTGCTCCGATTTTCTGAATGGCTTTGTCCTGTGAATGTCCAAGGCATGTAGTAGTCTTTCCCCTTTGTTTTGTGGGTTAGGATAAAAGGTAGGTAAGTGGATAGTCTGATTCAAGGCTACACTGGATACTACCTTTGGCATAAAGGAAGGGTTGGTTCGTAAAGAGACTCTGTCCTGATGGAAAATGATGAAATGTTGCACAGCCATGAGGGCGTGTAGTTCCGAAACCCTGCGTGCTGAAGTGATAGCCAGAAGGAAGGCTGTTTTCCATGACAAATATTGCAGTTCTGTTGAAGCAGCTGGCTCAAATGGAGGCAGGGTCAGCTTTTCTAAAATGAAGTTGAGGTCCCAAGCAGGTACTGGTGGTTTCCTTGGGGGTTTTATATTCTTAGCCCCTCTGAGGAACTGTCTTAAGAGAGGATGAGAGAATAAAGGAGGATGTGTTGTATTGTGCAGAAATGGCTGAAGCATGGATCTTGATAGAGGAGAAGGGAAGTCCACTGTAACATCTCAGCTAGGTACTGTAATATTTGAGGTAAATTTAGTACCAAAGGATTCTGGCCCTTTTTCTGATTCCAGGCACAAAACCGTTTCCATTTGGCGGAGTAGGCTTTTCTAGTAGAAGGTCTTCTGGCCTCCAAGATGACATCCTGCACCTCCTTGGAGAGGAGGGTCTGTTTGGGAAATCAAGGAATCCTCCATGCGGCTAGATTGAGGGTTTTCAGCTGACTGTGAAGAGTTTTGAAGTTGTGCTGTGACAGCAGAAGAGGCACTAGAGCCAGTATTCATGGTGGGGAATGCGTCAGGCTCTTCAGGAGTGGATACCAGTGTTGTCTTGGCCAGTCTGGAGCAATGAGAATCATGTTTGGCCTCTCTGCCCTGGCTTTTAATAGAACTTTGGGCAGCAGAGGAAGAGGTGGAAAGGCATAGACTGTCAATGTTGTCCAATTGAAAGTGCGTCCACTCTCCTGGACTGTGGATGATAGGTCCTTGAGCAAAATTTTTTCAGTTGGTAATTTCTATGGGTAGCAAAGAGATCTATGTCTGGCTGTCCCCATGCCTGAATTATCTTTGCGAAAACTTGAGGATGCAACTTCCATTAGTGTGGATCTGTCACATTTCTGCTTAGGTTGTCTGCCAGCGTGTTTTCCTTCCCTGACAGGAATTGTGCTTGAAGTTGGATTTGCAATTCCAGAGCCGTGTTCCAAAGGGACATAGCTAGTCTGCACAGGGGATATGAATGAGTTCCGCCCTGTTTGTTTATGTACCACATCACTGTGGTGTTGTCTGTCCTTATCAATAGCTGGCCTGTATACAGTAGGTCTTTGAAGGCCCTAATAGCATTTTGTACTGCTAGCATTTCCTTTTGATTGATTTGTAGGTGCTTCTCTTTTTGGAACCATTTGCCCTGAATGCACTGATCTGTCATAGTCTGGCGTAGTCAGAGGCGTCTGTTGTGATAATTTGATTTGCTTGAGGCATGCAGAAGGGGAAACCTATGTTTCTTTGGCATGCTTGAGCCCACCACAGAAATTCCTTTTGAAGACATGGAATGAGTGGTATAATTGTTTCCAAACTGTGGCTGTGTTGAGACCATAAGTTTTTTTTTTTGGTACCATTGAAGTTTCCTCATATGTAGCTTTGCACATGGGATCAGCAGTATGCAAGATGCCATAAATCCCAGAGCCTGCAGGACTTTCCTTGCAGTCAGCCTGGTGAAGGTTGCCATTTTGCTGAAGTATTGAGATAGTTGCCCTTGCTTCTCTGGCGTGAGGTAGGCCATCTGGGTGTTTGTATTCAAGCTGGCACCTAGGAAGATTATTGTTTGAGAGGGTATTAGTTTTGATTTCTTTTTGTCGACAGTGTATCCCAGAAAGTTCAACAATTTTATTACAAACGCCAGGTGTTTCAGAAGTATGTGCTTGCTGTCCGCTTGGATCAGGCAGTCGTCCAGATATGGGTATATTTGTATCCCTTGAAGTCTGCAGAAGGCAATTACTGATGCCAGGCATTTCGTAAACACTCTGGGCACAGTAGATAAGCCAAAGGGCAATGCAGAGAATTGATAATGGGTTGAACCTGCAAGAAATCTGAGGTATCCTCTGCAATCTTGTCTGATAGGGACATGCAGGTATGCCTCCTTGACGTCCAATGTTACCAGCCAAGACTCCTTGCCCAGCATGGGAAGAAGCTGCTGTAATGTGAGCATCTTGAATTTTGGTACGAGTAAGTATGTGTTTAGGATGGATAGGTCCAAAATAGGTCTCCAATCTTTGTCCTTTCTTGGTACCAGGAATAGTCTGGAGTAAAAACCTTGACCCTGTTCTTTAGCAGGTACCTCTTGAATAGCTTTCATGTCCATGAGAGTTGAAATTTGCTTTTGTGCCTCTGCCCTTTGATTTTGTGGCAGGTTTGGCATGCCTCTCATTTTTGGAAGGGTGTGAAAGTGGAATCTGTAGCCTTTGTCTATAATGTCCAGGATCCATTTGTCTTTTGTGACAATATGCCAGTTTTTTGAAAATAATGCCAATTTTCCGCCTAAAGGTGCTGCCATTAAAGCTTTGCTTGGCATGCAAAGGGGAAAGTCATTGTGTCTGCTTTCTGAATGACTGTGATCTATCTTCTCCACCTCTTGGTGTAGGTGCTTGCCATTGTCTGGCTCTAAAAGAAACTTGAGATTGCCCTCTACCCCTCGGGCGCCTGTATCTGCCTCTGAGGTCTGTCCGTGGCTGGAAAGGACCAATTTTTTGAAGGCCAGTTTCTATTGAAACGTGGAGGTTGTACCTGTAGGAAATCTTTCACTGTTTGCATTGATCTTGCCTTTTCCTCCATTTTCTTTAGTACCTCCTCAGCTTTAACACCAAACAATACATCTTTTTGAAGAGGTGCATCTAGTAATTTAGCTTTGACATGATCTGGTAAGGTTTGCTCTGAGCCAAGCATGTCTACGTATGACAGATCCTGTAACAGCAGCTCTACATGAGGCCTCTAAAGCATCAAAACCACACTGCAAGGTATGTTTACCCACTTGCTCTGCACTATGCAACAAATCCTGCAACTCCTTTAAATCTGGTTGCTCAGGTTGTGTCATTTTGCTTTTCAACTGAGATAACAAAAACTGTTGATACTTTAGCATATGGAACTGACAGTTTAATGCCCTCATTGTTAAAGTGGCCGAGGTGTATACCTTCCCCCCCCACCTTTCTAAAGCTCTGGAATCTCTCTCTGAAGGTATTGGGTTTTTGGCAGTAGAGGCCTTATTTCCCTTGGGACACTGTGAAATAGTTTCTGGGTCAGCAGCATGGCTTTTGTATAGGAATTGGTGTGAATCTGGGTCAGCAGCATGGCTTTTGTATAGGAATTGGTGTGAATCAGGAACCTGGTAATACCAGTCAGGTTTTACAGGAGCTGGAGGTAAAGAATCTGGGTTGATGCTGGCTTCTGTGTACACATCATCTAATATATCCAAGACAAGAGGGATATAGCCAGAGGCCTGTGCTGGGGAAGCAATAGAAAATCCCTGAGCCTTTTCTTGGAATCTGAGTAATCTTGGCCTTCCCAGTGAAAGTGTTTCCTCAAGGTATGTAAGGTTTCCCCAAAATAATAGTCCTCGGGGGGGGGGGGGGGCCGAGGGAATAGACTCCTCAGCATCAGAGTCTTCAAAAGGGGAATATGAAAATTCCTGGTTCTCAGAATGTTCTGAGGTAATAGAGGCTTGATCTGAGGAAGGGTAGTCTTCCTCCAGTCTGGGCCTTTTGTCCGAGGGGGGTTAAGAACTCCCGATGAGAGTAATCAAATCCTCAGCCATTTTGAGCATCAGTTTTTTAGGCATGGGGCCTTGAGAGGGGCTCTGTGGGCCTTGCCTTTTAGTTTTCATGGCTGCTTTAGATTTTGTGAAAGTCTTAATGGAAAAGGGGGAAGGCCTGAAGACACCTTGAGAGGTGGCAGGCCTGTCTAAAATCTGAGTTTCCCCGCCAAGAGTGGCGTCGGTATCTGTAGTCGGAGTGGGGGCCGAGGAGCCTGCGACCTCGGGCACAGAAGACACCGCTAAAGAAGCGTCATCGGTACTCAGGGGCTGCGTAGGCGCCTCGCTGATAACCGGAGCACTGGTAGTCGGCTTTAGCGTGGTGTCGGTAGAAGCCACGGACCTCGTGTGTCAGTCCTTATCTTTGCGTCTTTTACTTAAAATTGGAGTCTGAGTATCCGACGACATAATGTAATTAAATTTTTTACCAAAATAGTGTTGGGCGAACTCCGCCCGACGCTTAATAGTGCGTTTGTTGAATCTAGCACAAAAACGGCAGGCAGAGACGTCGTGGTCTGGGCCTAAGCAAGGAATACAGAAAGAATGGAAATCCTTATGCGGTATTTGCTTCCCACATGAAATGCAATTAACTTTGTCTGACATCGGTCTGAGGCAAGAAAAGTTTCCCCAACGGGGTACTTAGCTTTCTAGAAGACTTCGGCTGAAATATTTTCGTAAATCTCAGGAGCTGGCCGACCGACACTTGCAAACTGCTTCTGTTTCGGGCACTGCGCGGCAAGAAAGACTGAAGAAGATGGCGTCGGCTGGTTCTTTTATACCCCTGCCGCACTGAAGTCAGGGAAGAAGCGACAACAACCGACGCCGGACCTAGACTTTGGAATTCGGCCGACCGAGGACCCGCCTGACGGCAGGATAACCCATCTGTTATGACTGCAGCTGTATGCACGATGAACATTTGATAATGCATAGAGCCTGCTCTGAAACACATGCATTTCCTGCAAGACTCCCTTATGAGAATGTGCTGATAAACTTCTTTAAAGTCTAGGGTGGCTAGCCTAGAGTCCTTGGCTAGCATAGGAAGCAGCTGTTGGAGAGTAAGCATCTTAAGCCTTGGAACCACCAGGAAGGGGTTCAGAATAGACAGATCCAGGATACAGCTCCTAGAGTTTTCTTTCCTGGGGACCAGAAACAGTCTAGAGTAAAAATCTTGTCCCTTATGCTTCTTCTGGCACAGGTTGAATAGCCTTGATACTGAGAAGAGAAAGTACTTGGTTTTGGGCCTCTGCCTCTCTGGGGGGAGGTCTGGCCATCCGCTTGGGGTTGAGAAGAGAGTCAAGGATAAGTCATTGTAAATTTTACCATGGATGTTACATCACATTTGGGTCGATTCCCAAAGCTGAGGATGGGTGGAGGCAGTCAAGAAGCATTAGGGCTGGCAAGCAGACCCTGTGAGACTGCTGTAGCAAATCCGGCTCTGGATTTAGGAAGGAAAGGTAAGTGTTAATGCTTGGTGAAGGTGTGTACAGATCTCCAGGTTGCAGCTTCCCGGATGTTCCTGGCAGGGACTCCCCTGAGAAGTGCTGTATAGGTTGACGTAGCTCTAGTGGAATATGTTCTGATCCCCTGTGGAGCAGGTTTCCCATGATGTTTGCAGCAGAAATGGATGCAGTGTGCTATTCATGTAGAAATGGTTTGCCCTCTGCCCCTGTAGCCAAACTGACTAGCAGTTGGTTCAGAATTTCAGAAAGGTTTAATCCTGTTCAGATAGATCCTAAGCTGAGTGCACCCATCCAGGGAGTGCAGGATCCTTTCCCCTGTATTCTGAGGACTAGGGAAAAAAGTTGGCAAATTAATGGATAGGTTTAAAGCTACACTAGAGACTACTTTTGGCATAAAAGATGGGTTAGTCCTGAGGGAACCCTGTCCGCATGTAAGATAATGAAGGGTTCCACGGCCATAAGGGCCTGCCATTCAGACACTCTTCTTGCTGAAGTGATTGCTAGGAGTAAAGCTAATTTGCAGGAGAGGAATTTTTAACTCTGCTGAAGCAGCAGGTTCAAATGGGTGGAAGCGTGGGTTTTTTCCAATACAAAGTTAGGATCCCAGGCTGGAGTGGGAGCTCCCCTGGGTGGGGGGTCTTACATTTCTGGCTCCTCTCAAGAACTGTTTGACCAGAGGATGAGAGAAGACGGGTGACTCAGTATTATGAGCTGAAATGGCAGAGGCATGAATCTTAATGGAAGAGAAGCATAGGCCTTTGTGGAACATTTTTGTTAAGTAATCTAATCATGAGGTAAGCTGGTCACATTTATGTCCATTCCTTGAGACTGGCTCAGTATCTTTTCGACTTATCTGAATAGGGTCTTCTAATAGTAGGCCTTTTTGTCTTCAGGAAGACATCCAGCACCTGCTTACTGAGGGTTTGGGGGATGAAACAGGCTGCTAGGGTTCAGGGTTTGTAACGGAGGATGCCAAATCTGGCCCTCGTGCTGAGACAGCAGGGAGGGGGTCTGAAGCAGGTGTCAAGGTGGCAGTACTGTCAGATTGTGCAAAGGTGGGTACCAGAGCTGGCATGGCCAGTCTGGTGCAATCAGGATTTTCCTTGGCTTGTCCTGTTTGATCTTTAGTGGAACCTTTGAGAGGAGGGTCAGAGGAGGAAAGGCACAAATTGAGAGGTTTTCTCATGTAAAGGACAGAGCATCCACTTTCCATGCTTGGCTGTGTGGAATTCTGGTGCAATATTTGCTCAAATGAAATGTCTGTTGGGGAAGCAGAGGTCCACTTCTGGTGCCCCCCACCTGTGGATCAACAGTTTGAATGATTTGGGTTCCTGTTTCCACTCGTGCGGGTCCATTAGATTTCTGCTGAAGTAGTCTGCCAGTGAATACAGTTTGCCTGGCAGGGATTGAGCTTATAGGTGCACTTGGTTGCTCAAGGCGGTGTCCCCCAGAGCCATGGCTAACCTGCAGAGTGGGTAGGAATGGATTCCACCCTGCTTATTTATGTACCACATAACTGTGGTGTTGTCTGTCTTTATCAATAGTTGGCCTGGGAGAATAAGGCGTTTGAAGGCTGTCACAGCATTCTGTACAGCTAACATTTCTTTTTGATTGATATACAGGTGCATTTGCTTTGGGCTCCATTTGCCTAGAATACCTTGTCCTGCCATGTGAGCCTCCCATGAATAGTCTGATGTTAGGGTTTGGACAGCAGGGGGTAAAGTGAAAGGGAGTCCTTTTTTGTTGTGGTAGCAGGCCTCTGCCCACCAGAGAAACTCTGCCCTTAGGCAAAGAATGATAGGAATCATTGTTTGCAGGTCCTGAGAAAGATGATACCAGAGACTTAAGTACCATTGAAGTTTCCTCATATGCAGTCCTGCATATGGAATTAGTAGAATGCAAGACACCATGAACCCTAGGGCTTGCAGTATTTTTCTTGCAGATAGCTGGGTTTTGGCGGCCAATAGATTGAAGTAGTTTGTCAAATACATTTGTTTTTCTGGAATGAGGAATGCTACCTGGGAAGTTGTGTTCAAGCTTGCTCCCAGGAGTACAATCTGTTGGTTGAGTACCTGATGTGATTTCTTTTCATTGATGGTGAACCCCAATGAAGTTAGAAGTCTCTTTTCAAATGTCAGGTGCTGGAGTAGCAATTCCTGACTGTCCACCTGAATCAGGCAAATCATGCAGGTATGTGTACATTTTAATTTTTCTCTGCCTGCAAAATGCAATGGCTGGAGCTAGGCATTTTGTGAATACCCTGTGCGCAGTAGATAAGCCAAAGGGAAGTGCAGAGAAAGTACAGCTTTGTACCTACCATAAATGTAGATGTTAGAGTGCTAATACAGCTGCAGTCATAACAGATGGGTTATCCTGCCGTCAGGCGGGTCCTCGGTCGGCCGAATTCCAAAGTCTAGGTTCGGCGTCGGTTGTCGTCGCTTCTTCCCCGACGTCAGTGCGGCAGGGGTATAAAAGAACCAGCAGACGCCATCTTCTTCAGTTTTTCTTGCCCCAGATGTCAGGTGCCACCAGAAGGAAGGCAAAACATAAACTTATGTAATAATGCAATGTAATATAATCAAAAAGCAGTAGTTTGCAAGCAAATACACCATAAAAGAATACCCCTATCAGGTTGTATGAGGAGGTGTTTGTCATAAGGCCTGTTCCAAGAGGGGATGGAGGGAGGGAAACCTGGACTGCAGCTGTATTAGCACTCGAACATCTACATTTATGGTAGGTACAAAACTGTACTATGTTCATCGTGCATACAGCTGCAGTCATAACAGATGGGTAGAATCCCAAAGCTAAAAAAAAGGGGTGGCAGGCACTAAGTGGAACTAGGAGGAGCAAGGATGCCCTGCAAGACTACTGTGGCAAAGCCTGCTCTAGATTTAGAGTAAAGTGGAAGGTGATAGTGCTTGGAGAAAGTGTGCACAGAACTCCAAGTGGCTGCTTCCAAAATGTCATTGGTAGGAACTCCCCTGAGGAAAGCTGCAGAGGTAGCTGTGGCCCTTGTGGAGTGAGATCTGATGCTTGTAGGCACAGTCTTTCCATGAAATGAGTAACAAAAGCGTATGCAGTGGGCTATCCATTTTGAGATAGTCTGTTTGGAGATGGCCTTTCCTTGAGCACCTGTAGCATAGGATACAAAGAGTTGCACTGATTTTCTGAATGGCTTTGTCCTGTGAATGTCCAAGGCATGTAGTAGTCTTTCCCCTTTGTTTTGTGGGTTAGGATAAAAGGTAGGTAAGTGGATAGTCTGACTCAAGGCTACACTGGATACTACCTTTGGCATAAAGGAAGGGTTGGTTCGTAAAGAGACTCTGTCCTGATGGAAAATGATGAAAGGTTGCACAGCCATGAGGGCCTGTAGTTCCGAAACCCTGCATGCTGAAGTGATAGCCAGAAGGAAGGCTGTTTTCCATGACAAATATTGCAGTTCTGTTGAAGCAGCTGGCTCAAATGGAGGCAGGGTCAGCTTTTCTAAAATGAAGTTGAGGTCCCAAGTAGGTACTGGTGGTTTCCTTGGGGGTTTTATATTCTTAGCCCCTCTGAGGAACTGTCTTAAGAGAGGATGAGAGAATAAAGGAGGATCAGTGTTGTATTGTGCAGAAATGGCTGAAGCATGGATCTTGATAGAGGAGAAGGGAAGTCCACTGTTTAACATCTCTGCTAGGTACTGTAATATTTTAGGTAAATTTAGTACCAAAGGATTCTGGCCCTTTTTCTGATTCCAGGCACAAAACCGTTTCCATTTGGCGGAGTAGGCTTTTCTAGTAGAAGGTCTTCTGGCCTCCAAGATGACATCCTGCACCTCCTTGGAGAGGAGGGTCTGTTGGGAAATCAAGGAATCCTCCATGCGGCTAGATTGGGGGTTTTCAGCTGACTGTGAAGAGTTTTGAAGTTGTGCTGGGACAGCAGAAGAGGCACTAGAGGCAGTATCCATGGTGGGGAATGCGTCAGGCTCTTCAGGAGTGGATACCAGTGTTGTCTTGGCCAGTCTGGAGCAATGAGAATCATGTTTGGCCTCTTTGCCCTGGCTTTTAATAGAACTTTGGGCAGCAGAGGAAGAGGTGGAAAGGCATAGACTGTCAATGTTGTCCAATTGAAAGAAAGTGCGTCCACTCTCCTGGACTGTGGATGATAGGTCCTTGAGCAAAATTTTTTCAGTTGGTAATTTCTGTGGGTAGCAAAGAGATCTACGTCTGGCTGTCCCCATGCCTGAATTATCTTTGCGAAAACTTGAGGATGCAACTTCCATTTGTGTGGATCTGTCATATTTCTGCTTAGCTTGTCTGCCAGCGTGTTTTCCTTCCCTGACAGGAATTGTGCTTGAAGTTGGATTTGCAATTCCAGAGCCATGTTCCAAAGGGACATAGCTAGTCTGCACAGGGGATATGAATGAGTTCCGCCCTGTTTGTTTATGTACCACATCACTGTGGTGTTGTCTGTCCTTATCAATAGCTGGCCTGGATGCAGTAGGTCTTTGAAGGCCCTAATAGCATTTTGTACTGCTAGCATTTCCTTTTGATTGATTTGTAGGTGCTTCTCTTTTTGGGACCATTTGCCCTGAATGCACTGATCTGTCATGTGCGCCCCCCCCCCAGGCGTAGTCAGAGGCGTCTGTTGTGATGATTTGATTTGCTTGAGGCATGCAGAAGGGGAGACCTGTTTCTTTGGCATGCTTGAGCCCACCACAGAAATTCCTTTTGAAGACATGGAATGAGTGGTATAATTGTTTCCAAACTGTGGCTGTGTTGAGACCATAAGTTTTTTTTTTTTTTTTGGTACCACTGAAGTTTCCTCATATGCAGCTTTGCACATGGGATCAGCAGTATGCAAGATGCCATGAATCCCAGAGCCTGCAGGACTTTCCTTGCAGTCAGCCTGGTGAAGGTTGCCATTTTGCTGAAGTATTGAGATAGTTGCCCTTGCTTCTCTGGCGTGAGGTAGGCCATCTGGGTGTTTGTATTCAAGCTGGCACCCAGGAAGATTATTGTTCGAGAGGGTATTAGTTTTGATTTCTTTTTGTTGACAGTGTATCCCAGAAAGTTCAACAATTTTATTACAAACGCCAGGTGTTTCAGAAGTATGTGCTTGCTGTCCGCTTGGATCAGGCAGTCGTCCAGATATGGGTATATTTGTATCCCTTGAAGTCTGCAGAAGGCAATTACTGATGCCAGGCATTTCGTAAACACTCTGGGCGCAGTAGATAAGCCAAAGGGCAATGCAGAGAATTGATAATGGGTTGAACCTGCAAGAAGTCCGAGGTATCTTCTGCAATCTTGTCTGATAGGGACATGCAAGTATGCCTCCTTGAGGTCCAATGTTACCAGTCAAGACTCCTTGCCCAGCATGGGAAGAAGCTGCTGTAATGTGAGCATCTTGAATTTTGCAGTGCAGTAAGTATGTGTTTAGGATGGATAGGTCCAAAATAGGTCTCCAATCTTTGTCCTTTCTTGGTACCAGGAATAGTCTGGAGTAAAAACCTTGACCCTGTTCTTTTGCAGGTACCTCTTGAACAGCTTTCATGTCCATGAGAGCTGAAATTTGCTTTTGTGCCTCTGTCCTTTGATTTTGTGGCAGGTTTGGCATGCCTCTCATTTTTGGAAGGGTGTGAAAGTGGAATCTGTAGCCTTTGTCTATAATGTCCAGGATCCATTTGTCTTTTGTGACAATATGCCAATTTTTTGAAAATAATGCTAATTTTCCGCCTAAAGGTGCTGCCATTAAAGCTTTGCTTGGCATGCAAAGGGGAAAGTCATTGTGTCTGCTTTCTGAATGACTGTGATCTATCTTCTCCACCTCTTGGTGTAGGTGCTTGCCATTGTCTGGCTCTAAAAGAAACTTGAGATTGCCCTCTACCCCTCGGGCGCCTGTATCTGCCTCTGAGGTCTGTCCGTGGCTGGAAAGGACCAATTTTTTGAAGGCCAGTTTCTGCTGAAACGTGGAGGTTGTACCTGTAGGAAATCTTTCACTGTTTGCATTGATCTTGCCTTTTCCTCCATTTTCTTTAGTACCTCCATTTTCTTTAGTACCTCCTCAGCTTCAACACTAAACAATACATCTTTTTGAAGAGGTGCATCTAGTAATTTAGCTTTGACATGATCTGGTAAGATTTGCTCTTTGAGCCAAGCATGTCTACGTATGACAGATCCTGTAACAGCAGCTCTATATGAGGCCTCTAAAGCATCAAAACCACACTGCAAGGTATGTTTACCCACTTGCTCTGCACTATGCAACAAATCCTGCAACTCCTTTAAATCTGGTTGCTCAGGTTGTGTCATTTTGCTTTTCAACTGAGATAACAAAAACTGTTGATACTTTAGCATATGGAACTGACAGTTTAATGCCCTCATTGTTAAAGTGACCGAGGTGTATACCTTTTTCCCCCCACCTTTCTAAAGCTCTGGAATCTCTTTCTGAAGGTAATGGGTTTTTGGCAGTAGAGGCCTTATTTCCCTTGGGACCCTGTGAAATAGTTTCTGGGTCAGCAGCATGGCTTTTGTATAGGAATTGGTGTGAATTAGGAACCCGGTAATACCGGTCAGGTTTAACAGGAGCTGGAGGTAAAGAATCTGGGTTGAGGCTGGCTTCTGTGTACACATCATCTAATATATCCAAGACAGGAGGGATAGCCAGAGGCCTGTGCTGGGGAAGCAATAGAAAATCCCTGAGCCTTTTCTTGGAATCTGAGTAATCTTGGCCTTCCCAGTGAAAGTGTTCCCTCAAGGTATGTAAGGCTTCCCCAAAATAATAATCCTCGGGGGGGATGGACTCCTCAGCATCAGAGTCTTCAAAAGGGGAATATGAAAATTCCTGGCCCTCAGAATGTTCTGAGGTAATAGAGACTTGATCTGAGGAAGGGTAGTCTTCCTCCAGTCTGGGCCTTTTGTCCGAGGGGGGTTGAGAACCCCCGATGAGAGTAATCAAATCCTCAGCCATTTTGAGCATCTGTTTTTTAGGCATGGGGCCTTGAGAGGGGCTCCTGTGGGTCTTGCCTTTTAGTTTTCATGGCTGCTTTAGATTTTGTGAAAGCCTTAATGGAAAAGGAGGAAGGCCTGAAGACACTTTGAGAGGTGGCAGGCCTGTCTAAAATCTGAGTTTCCCCGCCAAGAGTGGCGTCGGTATCTGTAGTCGGAGTGGGGGCCGAGGAGCCTGCGACCTCGGGCACAGAAGACACCGCTAAAAAAGCGTCATCGGTACTCAGGGGCTGCGTAGGTGCCTCGCTGAGAACCGGAGCACTGGTAGTCGGCTTTAGCGTGGTGTCGGTAGAAGCCGCGGACCTCGTGTGTCGGTCCTTATCTTTGCGTCTTTTACTTAAAATTGGAGTCGGAGTATCAGACGACATAATGTAATTAAATTTTTTACCAAAATAGTGTTGGGCGAACTCCGCCCGACGCTTAATAGTGCGTTTGTTGAATCTAGCACAAAAGCGGCAGGCAGAGACGTGGTCTAGGCCTAAGCAAGGAATACAGAAAGAATGGAAATCCTTATGCGGTATTTGCTTCCCACATGAAATGCAATTAACTTTGTCTGACATCGGTCTGAGGCAAGAAAAGTTTCTAGCGGGTACTTAGCTTTCTAGAAGACTTCGGCTGAAATATTTTCGTAAATCTCAGGAGCTGGCCAACCGGCACTTGCAAACTGCTTCTGCTTCGGGCACTGCGCGGCAAGAAAGACTGAAGAAGATGGCGTCGGCTGGTTCTTTTATACCCCTGCCGCACTGACGTCAGGGAAGAAGCGACAACCGACGCCGGACCTAGACTTTGGAATTCGGCCGACCGAGGACCCGCCTGACAGCAGGATAACCCAACTGTTATGACTGCAGCTGTATGCACGATGAACATTTGATAATGCATAGAGCCTGCTCTGAAACACATGCATTTCCTGCAAGACTCCCTTATGAGAATGTGCTGATAAAACTTCTTTAAAGTCTAGGGTGGCTAGCCTAGAGTCCTTGGCTAGCATAGGAAGCAGCTGTTGGAGAGTAAGCATCTTAAGCCTTGGAACCACCAGGAAGGGATTTAGAATAGACAGATCCAGGATACAGCTTCTAGAGTTTTCTTTCCTGGGGACCAGAAACAGTCTAGAGTAAAAATCTTGTCCCTTATGCTTCTTCTGGGACAGGTTGAATAGCCTTGATACTGAGAAGAGAAAGTACTTGGTTTTGGGCCTCTGCCCACTGATTTGGGGGGAGGTCTGGCCATCCGCTTGGGGTTGGCAGTGAGTGGAAGTGAACATTGTATCCCAGGAATACAGATTCTAAGACCCATGTAGGTCAAGGATAAGTCATTGTGAAATTTTACCATAGGATGTTGGCTTAGTACTCCCTGCTTTAGAGGTGGGAGCACTCCATTGCTTAGATCTGTGCATACCCGGAGACTATAATAGTGGTGGCATGCTGGCCCTAGGTTAAGACTGAAGGTCAGGGAGGGACTGGAAAAGACCAGTTTTCTCAAGGCCAATACCTACTGAATCTAGGTGGCTGTACCTGTAGGAAATGCTTTAGAGTTTGTATAGATGTAGCTTTTTCCTCCATCTTTTTGAGGACGACTTCTGCTTTATTGCCAAATAGGCATTCATGATTTAGTGGTGCATCTAGTAATCTTGCTTTGACATAGAAGGCATGCTTGGCTTAAGGAACATATCTTGCCAGACTAAGACCCGGCCCAGTGACAGCAGCCCTGCAAGAAGTTTTTAAGGCATCCAATCCACATTGTAAAGTATGTTTTCCAACTTGGTTAGCAGAATGCATCAACTCTTGTAAATCCTTATGTTCTGCACAATCAGGAATCAACCTCAACTTCTGTTTAATTAGTTCCATAATATGTTGCTGATACTTTAACATATGAAACTGGCAATTTAAAGCCATGATAGCAAGAGTAGCAGAGGTGTATATCCTCTTACTCCATCTATCTAAAGCCTTAGAGTCCCTGTCCGAAGGGGTAGTGCTTTTGGCTACTGTAGCCTTAATGCCTTTAGGTCCCTGGGAAATGGTCTCTGGATCCGCAGTAGGATTCTTAGAGAGAAAATTGTGGGAGTCAGGTACTCCGCATTATCTGCCAGGATTCCTGGCCACTTGAGGCAAGGTATCCAGGGTAAGACTGGATTCCAAGAAGACATCATCTACAATCTCCAGAACGGGAGGGTATAGCTACAGGCCTGTGCTGAGGCAAGTCTAAAAATTCTCTGAGTCTCTTTTTGGACTGTGGGTAGTCCTGGCATTCCCAGTGGAAATGCTCTCAAGAAATGCAAGGTTTCACCAAAGGAAAAATCCTCTGGAGTGGAGGCAGAGGGGATGGAATCCTCTGCATCTGAATCCTCATAGGTAGATAAGGGAATGTCCTTGTAATCAGAGGGATCAGAGTCATCAGGCTCACAGTCTGTAGAAACAGGAGGAAAATCAATCCTTTGTCTCAGAGGGGTAAGGCTGGCTTCCCCTAATTAAATTTCTTAGGTCTTCAGCCACTCTAAGCATTTGTTTCCGTGGCCTGGGAGCTTGAGCATGCGCTTTGGTCATCTGTTTTTTAGGCGAAGTGCGAACTCTGGGCCTGAGAAACTTACAAGTTTAAGTCAAAAACTGAGATGTCTGTTTAATATGAACATTAGAAGGTTGGAATACACCCTCGGAAGCCGGTACCTGCACAGCGGCTCCGGACATCCAAGGTAGAGACATCCGCAGGATCCAGAGACGAAAAAACAACTTGCAGCATACCAGACTCAGAAAGGGTCTCAGCAGAGGCCTGCGACTCTGCAGAAGTGGGTATCCGGGGCTGCGAATGTGCCTCACTGAATACCGGCCTATGCGGTTTGTCTGTGTCTTTATCCTTACTTTTTTCGGAAGATTGGTAGTCGGATGGCTTATCAAAGCCATTTCAGAAGAACGAGAGCGAAAGAAATCGGCTACAAAAATAGCCACAAGATGAATAGTTCGGGCGTTGAACAAGGCACAAAACCGACAGCGAAGAACATCGTGGTCTAGGCCTAAACAGATGGCGCAGTAAAAATGAAAACCTCTGTGAGGTACTTGCTTTCCACAGGCCAGACAACTATTAACTTTTTCTGACATCAGAGCAAGAAAAAAAGGATCCCCAATGAGGTACTTATCTTTTAGAAGACTTCAGGTCTGAAACTCAAAAAATGAAAATTTCAGGAGGTGGCCGACCGACACTTGTGAACTGCTTCTGCTTCAGGAATCGCACGGCAAGAAAGACTGATGTAATGGTGTCGGCTGCAGGTTTTATACCCATGACGTCCTGACGTCATGAAAGAAACGACATCGGACGCAGAAATCCCAAGACTCTGGTATTCAGGCTGACTGAGGACTACCTGCAGGCAGATAACCCAAATGTGATGACTGCAACTGTGAAACACGAAGAACATCCAGTAGATGTTTGGTTGGGGCCAATAGTCTAAATATAGAAACACCCGGAATCCTTGCAGTCTCAAGTGAGCTGTTACCACTGCCATGCATTTGGTGAACACTCTGGGGGCAGTAGAGAGACCAAAGGGCTGCGTTCGGAATTGGTAGTGATTAAGTGGAGGAATCTTCTGGAGCGTTTGTCCATTTTTGTGTGGTAATATTCATCCTGAAGATCTATCAAACACATCAAATCGTCTTTCTCCAGAAAAAGAAGTGTAGACTGAACCATGACCATACGAAATTTCATTTGTTTGACAAATATGTTTAGGAGGCTGATGTCCAGAACTGGCCTCCAGTCCCGTCTTTTTTGGCACTAAAAAGAACCTCTAGTAGAATCCGGATCCTATCTGGTCTGGGACTGTTTGGAAGGCCCTGTTTTGAAGCAGCTTTCGGATTTCATGAGCTGCTACTTCCCTTTAACTGGGTGGAACATCGGGAATATGCGTTAGCGGACTTGGGTAAAGGTCAAAAGGTATGTGGTAACCTCTGGCAATTATTGTCTGCACCCAAAGATCTGTGGTTATTGTTTGCTAGGCAAGGTGGTGCAGAGAAAATCACCCCCTGACTGCTTCCAGAGCTAAGCAATCAGGCCTCTCTTCAGGAGCGCTAACGGGACTGTCCAGAGAAGGAATCTCTGGATTCCTGATTATGCAGATCCCCTCTGCCTCTGAAGGGGAGTCTTCTGGTTGAGTTCGCCCTCTGCCCTGGGAGGAAAACTCACCATGTGTGTCGCAGAAAGGACCCTGGGACTTCTTTTACCACATTCTTCCACTCCTCTTACTCCTAGAATAGAATCGTTTTGGGGAGGAAAAACTTACATCTACTGCAGACAAGGTGTTACCGTCATTTTCACACCTGGCTAAAGTGTCTTTTACCTTGGGGCCAAAATGAGAAGAGGCCTCTACAGGGGCATCTGAGAAGAAGACTTAAAGGGATCCGCAAAAATCACATATGCACATCCAGGCACGACATCTCATGACAAAGCCTGCACCCGCTGCTCTTCTTCGGTGGAATGAGAAATCAACCGCATGGAGGAGTTACAGATAAATTCCAGGGTGGCAAGCTGTGAGGCAACTTTGTCATGCACCCCATCAGCAACTGTTCCTGCAAGGGTTTCTGAGAGTTCTGAGATTAGATCTCTTTGAAGCCGGGTAAAGTGTGCCAGACAGTTCAGGGACCGAATGGCGAAAGTTGCTGAAGAATACACCTGCTTCCCAAGTATCTCTATCGTCCAAGACTCCCTGTTAGGAGGATGGACAGTAGAGCTCTCCTCGACTAGCTCTTTCTTAGTGGCTGCCACCACAACCATAGCATCTACTGGCAGGCCCTTGGACCAGTGTGGACTGTCCTTTGGAGGAGAAAGAAATTTGTCTGGTCTCCAGGAGATAGGTTCAATAGCATCAGGATTCTTCCAGGTGCGCTGCACTACGAGTTGAACCAGGTCATCTGCAGGCGGCGTCACCCAGGAAGTAGAGGGCCGGGCACAGAAAGCCTGCAAGAATACAGACTCCTCCGAGGAAGGGTGGTGGACTTCTAGTCCCCCTCGCTGCTTCAGGATCGCCAGTACATCTCCAAAGGAGACATCCTCAGGGGGCGACCGTGAGGACCCTTCCCCTTTATCATAGTCTGTATCTTCAGTGAAGGATTAATGACTGGAATCCACATGCTTCCTCTCGCACAATCTCTTACGAGGTACCATTGAGGAGGACTCTGCAAAGTGGGTACCTTGTGGAAGGATGGCTTGAGGTTCCCATGCCTTGAGTTGTGGGCTATGTCAACTGTGGCTCAGAGGGAAGGTATATATGGGTCTAAGGCACCGAAGGTAGCAGCTGGGAGCCTGCCGAGGCAATTGCCCGCTCCATCACCTGGAAAGCAGGTTCACCTGAAGAGGGATGGGAGCCCAAACAGAGAAAGACAACCTCAGGACTGGGGACACACCGAGCTGCGATGAACCCACTCCCAGGGAAGGAGCCACGAGAGGACCCAGTTCCGCCAAAGCAAATGGAACCGTAGTAGACTGCGTTGAAGAAAAAACAGGCACCACACTAGGAATCACTGTGCCGACTGGCAAGTGTTGATCCCAAGGATGGCCCAGCTCCTGATGAGTTGAAGGCCAAAGAGTAGACTTCTGAGGCATGATAAGGTCTACCAATGGAGCCGAAGAAGCTGGAACCGGGAATGGCGTCGGTGTCAAAGACTCAGATACCTCAAGGGAGGTTGAAGAAGGAAAGTATGTAGGAGTCTATGGAGAAAGATCCTCAGCTCTGGGTTTGAGGGAGGATTTGGAGGGTGTTGGGAAACCTCTGGCCACCAGGAGCTGATCCACAAGCCTCACTACGTCCAGTTCTGAAAGGCTCCTGGAACAGCTTGTGGATATCCCCTACGGGGAGTCAGGACGTTCTAGGAAGGGGCTACATTGTGACCAAAAAATGAATCCACCGAAGGGGAATACCAGGTCAGAGGTCAAAGGACCAGCATGATGTACAGGTAGGGGGGAAGTGACCGGTGTTGGAATTACTATTTTTGGTGCCAAAAGGGAAGCTGGTAATGTTGTCACAATCAGCGTCACAATTTGAAGAACAGGTGCAGAGAGCGGCACCATAGTCGGCTGCTGAAATGCCGGAATCGAAGACGGCACCATGAAGGGGGTTTGAGGCCCCGGTGCAGAGGATGTTGGCGCCAGTTTTGAGATTTTAGCCTTCAGCTCCAAAGATTTGGACTCACTAGTGTGAGGAGAAGAGTGTACAGATTTGCTTCTCTTTTTGTGTTCTTTCTTTGGAGAGGATGAGCACTCTGTTAGCCTCCACAAACAGAGATTTAAGGAGACCTTTGAGCATGAGTATTTTTGCTTTCTGCCAACGTGAAGGAGCTAAAGGCTTTACGAATGTCACACAGGGTTTTACAGAAAGGTGTAGTACCCTGAGGCTATCAACATTAGGCATTTTCCTGTCACACACGTCACAGCACTTAAACCCAGTAGTACGCTTTCTCAGGCATCGTAGCACAAAAAAAAATCAAACGCAGAAACACACACTCAATCACAAAGAAGAAAGGATTTTTTTTTTTTTTTGAGTACTACAGTAAAAGGGGAAAGAAAAGGGGAATACCAACAATGGTATTGAGAATTACCTCAGAGGTAAGGGAAGGCCTGTACCAGCAACGGTACAAAGAGTACCATTGCTGGTACAGGCAATAGCACAAAGAGTACCAAACTTGGCAAAAAGGGAGGAAAGCGAGTGAGAGAGGGGGGCACTCACACAAGTAATGAAAAAGTACGCGATTACCAATAGGCTAACTAGGTATATGCAAAACAGAGAGAGAGAAGAAGCTTTAGCAATAGGCAAAATACAAAAATTTATAAATGACTTAGCTGAGAGCTGGCCTGACATCTTTATTCAGTATGGGACAAACGAGACTGGAGGTAATACAGAGAGGGGCACTATGGGTAAGACTTAGCTTGAGAGTTTTTTGGCTGGCGCGAGCTTGTTTTAACGGCCGACTAAGTTCCGAGGACGGAACAGACCCCAATGAGTAAGGAATGAATGATAATTAACAACATCAGATGGTTACTTTTCTCTGCCTCTTAAAAGTAACTTCACTAAACTTTGCATGAACTCCACAAGGTTCAGATTTATGCCAATGATCTAAATAAGAAACATTTATTTTGACTGTCACCATGGGTTAATCTATCACAAGTCCTGATGGCAAAATACTGCCGAAGGCCAACAAACCAAATACAGAAAATTAAAATGGAAGGTCAAAGCAGAGGGCCAAGGTGCAAAAAAACTGGAGCAAAATCCCAAAAAATCAAAAAAGTGTCAAAGGAGAAGATTAAAAGAAGGCCAAAACATATAGTGTGCGGCCTGATGACACAACTAGAAAGTCTGTCACTGACCTTTGATTCAAGAAGCTCTAGTACTAAGTAGATTTTCGAGTATCCTTGTGGTCAGCAGTATACTATTGTACTCCCATAATACTGAAGTGAGAGTTTGGTTATAAGATGAAGATCTCAATTTACCAGCCATCGTTGCCCTTATTCTCACCTATAGTGGCAAGCTTTAGGTAGTAAAAGAAAGGATGACAGCTCACATAGATGCGAAGTTCCTTCACAGGGTAGCAAAGTTCACTGTCCACAACAGGAACAGGAACTTGACATTCCTGGTGGCCCTCACAGGTAAGTCAGTGCTCTCCTTTGTTAAGTTAACTGAGGTAGTGTGGGCACCTTGTGAGGATGGCCCCTTGGCAGCTCCCACAGGAAGTGTACTATCTACGGCCTACTGGGAAGAGGACCTGATGAAGACCAATGACAGAGTGAAGGGTTCATAACTTTCACTTCAACTGGAGAACTCAAACAATAGAGATTATTGCTGAAGAATAAAGTCTGGTGTGTATCCTGCTCAGCTTATCTCTAGAACACTAAGACGGTTTTGAAAATGGATGGATAGTCTGCTTCATTGTTAAGTTACCTTCTTGTAAAATATGACTTATTTTAGCTTTTATATCACACACCATATATGTGACAGATCTAAGTTTCCTGTTAAATTCTGAAAATATTGTTAATGTGTTATGTCGTTTTTTTTATATTACATACAACTGCTGAAAAATCTATCCTATGCTATAATTTTTACCCAAAACAAGGTCTGCGCAATTAACCTTCTGACGTTATTACTAATCAAAAATCTTAATACATATTTTTGGTCAATATGCCAAGTCAGTGATTGTGTACATAACTGTAATGATTATTCTGTACAGACTTTTAAACATGTCTGTCCTGCAACAGTCTTCGTACTTCTCTCCATTTAACAAATTTAAATAAATAGATCTACCTCATACTTAAAAATAAGCTATATTTTGTTCACTGTACTTGCCTATTTAATAAAACCAAGCACATATGCAAAACAAACCAACCAATGACACACTATCTATAGAAGGTAAACACCTAGTAAGGCCTTAAAATCTTCCTTTTGCAGTTGGACCTTCCAAGTTTACAAAGACTACAAGCAGAAATCTTAACACATTAAAGACCAATCAGCTGTTTGTGGCATCATAACAGAAATAAAAGACCAATAGGGATAATTTAATTCACTGGCAAAATAGTTCCAACAAAATAATTCTGTTCCAATTATGATGACCATTAACTGCAAAATGAATAAATTGGACTAGTAAGCAGAAAAGGTGAACTATGTAAAACAGATTACTTTTGTTCATGAAAGCAAAGTATGGGCTAGCATGCTATTCTAAATGGAATTTGCATAAAAATGAATGACACAAGTGTCTCCGCTAAAAAAAAGAAAGAGACTTACCGTGTTACACGAGGTAAGGAGGTTGATGACATTGTGATCAAATGGTGTTACATGATTACAGATGTATACCTTGACAGTTCTGTCAATCAGTCGTGGATCATTCTGTTTAACCAGAAGTCCCAGCACTGAACACATAACCCGCACAATAAACCTGCAGGACAGGAAATAAGTCACAATGATACAATCACTAAATCATACAGAAACTAAACTGTATTATGTAAAAAATATATAAACACAAGGCTACAATGTCTGGAATCCAGCTTTCAACCTTGGGGATGACTTAGAGAAGGTCAACAAAGGAATGGAGGAGGGCAAAACAGGGCAGTGCATAGTACTTATTTTCACCAAGCCAAAGCATTCAACACAATACTCCACACACAGGCAATGTAGACAAACTCTCAAAATTAGGTATAAACATTTATGTTATCCATTGGATACACCAGCTGGCTTACGGATAATCTCCCCTTATCCTAACTTCTTGGGCCCTAGCTCCACAAAGACACCAGTCACTAGTGGAGTCGTTCAAGGCTCAGTTCTGGGCTCACTCTTTTTTGGAAACTACTTCTCTGAAGTCAAGACCAATGTCAAAGGCCTAAGGATGACCAAGTTTGGAGAAAACTGCAAACTAAGCAGTCACAGAATCCTTCAAAGGCACAAATACCCTCCAAGAAGGCCTGACACAGATTACGAACTAGTACCAGAGCCAGTCTACAACTCAATGCCAAGAAATGCATAGTAGCACTCTTCTAGGAAGACTGTTATCCCTGGAAACAACCACACTGACAATACTTCCCTAAGAGTAGAACTAGTGGTAGACAGTATCTTTGTCTTTGACTATCATATTTCCCATGTTAGTAAGAAAATCACACAATGTTGCACTAATTATAAGCAAGGGTATGGCATTTAGGCCCAAGGATGTCATTAGTCCTCTGTAACCTCAGAGCAAAACATTTGGAATGTCCACAGAAGTTCCGCACAAAAATGCATGGCGTAAATATGCCCTACACACAGCACCTCAAAGCCCCATCCCTGTACTCTGTCTCTCTATAGACTGCCAAGAGGTGATCTGTGGTTGGCCTAAAAGCCACCCTCCATTCCTAATCTGATGGACCAACCAGTTTCACATCAGCAAAACAAACACCACCAGAATTACTTTATCAGGGAACCTAAAAGTACAGTTTTGTACCTACCATAAATGTAGATGTTCGAGGATCCACATTGCTGCAGTCCTAACACTTGGGTAGTCCGCTGTCCAGTCGGCCCGAATACCAAAGTATATGGCTGACGTCGGTCAGGGCGCATTAGACTGACGTCAGTACGTCAGGGTACTAATGCGCATGACCGACGCCATATCCTCAGTCTTTTCTTGCCCCAGATGTCAGAAGACCCTGAAAAGGTAAGGCCAAAAACCAAAAACTCCCAACATATCTGCACCAAAATATATATATATATATATATATATATACAAAAATTAGCAGAATATAACCTCACCTACACAACCACCCCTAAACACAGAGGGGAAGGAGGGTGGGTAAATTGGACTGCAGCAATGTGGATCCTCGAACATCTACATTTATGGTAGGTACAAAACTGTACTATGTTCTTCATTCCACATTGCTGCAGTCCTAACACTTGGGTAGAATCCCAAAGCAGAGGTAAGGGAGGCTGGCAAATCATAAAGAAGCAGGAGCTGTCAACATGCCTTGCAAAATAGCTGTGGCAAAACCAGCCCTAGATTTAGAGTAGAGAGGAAGGTGGTAATGCTTAGAGAAAGTATGCACTGAACTCCAAGTAGCTGCCTCCAAAATATCCTTAGTTGCCACCCCCCTTAGAAATGCTGTTGAAGTGGCAGTAGCCCTAGTAGAATGAGGCCTAATCCCAGCTGGAATCTCCTTGCCATGATGGGTATAACAAAATGCAATACAAAACCCAATCCACCTAGAAATAGTTTGTTTTGACACAGGCTTGCCCTGAGAACTCAAAGCAAAAGAAACAAACAACTGCTGAGACTGCCTAAAATCCTTAGTCCTGCTCAAATAATAACGCAATTGCCTGTGTACATCTAAAGTGTGCAAAATCTTTTCCCCTTTATTTTGGGGATCTGCATAAAACGTAGGCAAATGAATAGTTTGGTTTAAAGCCACACTAGAAACCACTTTAGGCATAAAGGAAGGATTAGTACGTAATGATACCCTATCCTTATGAAAAATCAAAAGGCTCAACCGCCATAAGGGCCTGTAACTCAGAAACCCTTCTTGCAGAAGTAATGGCCAACAAAAAAGCAGTCTTCCATGACAAGTATTTCAGTTCAGCAGTAGCTGCAGGCTCAAAAGTTTGTAGAGTAAGTTTCTCCAACACAAAATTGAGATCCCAAGCAGGAGTAGGAGCTCTCACGGGGGTCTTATATTCTTTGCCCTCTAAGAAATTGCTTGAACAAAGGATGTGAAAACAAAGGTGGGTCACAATCATAGTGAGCTGAAATTGCTGCAGCATGAATCTTAATGGAAGAGAAAGACAAACCTTTGTCCAATAACTCAGTAAGATATTGAAGAGCCACACTCAAATTAGGCTCTGAAATCTCAAATTCTTTGCTGCAGTCCAAAATAAAAATCTCTTCCATTTTTCTGCACACTTTCCTTGTACTAGGTCTTCTGGCTTCCATAATCACATTTAAAACTTGTGGAGGAAGTTGAGACCTGCTGTCTTTCAAAACAGAATATGCCAGGCTGTTAGATGAAGAGAGTGAAGCTTGACATTGTGCTCACGACCGTCCTTCCGACTCAACAGATGTGGAATCATGGGTAATGGCCATGGAGGCTTCTTTACCTGACTCCTCAGTTATGGCTACCAGTGCTGCGAGGCCAATCTGGAGCTATTAAAATCATCCTTGGCTTGTCTTGTCTGACCTTTAGAAGCACCTTTGGAAGAAGAGGCAGAGGTGGAAACGCATACACATGAAGATTTTTCCAACTGAAAGAAAGAGCATCCACTTTCCAAGCTGTGTGATGAAACCTCTTTGTGCAAAACTTTGGCAGCTGGTGGTTTAGTGGAGAAGCGAACAGATCTATGTCTGGAGTTCCCCAGGACACTGTCAACTTTTGAAATACATGAAGATCCAGTTTCCACTCGTGGGGATCCATGATTTGTCTGCTTAACACATCTGCTAAGGAGTTCTGTGCTCGGCAGAAACCTTGCCTGAAGAGTTAGTTGCAAGCTTAGCAGTCTCCCATAAAATCATTGCTTGCCTGCATAGTGGGTAAGAATGTGTTCACCCTTGTTTGTTGATGTACCACATGACAGTTGTGTTGTCTGTTAGAATCAACACCTGCCCTGGAAGAAGTAACTCCTTGAAAGCCATTAATGCAAACTGGACTGCTAACATCTCCTTCATGTTGATATGTAGATGCTGTAGTCTGGCAGGCCACTTGTCTTGTATCCACTTTCCATTGAGATGAGCTGCCCAAGCAATGTCTGAGGCATCTGTCGTTAGAATTTGACTCGCCTCTGGCCGGGTCACAGAGAGTCCCTTGTTTAGGTGACATTCCTGAGCCCACCACAAAAATTCCTTTTGAATGCAAGGTATTATTTGAATGACAGTGTCCAAATGCTGGCAGTGCTGTGTCCACACATTTTGAGATACCATTGTAGCTTCCTCATATGCAGTTTGGCATTGGGAAGCACCAGAATACAAGATGCCATGAACCCTAAGGCTTGAAGGACTGTCCTTGCAGTCAGCCCGGACTGAAGAGATAGTTGATGGAAGTAACTGGAAAGATTCTTTTGTTTGTCCGGGGTTAAAAGGCCATCTGGGCTGCTGTATTCAGTCTCACACCCAGAAAGCACATGTCTTGAGAGGGTACTAGACTGGACTTTATTTCGTTCTAGAATACCCTAGGCATCTTAGCACTGCTATGACATATTCCAAATGCTGTAGAAGGTCTTCCTTTTCTTGAGCCAGAATCAGGCAATCGTCCAAGTAAGGATAGATTTGAATTCCTTTTAGCCTGAAGTAAGCTATCACTGGAGCCAGAACCTTTGTGAATACTCTGGGCAGTAGATAAGCCAAAGGGCAATGCAGAGAACTGATAATGAGAATTTCCAGCTCAGCAGATACTTTCTGCAACTTAGTCTTATAGGCACATGAAGGTAAGCTTCCTTGAGATCTAAAGTTACCATCCAGTGATCTTTGCCCAGCAGAGGTAAAAGTTGTTGTAACGTCAACATTTTGAACTTGGGAATGTCCAGATAAGTGTTGAGGATAGATAAATCCAAAATTGGTCTCCACGTGTTCCCCTTCTTTGGTACTAGGAACAGGCGAGAATAAAATCCTAGGCCCCTTTCTGGCACAGGAACCGGCTGAATGGCCCCTATTTGGAGTAACTGAGAAATTTACTTGAGAGCCTCTTGCCTTTGTAGAGGAGGAACGCCTGGCATGCCTTTGAAAGGAGGCAACGTATGGAAATAAAACCTGTAACCGTGGTGAATGATATCCAGAACCCAATTGTCTTGGGTAATTAAATCCCAATTTTCTTTGAAAAGAGACAGTCTTCCTCCTAGAGGTGCCGCCAGGCGAGAAGGTACTGGCAGCTGAAAAGGCAGGTCATTGGGTCTGCTTACGAAAGGACTGACCCCTGCCCTCACTAGAAGTCTGAGCAGGTGAACTCCCTGCCCTAGGCCTAAAAGCACCTTGAGCTCTCCCCCTACCACGTCTAGACCTACCCCTAGACTGGGAATCATAAGCAGGATAAGTCCATCCCTTAGCAGGCCAATTTCTACTAAACTTTGGAGGCTGCACCTGCAAAAAATCCTTAACAGTTTGCATAGACTTAGCCTTGTCCTCCATCTTCTTTAAAACTGCTTCCACAGGCGAACCAAACAACACATCAGACTGTAAAGGAGCATCCAAAATCCTTGTCTTAACATGCTCAGCTAAGTTCTGATCTCTCAACCAGGCGTGCCTCTGAAGAACAGAACCAGTGGCAGCCACCCTGGAGGAGGCCTGCACAGCATCAAAACCACACTGCAAGGAATGTTTACCCACTTGTTCAGACACATAAACTAAATCCTGCAACTCTTTACACTCAATACCTTCCATAGAGCATCCACCTTAGATTTCAACTGTGAAAGAAGGTAATTCTGATATTTTAACATGTGAAACTGACAATTCAACGCCCTCATGGCTAAAGTGGAAGAAGTATACACTTTCTTTCCCCATCTATCCAAAGCCCTTGCCTCTTTATCAGGAGGGACAGGATTTTTAACAACTGAGGCCTTCACACCTTTAGGCCCCTGAGAGATAGTTTCGGGTCTGCCCTAGGACTCTTAAAAGATACTTATGAGCTTCAGGCACCCTATAGTACCTATCCGGTTTAACTGCGGCAGGCGGCAAAGAATCAGCCTTCAGGGGAGCCTCTGCAAACACATCTTCCACTACATTCAAAACAGGAGGTATAGCTAAAGGCCTGTGCTGGGGTTAAAACAAGAATTCCCTAAGCCTTTTCCTGGAATCAGAGAAATCTTGACCTTCCCATTTAAAATGCTCCCTCATGGAATGCAGAGTCTCTGAAAATGAAAAATCCTCAGGAGGGTAAGCTGAAGGAGTAGAATCATCCACAACAGAATCAGAATAAGGAGGGTACTCCTGCATGTCTTCAGCCGAAGACTCAGAAGCCTCGAGCATTGCTCAAAACTCTCAAACTCAGACTCCACCCTAGGCCTCTTATCAGGAGGGGGCATAGAACCCCTTATCATAGTAATCAAATCCTCTGCCATTTTAAGCATATGTTTCTTAGGCAAAGACCCTGAAGTACTAGGAGAAACCCCACTGAAGCAAAACTTCGGCCTGCCCCTCAAAGCCTTGGAAACAGAAGGGGAGGCTCTGACCACCTTAGGAAGAGAGGGAAGAACAGCCACCTGAGAAGCCCCCTCAGCCTGGCCTACTTCCTGAGAGGATACACCCTGTAACAGTAAAGTCTCTCCCTGAGACTCCAAAGAAACACCTGGCAAAACCTCCGGCTCCACTGAGCCCTCTAAAGAACCGGCGTCTGGGACTGTCGGTTCCTCCTCTAGGCTTTGCTGTTTTGTCCTTGCGTTTTTAGCGAAGCGGCCGGAGCATCCGGCGGCATTTTATAATTACAACGCTTCCCAAACACTAACCTGGCACAGTCTAACCTTCTCTTAATAGTGCGTTTGTTAAATCTAGCACAAGGCGGCATCCAACAACGTCGTGCTCAGGCCCTAAACAAGGTATACACAAAGTATGGTAATCCCTATGAGGTATCTGTTTCCCACAAGAAATACAGTTATTCACTTTTTCTGACATCGGTTAAATACTGAGGCAAGAAAAACCAAAATATTCCCCAGTACTTAGCCAACTTTGATTCGGTCTGAAACTCTGGCTTCAGAAACTTTCAGAACGCCAACCTGCACTCGCAAAATTGCTTCTGCATCGGACCATGCGGCAAAAAAAGACTGAGGATATGGCGTCGGTCATGCGCATTAGTACCCTGACGTACTGACGTCAGTCTAATGCGCCCTGACCGACGTCAGCCATATACTTTGGTATTCGGGCCGACTGGACAGCGGACTACCCAAGTGTTAGGACTGCAGCAATGTGGAATGAAGAACATCCTCATCTGCAACATAAACAGGACATGTTGGAGGGACAAGTATGCGTCTCAAAGACTACCACTTCTCTGCAACAGGCTTCCAATCAACATGAAGTAAAGTTCTTTCCGAACCCAATCCGAGCAAAACTTGGACAATTGGATGAAGAAGTGGAAATTTACCCATGGTCTAGCACTTAGTCTCTAGCAGACAGAGGCAGCCTATAAATGCTTGGCCACCCATGACAAAGTCTACATATACCCCTTAAAATAACCTTAGGGTTTCAAAACTTGTCAGATGCATTTGAGAAGTATGGATAGACTTAGAAAAGGCCCCCCCCGGAGTCATTAGCCAAGTAATCACCTATAAACTTATATCTTATAACAATCTCATTCTGCACTCAACCCAAACTACAGTCTTCTAAAGCTTTAAATCAGAGTCTGGTTACACAATAGAGAATAAATTTAAAATTCCGCAACAGACACTGCATTTCAATATCAGACCTCCAATTTGTTGCAGAAGTAACCTACAGCAACAGCATTTTTGCCAGAGCCATAAATTCTCAACTTTTGGTTGCAGTCATCCATTGCCCCCCCCTATTTTCATACAATATATGAGAGGAGTCATCATTCCAAATAGTATTTGAAAAGGCCCATAACAGTATATGGATTGCTTTATTACTTCCTTCAGGTAACCTTGAATGGGTTGCGTACAAATACAGTCTTTACACTTGCACAGTTACACATCCTCTTCATTCCCACTGCCCTGCCACTAATAAGCATGCATACCTCAGTCTCCCTCCATGCCTTGACCTCCAATGAAATCACAAGCTACTTGCAAAACAGCCTCACTGAATGTTTCTCTCGCTTTTTCTTTTTTTTTTTTAATACTTGGTAACCTGGTCACACACTAGACACTGAAACATTGAAATTTAGAAGTTATGTACTCACCATAACGTTCCATGTTTGTTGTCCATCTCGCCCATATTCTTGCTGGTTGGGTTCGGAACAGAGTCTCGATTCCAACTCTGCCTAATATAAAAGCTCGAGAGCTTCCACTGGCTCGAGGCGAACCCCTATCCCATGATGCATAGGGCAGAATACCCAGATCTTAGCTGCAAGTGAAAGCAGAAGTAATATCTATCTATGTTTATGAACACAGCATGTCAAACTGACGAAAGGAAGAAATCACAGACTCCAAAACCAACATAACTATATACATATACACACACACACTATTATATATATATATATATATATATATATATATATATATATATCTATATCTATATATATATATATCTCTATATCTATAAAAGGCTATCCGACCGATCCTCCAGGAGCAAAGGAGGGGGAATGTGGGTGGGATGCAAGAATATAGACAATATGAACAATAAACCTGGAATGTTATGGCGAGTACATAACTTCTAAATGTTATGTTGTCCTATCTTGCTAATTCTTGCTGGTTGGGACAGCTTCTCTAGCACCTTCACTCCTGGGTGGCTCATGAAAACAGACTTGTTCTGGGAAGCCACGTTTACTTTGTAATGGATAATAAAGATGTGAGGTCTCACCCAAGTGGCAGCTGCACAAATTGAGTCCATAGGAAGTTTATCTTGAAAGGCAGAGGATATTGCCATTGCTCTTGTGGAGTGGCCCTTAACGTTGCCTGGTAATTGTCTGTTATTTATGCTGTATGAGAAGGAAATACAATCTGTAAGCCATTTTGACAACATAATTTTAGAAACCGGCAATCCTTTCCTTTTTTTCTGAAAAGGAAACAAATTTTGATCTGACCTTCTGAAATCTCTGATTCGATGCAAGTAGAAGCAAAGTTGTCTATGTACATCTATTTGATGTCATTTACATTTTGCCTTGTCACAACAGTTGGGGAAGAACACTGGCAACTCAATAGATCGATTCATATTGTTTTCTGAACATATCTTAGGTAAGAAAGAAGGGTTAGCTCTTAAGGACACTCTGTCTTTGTGGAAAATTATATAAGGAGGGTGTATAGAAAGAGCTTGGAGTTCTGACACCCGTCTAGCGGAGGTGATGGCTACCAAGAAGAGAGTTTTCCAAGATAAAAACGTTATATCACATGATGATGTGGGTTCGAAGGGTGGCAAAATTAAGGCAGTTAAGACAAAATTTAGGTCCCAAGGGGATGGAGGTCTCTGACTGGGGACCTTAGTATGTAGGTACCTTTTAAAAAGGCCTTGCATAGCTTGTGGGACATGATAGACAATCCCATCTCCCCAATATGGAAATTAGATATGGCTGCTCGTTGTAGCCTGATGGTAGCTGCTGCTGCACCTTCATCAAAAAGTTCGGAGAGAAACTCTAGAACTGCCGTGATGCGAGCTGTGAAAGGTTCTATATTGTGTTTGTGTTTAATGGCCCAGCATGAAAACCTTTTCTATTTAATTGAATACAGTTTCCTCGTAGACTGTTTGTGGGAAGAAACCAAAATATGTTTAACTGCAGGGGAAAAATCATAACACCTGGCTATACATGGAATTGGAGCAGCCATGCTGTCAACTTGAGGGTCTGGACAGATGAAAAGTTCCTGATGCGTGGGTTAAAAGATCTGGAACTGGGTTCAGAATCCACAGTTCCTCCAGAAAATGGGTCCAGAGAAAGGGGAACCAAATTTGTTGAGGCCAGTAAGGTGCAATGAGCATCATAGTGCTGTTCAAAGTGCTGGCTTTCTTAAGTACTTTGGTTATTAAGGAGAAGGGTGGAAAGGCATAAAGACGTCCCGAGGGCCAATCATAAATGAGTGCATCCCTTGGTGAATTCCCCAGTGGGGATGAGGGCAAAGTAGCTGCTGCATTTGGCATTCATGGAGGTGGCGAAAAGGTCGCAGCAAGGCTGGCCCCATTTGTGGAAGATCTCTTTCGCAATTTCTAGCTTCTGGGACCACTCGTGAGGCAACAGAATCGCTCTGCTGAGTTTGTCCGCTATCACATTGGATATGCCCGGGATATGCACTGCTATCAGAAAACGTTAAGCGACAGCCCATTGCCATACCTGTTGTGCCTCTCAACATAAGGGATACAATTTGGTTCCTCCCTGCTCATTTATGTACCACACTAGTGACATGTCTGTCTGAATTGCAATAGTTCCTATCCGAAGAGAGTCCTGAAATGCCTGCAACACATATAGCACTGCTCTCATCTCTAGGACATTGATGTGCAAGTGGTTCTCATGTTCTCGCCACATGCCTTGGACCATCATTCTCAGATAATGCACCCCCCCCGATCTGGGAAGCATCCATGGTCAGTACTGCTGAGGGTTGCAGAAATACAAATGGGTCGCCCAAGGGCAACTGTTTCATTTGCACCCACCAGAGAAGATCTTTCTTGCATGAATCTGTAATGATTATCTGATGTGACAGAGGTAGATCTTGCACGGACCATTGGGCAAAGAGTAACCACTGTAGGACCCTCGTGCAGTTCTGCTAGAGGAACTAGAAGAATTGCTGCTGTCATGGTACCCAGAACCTGTAACATACCTCGCTTGAACCTTTCTTTTTGACATCAAGGTCCTGATTTGAAGGTGAAGAGACTAAATTCTCTTGGGATTAAGTTTTGCCACCATTTCTGTTGAATCCAATTCTGTGCCTAAGTAATATGCTGTGAAGGTGACAAGGCAGTCTTTTTGAAATTTATTGTAATGCCTAGCTTGGCGCAAAGTAGTATTGTTTTGTCCCTCACTTGCAGTAGTAGATGCTTGGTGGTGGCGGTCAGGAGCCAGTTGTCTAGGTATGGAAACACACTGAATCCTAGACGTCTCAAGTGAGCCGTAACCACTGCCATGCACTTTGTGAACACTCTGGGGGCTGTAGTGAGACAAAAGGGCAGGGCTTCTTAACTGGCAATGACTGGCTCCCAGCCGAAAGCATAAGCTTCTCCTGGATCACCTGTCCATTTTTATATGGTAGTATGCATCCTTGAGATCTATAGAGCACATCCAATAGTCTTTCCCAAGAAAGGGGAATACAGACTGCAGTGTCACCATCCAGAACTTTGATTTATTTACAGATACATTCAATCTGCTGAGATCCAAAATGGGTCTCCAGTCTCCTGTCTTTTTTGGAACTAAAACGAACCTTGAGTAAGTTCCAGATCTAATTTGGGGACCTCTTGGATGACTTTTTCTAGCAACTTGTGTATCTCTGAAGTTGCCTCGTCCCTCTGACCGGGTGGGGTGTCTGGAATGGACTGATTTACAGGAGGGGGAGTGGAAAAGGGAATGGAATTATCTTTGGATATGATTGTCTGTACCCATTTGTCTCAAGTGATTTCCAGCCAGGAGTTTGGGTACAGTGGTGAGCATCCCCTGACTGCCTCCAGAGAAGAGAAGGTGGCCTTCCTTTCAGGAATGCTGGAAGAGCCTGCCAAAGAATGCATCTGTCACCCTGATTCTGTAGACCCCCTCTGCTGCGAGGTCAGAGTCTTCCATTGTTACTTCCCCCCTTTGCCCCTGGGGGAAGTTTCACCACATATGTTGGAAAAACCTTTTTGGGACTTTCGGAACTACATCTTCCCACCTTTCGGACCTTTGGGATAAGGACTAGATGGGGTGGAAAAACAGACTCAAAACGGCAGACAAAGTTTTCCCCTCCTGTTCACACCTGGTCAAAATTTTTCACCTTTGGTCCGAAGAGAGATGAACCATCAAAGGTTGCGTTGGTGAAGGAAGACTGGAAGGGTTTGGCAAAATTGCATAAACACATCCAGGAATGTCTCCTCAAGTAAATTCCCATAGCTGCTGCTCCGCTCACTCCATCAGCTGCATATGAAATCAGTCTCATGGAGGTGTTAACGACTGAGTTGAGGGTGGAGAGCTGTGAGGAAACTATCTGTGATCCCCGAAGCTACAGTGCCCTGAAGAGCATCTCCTAACTCTTTGAGGAGACCCCTTTGAAGCCTCATAAAATGGGTCAAGTAATTCAGTGACCACAGAGTAAAGACCACTGATGAAAAAGCACACTTTCCATATCTGTCCATAGTCTGACTCTTTATTAGGATGAACAGATGAGGTGGTCTCTGATAACTCCCTTCTTGCTGGCTGCCCCCACCACCATCACATCTACAGGGACACCTTGGTTAGAAACTCTCTCAGCAGGAGCAGTAATAAATTTAAAGGATCTTCGCAAACAGGCTCCACTGTATCAGGGAAGCCCAGGCCTTACGAGAGATCACGTTCATCAATTGGTCATAAGGGGGAAACACCCAGGAGGTGGAGGGGCAAGACCCAAAAGACTTCAGGTACACCGATTCTTCCTCTGAAGGGTTGGTGGGATACAAGCCCCCCCCCCCATTTCGAGATCTCAAGGGATGTCAGCAAGAGAGGCATCCTCAGACGAGGACCGTGGGGCACCCTTCTGAATCATCCACATCAGTATCTGATGTGACAGGCTAAGCGGAGTCTATGTGCTTCCTCTTGCACAGTCTCTTCCGTAGGACTTCCTCAGAGGGATACTCTCGTGAAGTTTCAGAGGAAATTATGCCACCCGCAGGGGCTTACTGAGGCTCCGGGTCTCTACGCTTGGGAGAAGGAGACCAACACTGGCGCCTGGAAGGGAAGAGAAACTGGACCAGAGAGTGGAGCTGTCTGGGGTGACAGCACTCTCCTTCAGCTCAAAAGCCTCCTTGCTCTGCCCCGAAGAGATCCCCCACCCCAGAGAGCCCGGAGAGGCAGAGGATCGGCTCTAGGACAGAACGGGTGGCTCCGAAGCTGATGCAAGAGCTGAGCTCAATCACACCGAGGTACCAAGTAATAGAGTTGGATTGGACAACTATCTGTGCCGACTCCCCTCCCCAGACCTGACAGCTAAGTGTTGGCTCCCAGACTCTTCGAAATCTGATGAACCCGAAGAAATCGAAGCAGATGCTGGAACTGACGGATCCTAAAGGAGGTCCCAGTTTCGACTGTTCCACTACTATTAGACCCACAATCGTTGGCTCTGAAACCACAAGCAGGGTCAGAGGAGGAATTGGAGATGGTGCCTTGAACGGCCCCGATTCCTTTGAGGTCAGAGATGATAAAATTTTTGCCAGTGCCGGTGTTCAAAGCAATCTCTTCGCCACCCGCTCCACATCATCATCAGATAAGCTCCTGGAGGAACAGGATAATGAAGGAGATCTAGCCCTCTCCAGAATGGGTGATCTCAATGTTGGAGTGACCGACTCCAAGACCAGAGATCATCTTCTAATCGGTAACTCAACCGGCTCCGGGGACACAGATGGAGCCAAAGAGGTTGAATTAGATCTGTTGGAGCCAAGAGCCCTTGGTTCTAAAGCAATATTTTTTTTTTTAGGTGGCTCCGAAGCTGGAGTCTCAATGGCAGATCTTTTGGTCCCTTTAGTGTGAGAAGTAGAGGAAGAAGCACATTTGGAGCTCTAAGAACCCTCTAATGATTCCTGGAAAGGACCTTTCAATAAGCATCTGAGCATTAATTTATTTCTACATTCCTGTAGAACCCTGCTACTAAAGCCATGACAAATCGTACAAGGGTCTTGCAAATGGATGGCACCAAGACAATACATGCAGCTAGTGTGTCCATCCGTGAGAGACATTTTTTTTGAGTATACTGATCACACTTTTTGAATCCTGATTGCCTTGATTTTTTTGTTCTTATTCTTTTTCTTTAGACATGTTTACATCCAAGAATTAACAAACCACAAAATATGCACTAACTAGTCTAGTCTAAACTACCACTCGAGCTAGCTAAAGAGTATAAGAATACCAAAAACGGCACTATTACACAATGGAGCTTAGTAACTATGACAACACCACACAAGAAAAAAATACATATATGCAAACTTCAATGTTTTGAAAAAGGCCATAAACCGCCAAAAAGGGCTTAGCCAACTATTTTAAAACACACCAGTACACTATAACAAGACGTCTGTCAAAAAACTAACGGAGGCTAATGAAGAATCCTCCTACTTAAATGGACTCTCCCAAGTAAGAAACAGACAACACACGTGGGGTAGGGGAGCGGCCCTCTAAATTAAACGGGCCGCTGAGAGCCCTCTAACTTAAATGGGTCTCGCAACAAGAACAAAGGGAAAAACACACCAGAAAACAACAAAAAGGGGCAACTATAAACCATCGCACATGAAAAAGAGAACTTTTTTTTTTAGAGAAATTGCTGAAAAAAATATAATTTTAAACTACTTAGCCAATAAGCCAGCCAGAAGACGGCCCGGTCGCTTGAGCGGCAAACGAGATCTGGGTATTCTACCCTATGCATCATGGGATAGGGGTTAGCCTCGAGCCAGTGGAAGCTCTCGAGCTTTTGTATTAGGCAGAGTCGGAACAGATACTCTGTTCCAAACTCAACCAGCAAAAATTACGGGGAGACAGGACAACATAACATCTTCCATTTCTTGGCATCGGTGAGTTCCTGGACTGAAGCAGTGACAACAGCGACATATAGCTACATCACTGTCTAGTATGCAACCTGTTAGCAACAGTTGCACTTTGGGGCCTAGGTAATGGAGCAAAACACTTATGAAAAAAGGAAACTAAAAAATGTGAACTGTGCCAGTGTAAAGAAAAAAGGAAACACAAGCAAGGGGCTAAATAATCATGCACACAAGCATGAGGATTCAGAAGTTTCATAAAAAGCTGCACCAGAAAATATCAGAAGTACATTCCCAAGTCATCATACCACTGCAAAGGCAAATGTTGTGAAGTATAGAGAAACACAGACAAATCACTTTAAACATAAAAAAATTCCACTGTGAAATGACCTACGGTCTAGACAATCAGTCTGAGCACTACAGTCCACTCGCAAGCAGCTGCATCCATATCACCCTTTGCACATCAACCAGGCATGCTTAAGTCCCAAATGACTTGTAATCTACCACTATTTCTATCGGTGTGCTTCAAGGCCTCATAATGGTCAATATGAAAACTATAGCTGTAAGAATACACTCAGACAAAAATGATGTGCTTACCATAACAATATGGCTGTATGAGTACTTCAGTCTTCATCAACCTGAACAACAGAGGTCAGCAAGAATTAGCCTAGCATCTGAAAGTTTCCTAGGCTTTTGGGCCCACTCCCAAACAAGGAAAGACCCCTTCCAGACTTCATGTAGCCCATATTAGGGCAGCTAAACAATGAACAAAGAAACAGCAACTATAACATGGGCAAAGGAAACTTTCTAGGCTGTGTCACAAGTCACTGGAATGGTGGGAGGCTATGTTAAAGAAGATATAATCCATACAATTCTAATGCATACCGTTTGATTTTGTTATGTGGAGTTCTGTCTTCACTTAACAGCAAGACAAGAGTTCGCTGAGATTGAACAGTAGTTTTATGTTTGGGTTTAGCTCTTCTTGGAGTAAGTTTATCCTCCTAGGTGGAAGATCAGACAAATTATCCCAATGACTGATTTTGAAGGATGACTTGGACCTAGACATTATATTCACTTACAGTACCTTGCAAAGGAGTTTAATAACGCCATTATCACTGCTGCACAAATATCAAAAGGCTGCATTCGGTTCAGATAAAATCTGAGCTGCTTGTCAGCATTCATAGTGTAATACACAGTTTTAAGTTAATTCTGGAAGAACACAGACAGCTTAATTTTTTGGTTAAGAATGGATTTAGCAATTGCTTCAGACATGAAAGACAGGTTTGTTTCCAAGTACACGCTACCTTTAGAAAATATCAAATGAAAAGGATTGATGCTTAAGGCCTGTTACATGTAAATTCTCAGCAAAGTAAAAATTCCATGGAAAAATGGGGTCCTTTAGGGGAGAAAATAAAAGAAAAGTATCTCTCAAAGATCTTACAAACCTGTAATAGTTAAAAGGCACAGATCTAGGCCAGCAGGAAAACTAGGATGGCTGCAAGATGAACGTTAACGGACTAGTAAGATAAACCAGTCAAAAAATTGAAATAATCAAGAATAGTAGTATTGAAGACAATAAAAGGACCCAGACTCCTGGCAGTAGCACAAAATGGGAAAAAAAAAAGCTTTTCTCAGACTGGGTATCTGGGCAGAGGTCAAAATTTGGAGTACCATGTTAGGGTAAGAACAGTAAATTGAAGTAACCATGTGGTTAGATGTAGGGACTGAAGATCTAGGTAATGAAGAGACTTAGATAAATAGGCTTCTCCTAAAAGTCAGGCCAAAGCAGGAGAAGCCAAACTTCTGTGCCCAAAATGAGCTTGGTGTATAGTCTTGGCTTTACACTTATTAATTTCTCCACACCTCCCCCTAAACCTCTATGCTCTTCCGTCTCTCAGCCTTTTACCTTGCAGCCTATTACTAAATATATCAAAATCCCTGCTTCTTAAACTAAAACCATGCTCTCCCCTCCACTGATAAACTCCCCCCTCAATTTCTGAAAATTGCTGCTGACTCTACTGCATACTCTGTCTCTACCTTAATCAACTGCTCCATTCAGAAACCTACCGTACCGGAAATCACACTCCTCTGCACAAAGGTGGCAACTCTTGTTGAACCTATAGACCAATCGCGATTCTCTCACAGTTAAGATCCTTGAAAAATGTACACATACTCAACTACTGGTCTCTCTCATTCACGCACCCCCTCACAATATGGTTTCCACCCTAAACACAGTACCTCGACTGCCTTATTATCCTTTACTCAAAGTTGCAGAAGCTAGGGACAACAAACTCATCTCTTGTCTATTCTTTCATCTCTCTAAAGCCTTCGACACTGTGTCTCATCCCATTTTTCTTAAACTCTCAGACCTAAACCTCTCTCCTACTCTTGGCTGGTTCCAATCCTACCTTACTGGCAGAAAACAAGCTATTAAATGGCAGCAGGCTCTCTCACCCTTCCTTGCTGTTCAAACAGAAGTACCCCAAGGCTCCATACTTGGGCGGCTCCTTTACAACATTTTTAGCTTAAACTCAACTTACATTCATCCTGCAGTCTCTCATCTGTAATACAATACGCAGATGACTCTACTCTCTTATCTCCAATACTATCTCTGAACTACACACACTAACACAGAATTCCTTTATCTCTGTTGAAAAATGGTTCAGAAAAAAAAAACTACTCCTCCTCTTCCTACCTCAGAGACTCTCTCACCTTAAATCCAATTTTTCTCTTTCCTCCCTAGATGGCACCACTATCACTCCTGCCTCACACACTAAACTCCTTGAGGTAATAACTGATGACTGACTAAAATTTGACTTGCACATACAACAGGCCATCAAAAAAAACCCACCAAAAATTTGGGCTACTTTATAAGAACAAAACATTCCTCACTGCTGCCACTAAATGCACTCTTACGCAGATATTTCTCTTACCTAGTCTTCTATATACTTCCCCCCCATCCTTACCATTATCCAAATTACCTCAGTACAGAAAATGCTCAATGCAGAAAATGGAACAAGTATACAACAAAATTGCCAGATTAATTCTAAACCAACCACTCTCCTCACATCACTGCCTCTCACTAAAACTTCAGTGGCTGGAATTTCTGCACCTTCTCCTACAATCGCAACTCGACACTACCTTTTCCATACTCAACCCTTCAGCCTGCCCTGCTCTCGCCTCCCATGTTACTCTCTACCCCCAACCCCCGGGCTTCTCTGGAGTGCTGATCAGAATCTTCTCTCAGTTTATAAACCCAAAAGGAATATTGGCAAACTACTTTACAAAGACTCTGTCTCACTAAATTGGAACAAACTCCCTCTCCAGATTAGATCCAACCTTTCCTTTCCCGGTTTTAAAAAGAAGCTTAAATCCCAACTACTAAATCTGAAATTATGCAATTGCGTATAACATGTTGTATCTCCTAACTTTCTTTATCTGTTAGTAACTTCTGCTTAAACTAACCTCCTAAACCCTCAGCTCTACTATTATAGCCCTACTATAGCACCCTCCCATTCTCCACACTATCTCCCCCCACTTCCTATCAATGTCTATACATTGTCCTTCTTTTGAACAATTACGGTGTCATTCAAAGGTGATCCAGTATCTGTCTGCCTGGGATGACATGCTCGACAAGCCACGTTGCTTCGCAAGGGACAGCTTGCACCTGTCACCCCTGGGCTTTCGGATATCGGCAAAGGCTCTTGCCACCCCCATAGTGCCTTTTTTTAGGCAAGGCTCAAAAGACAAACCCACCTCCTTAGACAACACAAGTAGAAAGAAACTAAGGGCAATGCTGCTCAATGCCAGAAGTCTAAACCTCAAGATGCACGCTCTCAAAGCCCTCCTCAGTATGGAGAACATAGATGTCTGTGCAGTGACAGAAACCTGGTTCAAGGCTCCCGTGAGCACCCCAGCACTACCAGGTTATACCTCATATCATGCTTTTCGGTCCCAAAACTCAGACCGAACCACAAAAGGAGGGGGAGTATCCATATTCATCAAGGACACCTACACCTCCAGGTTAGTGGCATTGCACGAAGCATCGGCAACCATCCATGTGCAACTAACAGTGGGCAAAACTGCCTTTCAGTTTTGTAGCAACAGACCACCCTCTCAAACTCAGGAACCCCACTCGGCCTTCCTGAAGGCACTGGAGAATATGAAGGTCTCTCCAAACACCATCATACTGGAGAACTTCAACTATCCAAACAGACTGGGAGCATTACTCAAGCCCCAACACCCTAGCCCAGAGGTTCCTAGAATTCATAAACACAAATGCTATGGAACAATTGGTCACCACTCCCACAAGATGGGAAAACATACTAGATCTGATCACCACCAACATGGGAACACAATGTTCCATACCAGAAGTATACCCCTCATTGGCAAGATCGGACCATAAATTAATCTCACTAGAAATCCACATCCCGCCCCCACCCCAAGCACAAAAGACCACAGTGAAGAACTTCTCAAAAGCTAACTTCACACTTCTTAAAACCAAAGTGGAATCCTTCAAGACCCCCAGGCCAGTGGAAACCACGGCCCTATCTGCTGAAACCTTTATAAACGCATTCCATGGACACCTTCAGGAATGCATGGATCATGCAATCCCAAATAAAACCAAGACCCATCATGCAATCCCAAATAAAACCAAGACCCATTCCCCCAAAGGCAGGCGTCCTGTCTGGTGGACCCCAGCCAAAAATAAGCTATACAACAGAAGGAGGAAACTACTACATGATAGAGCAAAATCCCTAAAGGGGAAGGCATCACTGATCAGTACTAGCAAAAAACTACGATCACTCAAAAACATCCAAGGCCACTTTCGAGAGAAAAATTGCACAAGCAACAAAAGATCATCAGGCTTTCTTTAGTTATGTTAGAAACCTGGGTGGCAACTCCCAGATATGCTCAGAGTTAGTCCATAACAACAAAAAATACACTGAACCCTCAGACATTGCCAACATCCTGACAGACAGCTTCAGTGCAAACTTCTCCCCCCCCCCCCCAAAAAGGACAAATATCTATCCCAGCAGAGTGTTGCCACCCTGACATTTCAGATGCCCAGGTGAGAGCCGCCCTCTCCAAAGCAAAAAACACAGCATCAATGGGACCGGACGGTGTCCCGGGCTGCATGCTACATGAACTCCAAGAAGTGCTATACCCTCAACAAAGCTGCTATTCAATCTTAGCCTTACTACAGGATATGTACCCAAAGAATGACGTACAGCAACAGTAGTCCCACTCCACAAAGGAGGCGCCTCTACTGACCCTGGAAACTACCGCCCCATAAGCCTGACTAGCCTGGTCTGCAAAGCTATGGAGAGGATCATTATGGAGCTCATAAACAAAGACATTGGGGACCTACAGACACTGGATCTTACCCAATTCGGCTTTATCAAGGGCAGATCCTGCCTCCTGAACCTGGTAGATTTCTTTGAAACAGTCACCAAGCCCATTGATGAGGGTAAGGTGGTCCACACAGCCTACCTAGACGTTGAAATGCCTTTGACACAATACCCCACTCGGGCATCGTAGACAAACTCTCCAGCCTACATATAAACCCCTATGTCATAAGATGGGTTGCAAACTGGCTCAAGGACAGAACCCACATGGTCAGAATTGCTGGAGCCATGTCAGACTCTAAACCAATTACAAGTGGCGTCCCACAGGGCTCAGTCCTGGGACCTCTCTTATTCGGAATATATTTTTCTGAGGTACAGGCTAACACGGGAGGACTTAAAGTTCGCAGATGACTGCAAACTGGGCCATAATTGACACTCCAGCTGACACAAGCATCCTCCAAAAGGGTCTCCGAGACGGACAACTGGTGCCAGAGCCATGGCCTTAAACTAAACTCAAAAAAGTGTATAGTTATACCCTTTGGCAAAAACAAAGTGCCCACAAATTACCACATAGGAGGTAATCCATTAAGTACAGAAGTAATTAGGGACCCAAGTTGATAGTAACCTCTCCTTTGACAACCACATTGCCAAAGTGGTTAGGAAGACCTTCTATATAGCCCACCTTATCAGGAAAGGATTCACGTCTAGATCAAGGGAGGTCATTGTGCCCCTTTACTCATCCCTCATCAGGCCCATAGAGTACAATGCCCCATTTGGGATGTACCTTACCAGACACCTGCAGCAACTAGAAAGACCCCAAAAGTACCTCACTAAGAGGATCAAGGGACTCAAACAGATGCCATATGCTGCTCGGCTAAAGAAACTCCAGCTCTACTCAGCTGCATACCGCCTACTCAGAGGCAATCTATGCCTGACGTACAAAGCCTTGTCCAACCCTGAATTAATGGACATGCTCCACCTCAGAAAATCCAAATCCCTTAGAGCTACTCGATCGAGTGACTTGAACCTCAGCACAGAAATAAATAGGACATGCTGGAGGGACAGATTCATAACCCAGAGGCTCCCCTCACTCTGGAATAGAATCCCAGTCCATGTTAGGCAGAGCCCCCTCATTGACTCTCAAGAAAAATCTTGACGAGTGGATGAGAGATCGTAGGTTTACCCAGGGGATCACTTCTGTGTCACTACTAGACAGAGGCACAGTAAACAGAACCTTAAAAAGGGCACAGTAAACTCATTCCAAGGGGTGGCGAAAGCCAAACACACTCTGGCTAGGCTTGTAAATGCCCTAGGGCAGATAGCCTAGTATGAACCTATGAACATCTGCACTATGTTCTTCGTGTTTCACTGTTGCCGTCATCACATATGGGTTGATTCCCAAAGCTAAGGAAGGGTGGAGGTAGATTTAAGAAGCATTAGGGCTGGAAATCAGGCCCTGTCAGACTGCTTAGGCAAATCCAGCTCTGGATTTAGAAAAGATAGGCAAGTTGTAATGCTTGGTGAAAGTATGTACAGAGCTCCAGGTTGCAGCTTCCAGGATGCCCCTGGTAGGGACTCCTCTGAGAAATGCAGTAGAGGTAGATGCAGCCCTAGTGGAATGTGTTCTTTTCCCCATGTGGGGTAGGTTTTCCATGGTGCTTGTAGTAGAAATGGATGCAGTGTGCTATCCATTTAGAAATGGTTTGCTTTGAAATAGCCTTCCCCTCTGCTCCTGCAGCAAAGCTGAGTAGCAGCTGGTCAGATTTTGAGACGCTTCGTCCTGTCCAAATAGAATCTAAGCTGTCTGCGCACGTCCAGAGAATGCAGGATTCTTTCCCGTTTATTCAGAGGATTAGGGAAAAAAGTAGACAAATGAATCGACTGGTTTAAAGCCACACTAGACACCACCTTGGGCATAAAAGATGGGCAAGTCCTGAGGGAAACCCTGTCCGCATGGAAGACAATGAAGGGTTCCACTGCCATATGGGCCTGCAGTTCAGACACCCTTCTTACTGAAGTGATGGCTAGAAGTAAAGCTGTTTTCGAAGAGAGTAATTGTAACTCTGCTGTAGCAGCCGGTTCGGGGGGTAAGTTTTTTCAATACAAAGTTAAGGTCCCAGGCCAGAGTGGGAGCTCTCCTGGGGGGGGGGGGGTTAAACTTTTGGCCCCTCTAAGGAACTGTTTTACCAGAGGATGAGAGAAGAGGGGTGGCTCAGTATTATAATGAGCTGAGATGGCTGAGGCATGAATCTTAAGGATAGGCCCTTGTGGAGCATTTCTGTTAAGTAATCTAGTATACGAGGTAAGCTGGGCACCGTTGTGCCCATCCCGAGACTGGCTTCAGGAACAGTATCTTTTCCACTTTTCTGAATAGGACTTTCTAGTACTAGGCTTCCTTGCCTCAAGAATGACATCCAGCAAATCTATGAACCTATAAATCTATGAACCTAAAAAAAATTGCTTACTGAGGGATGCTAGAAGTGAGCTCGGGGGATTAGCCAGGCTGCAAGATTCAGGGTTTGAAGCGGAGGGTGCAGAATCTGGCCCACCTGCTGGGACAGCAGGGAAGGGGTCTGAGGCAGGTGCCATGGGTGTAGCACTGTCAGACTATGCAAAAGAGGGTAGGAGTGCTGGTGTGGCCAGTCTGGTGCAATCAGGATTGCCCTTGGCTTGTCCTGTTTGATCTTTAGAAGAACCTTCGAGAGAAGAGGCAGAGGGGGAAAGGCATAGACTGAGAGGCTTAACTAGGTAAACGAAAGGGCATCCACTTTCCAAGCTTGAGCGTGCGGAGTTCTGGTGCAGTATTTGTTCAATTGATAGTTCTGAGGGGAGGCAAACAGGTCCACCTCTGGTGGACCCCATCTGGTCCCCAAAAGTTTGAATATTTTGGGTTCCAGTTTCCATTCGTGTGGGTCCATGAGATTTCTGCTTAAGTCGTCTGCCAGTGAATTTAGTTTGCCTGCCAGGAATTGAACTTGTAGATGCACTTGGTTGCTCAATACTGTGTTCCACAGAGCCATGGCTAGTCTGCAGAGGGAGTAGGAAGGGTTACCCCCTGCTTATGTACCACAACTGTGGTGTTGTCTGTCTTTATCAATAGTTATCCTGGAAGAATGAGGTCTTTGAAAGCTGTCAGAGCATTCGGTACAGCTAACATTTCTTTTTGATTGATATGCAGGTGCATCTGCTTTGGATTCTATTTACCCAGAATGCACTGCCCTGCCATGTGATCCCCCCATGCATAGTCTGATGCATCTGTTGTTAGGGTTTGGGTGGCAGGGGGTAGAATGAAAGGAGTCCCTTGTTGTGGTTGCAGGCCTCTGCCCACCAAAGGAACTCTGCCCTCAGACAAGGAATGACAGGAATTATTGTTTCCAGGTCCTGAGAATGTTGACACCATAGACTTTTTAGATACCACTGAAGTTTCCTCATATGCAGTCTTGCATATGGAATTAACAAAATGCAAGAGGCCAGGAACCCCAGAGCTTGCAGTATTTTCCTTGCAGATAGCTGGGTTTTTGTGGCCAGTAAGTTGAAGTAAGTTGTCAAATTTGTTTCTCTGGAGTGAGGAATGCCATTCTGGGAAGCTGTGTTCAAGCTTGCTCCCAGGAATACAATCTGTTGGCAGGATACCAGGTGTGATTTCTTTTCGTTGATGGTGTACCCCAATAAAGTCACAAGTCTCTTTATAAATGCCAGGTGCTGTAATAGCAAGTCCTGACTTTCGGCCTGAATCTGGCAATCGTCCAAGTATGGGTAAATTTGAATTATTCTCTGCCTGCAAAAGGCAATGGCTGGAGCTAGGCACTTTGTGAATACCCCTGGGTGCAGTAGATAAGCCAAAGGGAAGTGTAGAGAAAGTACAGCTGTGTACACTTTCCATAAATGTAGATGTTCGAGTATATTCACTGTTGCAGTCATTATATTTGGGTTATCCTGCTGGCAGGTTGCCCTCAAGTCGGCCTGAATTCCAAAGTCTTGGGTCCTGCGTCGGTTGCTGTCGCTTCTTCCCTGACGTCAGGTTGTCAGGGGTATAAAAGATGCAGCCGACACCATTTTCTTCAGTTTTTCTTGCTCCAGATGTCAGGTGCCCCCAAAAGGGTAGGCTATAAATATGTAAATAAAACATACACGCACCAAAATAAGCTTTACCTTCATCTATGAGCAAATACACCACCTAGGTTGTAAAGATTAGAGAAGTAAAGTTAAGTTCCAGCAAAAATAAGAGGGATGGCGGGAAGGTAACCTGGACTGCAACAGTGAAAACACTCTAACATCTACATTTATGGTAAGTGTACACAACTGTACTATGTTCTTAGTGTTTCACTGTTGCAGTCATTACATTTGGGTTGAGTCCCAAAGCTATGGTTGGGGGGCTGGAGCTAAACAGCATTAGTAGCGGCTATGAGGCCATGCAGAACTGCAGTGGCAAAGCCTGCCCTGGATTTAGAGTAAAGAGGCAGATTGTAATGTTTTGTAAAGGTATGCACTGAACTCCAACTAGCAGCCTCTAAAATGTCTTTGGTTGGTACTCCCCCTGAGAAAGGCTGCAGACTTGGCTGCAGCTCTGGTTGAATGTGGCCTAATGCCCTTAGGCACTGGTTTGCCATGCTGTGAGTAGCAGAAATGAATGCAGTGACCTCTCCACTTTTAAATAGTCTGCTTGGAGATAGCCCTTCCTTGTGATGCTGTGGCATATGCCACTAGTAATTGTTCTGTCTTTCTGAAAACTTTAGTTTTGTCCGAGTAGAATCTAAGTTGTCTGTGTACGTCCAAAGAATACATAATTTTCTCCCCCTTGTTCTTTGGATTTGGATAAAAAGTTGGCAAATGAATAGTTTGGTTAAGGGCTACACTGGATACTACCTTAGGCATAAATGTAGGGTTTGTTCTGAGAGAGACCCTGTCTGGATAAAAAATGATAAAGGATTCCACAGCCATGAGAGCCTGTAGCTCTGAAGCTCGTCTTGCAGACGTTATTGCTTGGAGCAGAGCTGTTTTCCAAGATAAGAACTTTATATCCGCAGTAGCAGCTGGCTCAAAAGGAGGTAAGGTGAGTTTTTTCACGACATAATTGAGGTCCCCATGCAGGTATTGGCGTTCTCCTTGGAGGCCTTAAGTTTTTGGCTCCTCTGAGGTACTGCCTTAATAAAGGATGAGAAAAGAGTGGTGGCTCTGTATTGTAATGAGCCGAAATGGCAGAGGCTTGGATTTTAATTGATAAAAGAAGATAGGCCTTTGTCCAGCATCTCAGTTAAGTATTGCAAAATCTGAGGAATATTTGGGACAGCTGCATCAGTTCCTTGAGCTTGGTTCCAAGCACAAAATCTCTTCCATTTCCCAGCATAGGATTTTCTAGTACTAGGCCTTCTGGCTTCTAAAATGACATCCATTACAGTTTTACTGAGAGGTGTGGTTTGAATGGCTACATTATCAGTCATGCTGCCAGGTTTAGGGTCCTGAGTTGGCTGTGCAGAATCTGATTGTTTTGCTGGGACAGTAGATGAGGTATTTGAGGTAAGGTCCAGGCTGGGCACTGGGACAAGTTCCTTAAGCTCGGATACCAGTACTGACATGGCCAGTCTGGGGCAATCAGAATACTTTTTGGTTTCTCCTGTCTGACCTTTAGGAGTACCTTGGGGAGGAGAGGCAGTGGAGGAAAGGCATATACTGACAGGTTTGCCCAGCTGAAAGATAAGGCATCCACTTTCCAAGCTTGTCTGATATGTCCTTGTGCAGAATCTTTTTAGTCGATTGTTGTGAGGGGAGGCAAATAGGTCTATATCCGGGCATCCCCATTTCTTTATCATCATGCTGAAGACTCGTGGATCCAGGTGCACTCGTGGGGATCCATGAGGTTTCTGCTTAGTTCATCTGCCAGAGTATTTTCCCTTCCTGGCAGGAATTGTGCCTGCAGATGTACTTGGTAAGTCAATGCTGTGTCCCACAAAGCCATGGCTAGTCTGCAAAGGGGGTAAGAATGAGTGCCCCCTGCTTGTTTATGTACCACATGATCGTGGTGTTGTCTGTCTTTATAACTAGTTGTCCCGGATGAAGTAGGTCCTTGAAGGCTGTCAGGGCATTTTGAACAGCTAGCATCTCTTTTTGATTGATATGTAGATGCTTTTGGTTTGTGGACCAGGTGCCCTGATTGCCTCTTCCTGCCATGTGTGCCCCCCAGACATAATCTGATGCATCAGTCATTAGGCTCTGCCTAGATGGGGGTAGTGAGAATGGCTGTCCCTTGTTTTGGAGACTAGCCTTTGCCCACCATCGAAACTCCTGTTGCAGGCAGGGAATGAGAGTAATCATTGTTTCAAGGCTGTGGCAATGTTGTGTCCCAACACTTTTTAGGTACCATTGAATTTTCCTCATATGCAGCCTTGCATATGGAATTAGTAAGATGCGGGATGCCATGAAGCCCAAAGCCTGCAGAATTTTTCTTGCGGATAACTGGGCCTTTGTTGCCATTTCCTTGAAATAGGTAGTCAGTTGCCTTTGTTTGTCTGGAGTGAGATAAGCCATCTGGGCAGATGTATTTAAGCTTGCACCCAGGAATACTACCTCTTGAGAGGGTACTAGTTTTGATTTCTTTTTGTTGACTGTCTACCCTAGGCATGTTAAAAGTCTTTGCACAGACGTCAGGTGCTGTAGTAGAATGTCCTTGTTCTCTGCTTGTATGAGGCAGTCGTCAAAGTAAGGATATATTTGTATTCCTCTGTCTGCAGTAAGCAATTACTGGTGCCAGGCACTTTGTGAAGACCCTGGGTGCAGTAGATAAGCCAAAGTGCAATGCAGAGAATTGGTAATGCTTTGAGCCAGCCTTGAATCTGAGGTATCGTCTGCATGATTGTCTGATTGGGACATGCAGGTATGCCTCCTTTAGGTCTAAAGTCATGAGCCAAGCCTTGCTGCCCAGCATGGGCAGAAGCTGTTGCAAGATCAACATCTTGAATTTTGGTATATCCAGGAAAGTGTTTAGAATAGATAGGTCCAGTATTGGTCTCCATGCTTTGTCCTTTCTGGGTACCAAGAACAGTCTTGAGTAAAATCCTTGTCCCTGCTCTTGCTGTGGCATTTGTTGAATAGCCCTCATGTCCACGAGAGCTGCAACTTGTTTTTGAGCATCTGCCCATTGATTTTTTGGCAGGTCTGGCCATCCATTTGACCTTGGCAGGGTATGGAAGTGAAACTTGTAGCCTTGTGACACTATATCTAGAACCCATTTGTCTTGGGTTATAATGTGCCAATTTTGAGAAAAAAAGTGCTAGTTTTCCCCCCAAGGATGCTGCCAGAAGATAAGTGCCTGGTGCAGGCAGGGGGAAGTCATTGGGACTGTTTCCTGTATAGTTGTGATTTGCCTTCTTCACCTTTGGAGGTAGAAGCACCCCACTGCTTAGACCTGTAGGAACCTTGCAGCTGTGGATCTGCCTCTAGGAAGTCTGGAACTGCCCCTTTGAGGTCTGTCTGAGACTGGAAAGGACTAATTCTTTGTAGGCCAGTGTCTGTTAAATCTAGGTAGCTGCACCTGTAAGAAATCCTTGACCGTTTACATAGATTTAGCTTTGTCCTCCATTTTCTTAAACACCTCTTCTGCCTTAACACCAAACAAGGTATCATGTTGTAATGGAGCATCTAATAAATTTTGCTTTAACATGATCAGGCAGATTTTGTTCCTTTAACCAAGCATGCCTCCTAATGACAGAACCCGTAACAGCGGTCCTGCAGGAAGCCTCCAGAGAATCAAAACCACATTGCAAAGTATGCTTTCCAACTTGTTCAGCTGCATGCAATAGATCCTGCATTTCTTTGTTTTCTGCACATTCAGAATTTACCATCATTTTCTGTTTAAGCAGTGGCATGACATATTGCTGATATTTGAGCATATGAAACTGGCAATTTAAGGCCCTTATAGCTAAAGGTAGCAAATGTGTAAATCTTTTTTCCCCATCTAGCCAGTGCCCTAGAATCCCTGTCAGTGGGTGTAGGGTTTTTTGCAGTGGAAGCCTTGACCCCTTTGGGACCATGACAAATAGTTTCTGGGTCTGCAGTAGGGTTTTTGAAAAAGAATTTATGAGAGCCAGGGACCCTGTAGTATCTGTCCAGCTTAACAGGAGCTGGAGGTAAGGAGTCAGGGGTCAGACTAAACTCTGAGAACAGATCTACAATGTCTAACACAGGTGGAATAGCTAGAGGCCTGTGTTCAGGTAGTAAAAGGAAGTCTCTGAGCCTCTTCTTAGATTCTGAAAAATCTTGGCTCTCCCAGTGGAAGTGCTCCCTCATGGTATGCAAGGTTTCCCCAAAAGAGTAGTCCTCAGGAGGAGAAGCTGAAGGAATTGATTCTTCAGCATCAGAATCCTCATGGGGGGAAGAGAATATTCCTGCTCAGAAGAGGAATCAGAAGAAATGGAAACCTGATCTGAAGATTCACAGTCTGTCTCTTGTCTAGGCCTCTTATCAGGAGGGGGATGGGAACCCTTAAGTCTCCGGCCATTTTGAGCATCTGTTTCTTGGGCATAGAGGCCTGTCCATGTGGCTGGTGAACTTGTTTATTTGCCTTTAAAGGTGTTTTAGTCTTTGAAGTCGGTTTAATATACAACTGTTTAGGTCTGAATACACCCTCAGAAGCCGATGCCTGCTCAGCGGCTCCGGTCCCATCTGAGGGAATAATTTCTGAGGCTCCAATACCTTGAGTTTCCAGCAGCCTGGCAGACTCCATGTGGGAGTCTGTAGCGGCTTGTGACTCTAAAGTAGCGGGCATCAGGGGTTGCAAAAGCACCTCACTGAGAATCGGCGACTTGCTTAGGAGAAGCTTCGTCGGTTTTGGACCTCTGTTACCTGTCTTTTTCTTTGCGTTTTTTGTGAACTCCTGTAGTCGGATGGCTATCGGATGACATTGTATAATTAAATCTTTGCCCAAAACAGCTTAATGCAAAATCGTACCGACGCTTAATAATGCGTTGGTTAAGTCTAGCACAAAACAGACAACTAGAAACGTTGTGGTCAGGGCCTAGGCAAGGAATACAGTAAGAATAAAAGTCCTTATGAGGTATTTGCTTCCCACAAGAAATACAATTATTAACTTTTTCTGACATCGGACTGGAGCAAGAATAAAGTTTCCCCAACGGGGTACTTAGCTTTTAATGAAGACTTCGGATCTGAAACTCTAACACGAAAATCTCAGGAGTTGGCCGACCGGCACTTGCGAACTGCTTATGCTTCGGGCACCGCGTGGCAAGAAAGACTGAAGAAAATGGCGTCGGCTGCATCTTTTATACCCCTGACGACCTGACGTCAGGGAAGAAGTGACAGCAACTGATGCAGGACCCAAGACTTTGGAATTCAGGCTGACTGAGGGCAACCTGCCAGCAGGATAACCCAAATGTAATGACTGCAACAGTGAAACACGAAGAACATCTTGACACTGCATACAGCCTGCCCTGAAGCATAGGTATTTCCGAGGATGTGCAGGTAAGCTTCTTTTAAGTCTAGGGTTGCCAGCCAGGAATCCTTGGCTAGCATAGGAAGCAGCTGTTGGAGAGTTAGCATTTTGAATTTTACAACCACCAAAAAGGTGTTGAGAATAGACAGACACAGGACACCAGGAGTTTTCTTTTCTGGGAACCAGGAACAGTCTTGAATAAAAGCCTTGTCCCCTTTGTTCTGCTGGGACAGGTTGAATAGCCTTGATGCTGAGGAGAGAGAGTACTTGCTTTTGGGCCTCTGCCCACTGGTTTGGGGGGAGGTCCGGACATGTACTTAGGTTTGGGAGTGAGTGTTAGTGGAATCTGTATCCTAGGGAAACAATGTTCAAAACGCATTTGTCTTGGGAAATGTATTCCCAGTTTTTTGCATGCAGGGCGAGCTTTCCTCCTAAAGGTGCAAGTAGTTGAGCAAGGCTTGGGGAAGTTAAGGATAAGTCATTGTGCAATTTTACCATAGGGGGGGTGGCTTACTACTCCCCGCTTTGGACGTGGGAGCACCCCACTGCTTAGATCTGTGCATAACCTGAGACTGAAGTCTTGGTGGTCTGCTGCCCGTGGGTTTGGACTGAAGGTCTGGAAGGGACTGGAAAGGACCAGGTCTTTGAAGGCCAATATCTACTGAATCTAGGTTGCTGTACTTGTAAGAAATCTTTTAACAGTCTGCATAGATTTAGCTTTTTCCTCCATCCTCTTAAGGACTTCTGCTTTATTGCCAAATAGGTGCTCTTGATTTAAGGGTGCATCCAGTAATTTTGCTTTTACATGATCTGGCAAGTTTTGTACCTTAAGCCAAGCATGCCTTCCAAGTACAGACCCAGTGACAGCAGCCCTGCAAGATGCTTCTAAAGCATCAAAACCACACTGCAAAGTAAACTTGGTCAGCTGAATGCATTAACTCTTGTAAATCCTTGTGTTCTGCACAGTCAGGAATCAACATCATTTTCTGTTTAATTAGATCCATAATATGCTAATACTTTAACATATGAAACTGGCAATTTAAAGCCCTAATGGCCAGAATAGCAGAGGTGTATACCTTCTTAACCCATCTGTCTAAAGCCCTAGAATCCCGGTCAGAAGGGGTAGGATTTTTAGCAGTAGTAGCCTTAATGCCTTTTTGTCCTTGGGAAATTGTCTCTGGATCTGCAGTAGGATTCTTGAAAAGGAATTTGAGAGAGTCAGGTACTCTGTAGTACCTGTCAGGTTTCCTGGGAGCTGGAGGCAAAGTATCTGGGGTAAGGCTGGACTCCAAGAAAACATTTACAATCTCCAGAACAGGAGGGACAGCTAGAGGCCTGTGCTGACACAGGTTTAAGAATTCCCAGAGTCTCTTTTGGACTGAGAATAGTTCTGGCTTTCCCAGCGGAAATGTTCCCCAAGGGTATGCAAGGTTTCACCAAAAGAAAAATCTTGTGGAGGGTAAGTCCTGGTAGTCAGAAGGAACAGAGACATCAGATTCCTGATCAGAAGAATCCGAAGGAAAGTCAGTTCTAGGTCTCTTAGAGGGGGAAGGCTGGCTTCCCCTAATTAAAGGTAATAAGGTCTTCAGCCATTCTAATCATCTGTTTTTGAGGCATGTGTGCCTGAGAATGCACTTTCGTCGTTGGTTTTCTAGGTGTAGTATGAACTTTAGGCCTGAGGAATTCGGTATTTTTGACTTGAAGCTAAGTTGTCTGTTTAATACGAAAATCGGTAGGCCTGAATACACCCTCAGAAGCCGGTGCCTGCACAGCGGTTCCAGACCCATCCAAGGTATAGACATCCGGAGGTTCCACAGTCGAAGAAGCATCTCACAGCATACTGGACTCCGAATCGGTCTCAGTAGAGGCCTGTGAATCTGTAGAAGCGGGTATCAGGGACTGCGAAAGCGCCTCACTGAGTACCGTCAGACTGACGACTAGCTTAACAGAAGCGTTGTCTGCAGTTTTGGACCTATGCAGTCCGTCTCTGTCTTTATCCTTACGTTTTTTCAGAAGATGGGTAGTCGGATGGCTTAACAAAGCCATTTCAGAGTACGGAGACAGAGAGCAAAAGTATTTAACTACAAAGATAGCCAGACAACGAATAGTTCGGGCGTTGAACAAGGCACAAAACCGACAGCGACAGATGTCATGGTCTGGGCCTAAACAGGTGACACAGTAAGAATGAAAATCTCTGCAAGGTATTAGCTTCCCACAGGCAAGACAATTATTAATTTTTTCTGACATAGGTTAGAGCAAGAAAAAAAGGATCCCCAATGGGGTACTTATCTTTTAGAAGACTTCAGGTCTGAAACACGAAAATGAAAATTTCAGGAGTCTGCCGACCAGCACGTGCGAACTGCTTCTGCTTTGGGCACTGCATGGCAAGAAAGACTGATGCAATGGCATAGGCTACATGTTTTATACCGCTGACGACCTGACATCATGGAAGAAGCGACAGCATCCGATGCAGAAATCCCAAGACTCTGGTATTCAGGCCGGGCAGATAATCCAAATGTGATGACTGCAACAATGAAACACGAAGAACATCAACCATGGCAGGTCTAGTCACCTAGCAGTGTGAACACTGGCTCTAGAATACTGTCACTCGAAGTGCCATCCCAATCCCATGTGCTAAACTGGGAAAAATGGATTGTGAATGAATGGCTGGATGTAATACCAAAATCTACACAAAAATACAGTTGTGAAAGTAAACTCACCATAACAGTAGATATTTGAATAATCACCGTTGCAGTAGCCCAAGATATAAGGGTTATTCTTGCCAAGGACATAACAGGCCAGCTTCCAAAGCTTCAGGGCACCTTCCACGTGCCTAAACTGTCAGGAAGCACAAGCAGAGCTGCCTAAAAAGATAGGTTTGGGCACCAGAGCTTTCATGTCAACTGACACAGGGAGACTAAACCCTGACCAGGCTTAGCTAGGAGTAAAGAAAAATATACATGTTCACACCCTGGCAAAATATACTCAAAAAAACTAAGGTGGACGGAGAGGAGTGGCTACTGCAACAGTGACCATTTGAACATTTTATGGCATGTTTACTCACACAAATGTACTATGTTTTTCATAGTGATTATTGCTACAGCAAATTGCCTAAACTTACAACAGCTGGGTGGTGAAAGGGGAAGGGTCCAGGAGATCCTGGAGAATGTTCCTTGAAAAGCCTAATTCAGACCTACATAAAGAATCAACTAGTAATGCTTTGTAAAAGTATGTACAGACGACTAAGTTGCTGCTTCTTGAAGCCAAGGCTCTAGTAGAATGAGCCTTGATCCTGCCTTAAATAGTTTTATTGTGGTGAGAATAACACAAGATAATAGCCAGACACAACAATTTGGAAATAGTCTATTTTGACACCAGTTGTCTTTTATTACCTTCATGAGAAATGAACTAATCCAATGGATGTCCATGGAATGGAGTCTGCTTTCTCCATCACTTTTATGTTCAGGAAAGAAAACATGGAGATGGATTGTTTAGCTTATATTAAACAGACATCCCTTTTTTGCAGCTGGAAGAACATACCATTGTACAAGTAGTTTGTTCCATGGTCAAGCCAAAAATGGTGCATTTTTTCCAGGGAAAACAAGAAGCACAACCCAGTAAAAGTTCAAAGTCACCATAAGTCACTTTTTCCCAGTAAAACACAGTAAAAGGCACTTTAATACACTTTCACCGCTAAAAAAGTAAAATACAGTAAACTCTCAGCTAACTGGAACTCAAGCAAAAATGAATAAAGAATCGGAAGAAATACAGTGCAATTTTCATGTGTTGCACTTTGTCTCCTCCCCCCTCCCCCCACAGAAACATACCTTACATTTTTAGAGTTTGAGTTTTAAAAAGAAAGATAGGAATAAATTCCCTAACAAGTCAAACCAAACAAATAGTATAGGGTACAGTATTAGTCAGGCCTATTTTTAATAGTAACTCTCAAGCAACCAAAAACTACAGTTATCCGGGATCTGCCAATCCTCGTGGGTGCCAGTTAACCAAGAGTTTACTGTAAACACCATTTTCCAGTGTGTGTGTGTGTGTGTGTGTGTGTGTGTGTGGGGGGGGGTTAAAATGTTTTAGCTTTTAAATTGACAGGAAAAAGGTGTGCTCCAGTTTAAAAAGCAGAGTTACATCTCATGACACTCCATTAAACCAACTCTCAGATTTGTTCTTCCATAACCAGAAAAGTAAATGTAATCATTATTAAAAGTGGGAGGTCTTTCCCCAGATATTACCAGCAATGGAACAGCATAAGGCTACAGTCTACCTACAAAAGCCTGCACTGGAGTACTCCCTTCAGTGTCAAAAAAGCTCTAAAAGGACAGGCGCCCAAACCTTTCCTTTTAGATTAATCAGCTTAAGCTGCCAAGTGTTTGTAGCCATGGAAGGTGTCTGAAGCTTTGGAACCTAGCTACCTGTCATTTTCTTGGCAGGAAATAACCCATATAGCTTAAGGTTATTGCAGCAGTGATCGATATGATGAAAGTACAGTTGTGTACACTTACCATAAGTGTAGATGTAATGACTGCAACAGTGAATACACTCAAACATTTGGGTTATCTGCTTGCAGGTAGCTCTCAGTCGGCCTGATTAACAAAGTCTTGGGTCCTGCGTCGGTTGCTGTCCCTTCTTCCATGACATCAGGTTGTCAGGGGTATAACATGCAGCAGACGCCATTACATTAGTTTTTCTTGCCCCAGATGTCAGGTGCCCCTCTAATGGGGAGCAATTAAATACAAAAAGCACAACGACATACCGCCAACAAAAAAGCAAATACACCAAAAAGACTTTTAAGCATAGCAAAGGAAAGTAGAGGTATAGCCAAAAGACGTTAGGGGGCTGGAGGGAGGGTGGGAGGGTAACCAGGACTGCAACAGTGAAAACACTCGAACATCTATACATTTATGGTAAGTGTACACAACTGTACTATGTTCTTCGTGTTTCACTGCTGCAGTCATAACATTTGAGTAGATTCCCAAAGCTATGGTTGGGAGGAGGAATTTAGATAGCATTAGGACCAGCTATAAGGCCTTGCAAGACTGCAGTGGCAAAGCCAGCTCTGGATTTAGAGAAAATTGGTAAACGATAATGCTTGGTGAAAGTATGCACAGAACTCCAGGTAGCAGCTTCTAGGATGCCCCTGGTACGGACGCCTCTGAGAAAGGCTGTAGAGGTAGATGCAGCCCTGGTGGAGTGAGGTCTGATCCCCTAGGGGATAGGTTTTCCATGGTGCTTATAGCAGAAATGAATGCAATGGCCTATCCATTTAGGAATGGTTTGCTTTGAAATGGCCTTCCCCTCTGACCCTGCAGCAAATACCACCAGCAGTTTAGACTTCCTTCGAGGTTTAGTCCTGCCAAGTAGAATCTAAGTTGTCTGTGCACATCTAAGGAATGCAGTATCCGTTCCCCTTTGTTCTGTGGACTGGGAAAGAAAGTTGGCAAATGAATAGACTGATTAAGAGCCACACTGGATACCACCTTGGCCATGGAAGATGGATTGGTTCTGAGGGACACCCTGTCCTCATGAAAGATGATGAAAGGTTCCACTGCCATAAGGGCCTGTAATTCAGATTCTCTTCTAGCTGAAGCGATTGCTAAAAGGAAAGCAGGTTTCCAAGAAAGAAATTTTATGTCTGCAGTAGCAGCTGGCTCGAACGGAGGTAGCGCAAGATTCTCCAAAACAAAGTTAAGGTCCCAGGCTGGGGTTGGAGCTCTCCTAGGTGGTCTCAAAATGTTGGCCCCTCTGAGGAACTGCTTGAGCAGTGGATGAGAAAAGAGGGGAGGTTCTGTGTTAAAATGAGCTGAAATGGCTGAAGCGTGGATTTTAATGGAGGAAAAAAACAGGCCCTTGTGAAGCATCTCAGTTGAGTATTGTAAAATCTGAGGTAAAGTGGGCGCTGCTGTGCTCATCCCTTGAGATTGGTTCCAGGCACAGAATCTTTTCCATTTTTCAGCATAAGATTTTCTAGTACTAGGCCTCCTTGCCTCTAAAATGATATCCATCACCGGTTTAACTGAGGGATGGTAGAGGAGAGATTATGTAATTAGCCAGGCTGCAAGGTTCAATGTTAGAAGCAGAAGGTGCAGAATCTTGTTCGCCTGGTGAGACAACAGGGAAGGAGTCTGAGGCAGGTGCCATAGGGATAACCGTGACACACTGCACAAAAGTGGGTACCAGTATTGGCGTGGCCAGTCTGGACCAATCAAAATCATCTTTGGTTTGTCCTGTTTGATTTTTAGCAGTACTTTGGAGAGCAGAGGCGGGGGGCGGCATAGACTGATAACTTTTTCCAGCTTAAGGACAGAGCACTTTCCAGGCTTGCTTGTGGGAGTCCTTGTACAAAATTTCTCCAATTGGTAGTTCTGGGGAGAGGCAAACAGGTCTATATCTGGGCTCCCTCATTTGCATGTCAACATTGAAAATCCTTGGTTCCACTTTCCACTCGTGAGGGTCCATGAGGTTTCTGCGTAGTCAGTCTGCCAGTGCACTTAAATTTTCCTGGCAGGAATTGAGCTTGTAGGTGTACTTGGTAGCTCAAGGCTGTGTTCCACAAAGCCATGGCTAGTCTGCAGAGGGGGGTAAGTATGTGTACCCCCCTGCTTGTTTATGTACCACAGAACAGTGGTGTTGTCCATCTTTACCATAAGTTGTCCTGGAAGAATGTGGTCCTTGAAGGCTGTCAGAGCATTCTGTACAGCTAACATTTCTTTTTCACTGATACGCAGGTGCATTTGACTTGGATTCCATTTGCCCTTAATGCACTTCCCTGCCAGGTGAGCCCCCCATGCATAGTCTGATAAGTCTGTTAGGGTTTGGGTGACAGGGGGTGGTGTGAAAGGTATTCCCTTGTTTTGGTGGCAGGCCTCTGTCCACCAAAGGAATTCTAGACGTAGGCAAGGTAGGATAGGAATTATTGCTTCTAGACCCTGAGAATATTGACACCATAGGCTTTTTAGATACCACTGTAGTTTCCTCATATGTAGTCTTGCATGTGGAATTAGAAGAATGCAGGAGCCCATGAACCCCAAAGGCTTGCAGTATTTCTCTTGCAGACAGCAGGGTTTTTGTAGCCACTTGTTTGAAGTAAGGTTGTCAAATGAATTTGTTTCTCCGGCGTGAGGTAAGCCATCTGGGAAGTTGTATTCAAGCTTGCTCCCAGGAATATAATTTGTAGACAGGGTACCAGGTGTGATTTCTTTTTGTTTATGGTGTACCCCAGACAAGTCAGAACCCTTTGTACAAAGGCCAAATGATTCAAAAGTATGTCCTGGCTTTCTGCCTGAATTAGGCAATCGTCCAGGTATGGGTATATTTGAATATTTCTTTGCCTGCAAGATGCAATAACTGGAGCTAGGTACTTTGTGAATATCCTGGGTGCAGTACATTAGCTAAAGGGCAGTGTAGAGAACTGATAGTGCGTGTAGCCTGCTTTGAAGCATAGGTATCTTCTGCAAGATTCCCTGATTGGGATGTGCAAGTATGCTTCTTTTAAATCTAGTGTTGCCAACCAGGCATATTTGCCTAGAATATGAAGTAATTGATGAAGAGTCAGCATCTTGACTTTTAGAATTTCCAAAAAGGTGTTTAGAGTAGACAGGTCCAGGATAGGACGCCATGAATCATCTTTCCTGGGTACCAGGAAACGTCTCAAGTAGAAACCTTGTCCCTTTTCCTATTCCGGTACCAGTTGAATAGCCCCCATGCTTAAGAGAGAAAGTACTTGTTCTTGAGCCTCTGCCCAGTGATTTGGGTGTAGGTCCGGCCACCCACTTAGTGTTGGCAACGTGTGGAAGTGAAATCTGTATCCCTGGGACACTATTTAAAACCCATTTGTCCTGGGTAATGAGTTCCCAGTTCTTTGCATGAAGAGCAATCTTTCCCCCCAAAGGGGCAGTCAGTTGATAAGTGCTTGGAAATTTTAAACGGAAGTCATTGAGACAGTTTACCATGGGGGGGGGGTCTTATTACTCCCACATTGTGAAGTGGAGGCCCCCACTGCTTAGTCCTGTGTGTCCGCTAAGACACAAACCTGGGGCTTTTGCTGTGTCTGGGTTTGGCTTGAGAAGATCTGGAAGGGGCTGGAAAGGACCAATTCTTAGAGGGCCAGTGCCTACTAAATCCAGGAGGCTGAACTTGTAAGAAATCTTTAATAGTTTGCATAGATTTAGCTTTATCTTCCATCTTTTTAAGAACTTCCTCAGCCTTGTTGCCAAACAGGTGGTCCTGATTTAAGGGAACATCCAACAATTTAGCTTTAACATGATCAGGCAAGGATTGCTCCTTTAGCCAAGCATGCCTTCTGAGCACAGACCCAGTAATAGCAGCCCTGCAAGAGGTCTCTAATGAATCAAAACCACATTACAAAGTATGTTTTCCAACTTGTTCAGCAGAATGCATTAAATCCTGCAATTCTTTACATACCGCACAGTCAGAAATAAACATCCTTTTCTGTTTAAGCAATCCAATAACATGTTGCTGATACTTTTACCATATGAAACTGGCAGTTTAAAGCCCTAATAGCCAAGGCTGCAGAAGTGTAAACCTTCTTACCCAATCTATCCAGCGGCCTTGAGTCTCCATCAGAAGGGGTAGGATTTTTAGCAGTAGAAGCCTTAATGCCCTTGGGCCCCTGTGAAATAGTCTCTGGATCCGCAATGAACTTGTGTGACTCAAGGGACCCTGTAGTATCTCCACAAGCCGTTCGTGCAGGTATTTTTCTGCTAGCTGGTTTACCCTGTATATCTGTCCAGTTTTCTGGGATCAGGAGGCAAGGAATCAGGGGCCAAACTAGTTTCTGAAAAAGCATCATCAACAATGTCTAGTACAGGATGAATAGCTAAAGGCCTATGCTGAGGTAGGAGTAAGAAATCCCCAAGCCCCTTTTTTGAATCAGAAAAATACTGGCTTTCCCAGTGGAAATGCTTCCTTAGAGTATGCAAGGTTTCCCCAAAAGAAAAATCCTCTGGAGGGGAAGTAGAGGGAATTGAGTCCTCTGCATCAGAATCCTCATAAGTAGATAAGGGCAAATCCAGATCATCAGAAGAATCAGAAAAAACAGAATCCTAGTCAGAAGATTCAAACACAACTTCAGTCCTAAGCCTCTTGGAAAGGGGGCGGGGGGGGTTGCTACCCCTGATTAGAGTAATTAAATCTTCAGCCATTCTTATTTGTTTTTTAGGCATAGAGGCTTGAGCATGTGGCCTGGACGTCGGTTTTTTAGGCATGATTTGAGATTTAGGCCTAAGTGAAGAAGAAGGCATCTGTTTAATATGCAGGTGCCTGCTCAGCGGCACCAGACCCATCCAAGGTAGAGACATCCGTGGGTTCCATAGCTGAAGCATCTCGCGGCATACTGGACTCCGAAAGGGTCTCAGTAGAGGCCTGCAAATCAGAAGTAGCGGATATCAGGGGCTGCAAAAGCACCTCACTGAGTACCGGCGAACTGGCAACTGGCTTAGGAGAAGCGTCGTCAGCAGTTTTGGACCTCGGGGGCCTGTCTGTCTTTATCTTTGCGTTTTTTATGAATCCCGGTAGTCGGATGGCTAACAGACGACATTTCTGGATAATTAAATCGAGAACTGAAATATTTAGAGGCGAAAATATACTGATGACGGATAGTGCGCCGATTAAATAAAGCACAAAACCGACAGCAAGGTACACCATGGTAAGGGCCTAGGCAAGGAATACAGTACGAATGAAAATTTTATGAGGTATTTGCTTTCCACAAGTAATGCAATTACTAACTTTTACTGACATCGGTAAGGATCAAGAAAAAGTTTCCCCAATGGGGTACTTGGCTTTAGTTGAAGACTTCGGTTCTGAAACTCGAAAACAAAAGTTTCAGGAGTCTGCCGACTGGCACTTGCGAACTGCTTCTGCTTCGGGCACCGCATGGCAAGAAAGACTGATGTAATGGCATCGGCTGAATGTTTACACCCCTGACGTCATGGAAGAAGGGACAGCAAATGACACAGGACCGAAGACTTTGTTAATCAAGCCGACTGAGGGCTACCTGCAAGCAGATAACCCAAATGTAATGACTGCAACAGTGAAACACGAAGAACATCATAACTTTCCAGAATTGGCTAAAGTTCCGGTATCCACTGAAAGTACAGTTGTGTACACTTACCATAAATGTAGATGTTTGAGTGTATTCACTGTTGCCGTCATTACATTTTGGTAATCTGCTGGCAGGATGCCCTCAGTCGGCCTGATCAACAAAGTTTTGGGTCCTGCATCGGTTGCTGTCCCTTCTTCCAGGACGTCAGGGGTATAAAACATGCAGCCAACGCCATTACATCAGTTTTTCTTGCCCCAGATGTCAGGTGCTCCCCAAATGGGGAGCAAAATATATATAAGTTTAAAACACAAAAAATATACCTCCAAACAAAAGCCAATACACCCAAAAAGGCTTTTAAGCATAGTAAAAGAAAGGAGAGGTATAGTAAGAGAAAAACAGGGGGCTGGAGGGTGGATAACTAGGACTGCAACAGTAAATACACTCGAACATCTACATTTATGGTAAGTGTACACAAAGTACAGTTTTGTACCTACCATAAATGTAGATGTCATAGCATCTGCAGTCCTTACAAATGGGTTGTCCTGTCTTCCAAAGTCTGGGTCTGGCCATCTCTGCTGGTCATAAAGGCATCAGCTATTTTCCTCAGTGTTTCTTGCCCCAGATGCCAGTTGCCCTAAATTTTGGGAAATGCCAATGTTTCCAAAAGTACCACAGAGGGGAAGGAGGGTGGAATCCTGACTGCAGATGCTATCCTGTTCGGACATCTACATTTATGGTAGGTACAAAACTGTACTATGTCCTTCAAGGATGCATCTGCAGTCGAATACCATAGCCAAACTAGGGGAGGAGGTTGCAGAATTATGGTGTAGTTAGGATCCGTAAGACAGCAGTGGCGAACCCTGCTCGGGATCTGGAGTATAGAGGTAAGTTATAATGCTTGGCAAATGTATGCACGGAGGTCCAAGTAGCCGCCTCAATAATGTCCTTGGTAGCCACTGTGAAGAATGCTGTGGTAGTAGCAGTAGCCCTTGTAGAGTGAGGCCTTATGTTCTGTGGAATTTGCTTTCCATGGTAGGAGTAACAGAATCTGATGCAATTTCCTATCCACTTGGAGATTGTTTGTTTGGAAATTGCTTTTCCTTCCTTCCTGCGTAGGCAACTAAAAGTTGCTCTGTTTTTCTATTGGCCTTAGTTCTGTCCAGGTAGTAACTGTCTATGTACATTCAAGGTATGCAGGAGTCTTTCTCCCCTGTTCTGTGGATTGGGAAAGAAGGTAGGTAGGTGGATCGCTTGGTTTAGAGACACTCTGGATATCACCTTAGGCATGAATGTAGGGTTGGTTCTCATGGATACTCTATCTTGATGGAAGATTAGGAAGGGTTGTACTGCCATTAAAGCCTGTAGTTCTGAAACCCTTCTTGCTGAAGTAATTGCCAGGAGGAAAGCAGTTTTCCAGGATAAGTGTTGGAGTTCTGCTGTTGCTGCTGGTTCAATGGAGGAGTGTCAGTTTTTCTAGCACAAAGTTCAAGTCCCATGCTGGTAATGGTGGTTTTCTAGGAGGTTTTACATTCTTAATTCCTCTCAGGAACTGTCTGAGTAGAGGGTGAGAAAACAGGGGATCAAAGCTGTATTCTGCAGAAATAGCTGATGCATGTATCTTGATGGAGGAGTAGGACAGGCCTGCATGGAGGAGCTCCAGGATGTTGGCAATATCTACCTTTGACACATCTTTCCTCTTTTAGTACTCCAAATGACAAATCTTTCCATTTTCCTGCATAGTTCCTTCTTGTTGAAGGTCCTCAAGGATGATGTCTTTAACCCTTTGAGATAAGTCTGGGTTAGTTGCTGTCATGCAATGTTCCAGGCAGTTAGCTGCAGAGTTTTCAGGTTGGGATGCAGGATGTTGTAGTTGCTCTGAGTTAACAGCAAGGGGATCAGTGTCCACATTTCCGTGAGATGGTCCTCAATAATGGATACCAATGTTGCCTTGGCCAATTTGGGGCTATCAGAATTATCATTGGACGTTCCTCTTTGATTTTCAGTAGTACCTTGTGCATCAAAGGAAGAGGTGGGAATGCATATGCTGTCAGGCCTTTCCAACTGAAGGAGAGAGAGTCCACCTTCCAAGCAAGTGGGTGGTATATCCTTGTGCAGAATTTCTTGAGCTGGTGATTGTCATTTGTGGCATCCCCCATTTCTTTGTGATGGTCTTGAAGATGTCCAGGTGTAGCATCCATTCGTGAGCATCCAAGGTAGTTCTGCTCAACATGTCTGCTAGGATGTTTTCGTTTCCTGGTACAAATATAGCCTGTAACTGAATGTTGTAGCTCAGAGCCATGTCCCATAGGTCCAGAGTCATTCGGCATAGGGGATATGAATGAGTGCCTCCCTGTTTGTTGATGTACCACATGACAGTGGTATTGTCTGTCCTTATCCTCAATTGGCCTTCTTTGAGGTATGGTCTGAAATTCTGGATTGCTAGTTTTACTGCCAGCATTTCTTTTTGATTTATGTGTAGGTGTAGCTGATCTGGAGTCCATAAGCCTTGAATGCAGTGGTCCAGCATGTGAGCCCCCCAACTGAGGTCTGAGGCGTCCGTTGTGATGGTTTGGTTTACTTGTTTGTTGTGGAAGGACAAGCCTGGATTTGACTGGCATGCCTGAGCCCACCATAGGAATTCTTGCTTCAGGCATGGGATTAGTGGTATTTCGGTTTCTAAGCTGTGCTTGTGTTGAGACCATAAAGTTCTTCAGGTACCACTGTAGCTTTCTCATATGCAGTCTGGCATGAGGAACCAGTATTATGTAGGAGGCCATGAAGCCCAGGGCCTGCAGTACTTTCCTTGCTGTTAGTTTGTCTTGCTTCGTTAATGCCAGGAAGTAAAGAGGTAGTTGTTCTTGCTTTTCCCCTGTTAAGAATGCCATCTGTTTTACTGTGTCCAATTTTGCACCCAAGAAGGTTCTTGTTTGGGATGGTATCAGTCTTGACTTTTTTAGATTGACTGTGTATCCCAGGGCTTGAAGTAAGCAAATGACCCTTTGTAAGTCTTGAGTCAGCTTGTGCTGGTTGTCCGCTTGTATCAGGCAGTCGTCCAGGTATGGATAAATTTGGATTCCCTGAAGCCTGCAATGAGCGATTACTGATGCCAGGCATTTGGGCAATGCTGAGAATTGATAATGCTCTGATCCTGCAAGAAATCTGAGGTATCTTCTGCAATTTGGTCGTGCAGGTATGCCTCCTTGAGATCTAGAGTAACCAGCCAACACTCCTTGCCCAGCATGGGAAGAAGTTCCTGTAGGGTCAGCATTTTGAATTTTGGAACAATGATGAATGTCTTCAAAGAATAGGTCTCCAACTGTTTGGTACTAGGAAGAGTCTGGAGTAAAATCCCTTGCCCTTTCTGTGGGTGGTACCCTTTCTACAGCTCTCATTTTTATCAATTGAGTTATTTGTTTTAGAGCTTCTGTCTTTTGATTTGGTGGTATGTTTGGCATTCCTCTTTTTACTGGTAAGGTGTGGAAATGAAACCTGTAGCCTTGGTCTATAATTTGCAAAATCCACTTGTCTCTTGTGGTATGGTGCCAGTTCTTTGAAAATAAGGCTAGTTTTCCGCCTAAGGGTGCTGCAATCTGTTCTGTCAGAATCAAGTCACTGTAATTATGTTGTAGAGGCGGTGGTAGACTCTGTGCCTCATTGGTTATTGCCTTGCCAGTGACGTCCCCTATAGGCACCTCCTCTGGATTGATTTCTGCCTCTGGAGCGTCTAACCCTGCCTCTCTGAGATTTAGAGGAGTCTGGAAAGGACCAATTTTTGGAAGGCCAGTTCCTGCTAAACCTTGGTGGCTGAACCTGTAAGAAATCTTTAACTGTTTGTACAGATTTTGCCTTCTCTTCCATTTTCTTCATTACTTGTTGGGCAGAGGAACCAAATAGACTGGCCTTATCCATAGGAGCATCTAGAAGCTTTGTTTTAACATGATCCTTCTTATTACTGTACCAGTCACTCCAGTGCATCATAGCCACATTTTAGCAGTGGTTACTAACCTGTTGTATGTTATTGACCATTTCTAGAACATATTTCTTATCTAAAGAATCATCAGAAGACAGTTTCTTAGTTAACTGATCTAGCATAAACTCTTGGTATTGGATCATATGAAACTGACAATTCAAAGCTCTAGCTGAGAGAGTAGCAGAGGTGTATACTTTTTACCCCATCTCTAATGACCTGGATTCCCTATCAGAAGGGAGGAAATAGTCTCAGGGTCTGCATGTGGAGCCTTGTATAAGTGGTGATGAGTGTCCGAACCCTGTAAAACCTATCGGGTTTGGTAGGGGCTGGAGGTAAAGTATCTGGAGCAGTGCAAACATCATTAAAAGCATCATCCACTACAGGAGAACTGGAGGTATAGCTAAGGGCCTATGTTGAGGTAAATGTAAAAGGTCCTAAGCCTTTTCTTGAGTCTGAGAAATCTTGTCCTTGCCATTGGAATTGTTCTCTCATGGCATGAAAGGAAAATTCCTCTGGTGGAGAGGCAGAAGGAATAGATTCTTCCGCATCAGAATCTTCATATGTAGAATAAGGAGCCTCAGGATGGTCTGCATCATCTGAATCATCAGAAGAGTCATCTGAGGCACTGTCTCAGGGTGTTCTGCTCTGGGTCTTTTGTAAGCATTTGGGAACTAGAGCTGGGCCTGTGAGAGGGCTTAACAGGCAGGGAACCCACATTGGTAGGTAAAACGTTCGCGGCGAAACCGCGGACCCATGATGTCGGTCCTTCTGCGTTTCTTAACAATTTGTGTAGTCGGAGGATCCGAAAACTGTTCAGCAACTCGACCGACGGCCTAAGCGTAAATTCGGTTGAAGGAGGCACAGGCCAAACAAGCTGCTACGTGGTCTGGGCCTAAACAAGGTAAACAGTAAGAGGAAATCTTGTTAAACAGTTGTTTACTTTTTTGCGAACAGCCCAGCAGAGATGAAAGCCAGACCCAGACTTTGCAGGACAACCCATTTGTAAGGACTGCAGATGCATCCTTGAAGGACATCTGTGCTATGTTCTTAGAGTTTCACTGTTGGTCATTACATTTGGGTAGAATCCCAAAGCTATGGTTGGGAGGATGGATTTATATAGCATTAGGAGCACCTATAAGGCCCTGCAGAACAGCAGTGGCAAAGCCAGCTCTGGATTTAGAAAAGAGAGGTACATGGTAATGTTTGGTGAACGTGTAAACTGAGCTCCCGGTAGCAGCTTCTAGAATGTCGCTGGTAGGAACCCCTCTGAGGAAAGGCTGCAGAAGTAGATGCAGCCCTGGTGGAATAAGACCTGATCCCGTTGGGGATAGGTTTACCATGGTGCATGTAGCAGAAACAAATGCAATGGCTTATCCATTTGGAAACAGTCTGCTTTGAAATAGCTTTTCCCCTCTGCCCCTGCAGCAAATGCCACCAATAGTTGCTCAGATTTTCTTAGAGATTTCGTCCTAAGTAGAATCTAAGTTGTCTGTGTACATCCAATGAATGCAGAATCAGCTCACTCTTGTTCTGTGGACTGGGGAAGAAAGCTGGCAGATGAATGGTCTGATTAAGAGCCACACTGGATACCACATTAGGAATGAAAGATGGATTGGTCCAGAGAGCCGCCCTGTCTGGATAAAAAATAATGAAAGGCTCCACTGCCATAAGAGCCTGTAATTCTGAAATCCTTCTAGCTGAAGTGACTGCTAAAAGGAAAGCTGTTTTCCATGAGAGAAATTTTAGGTCTGCAGTAGCACCTGGCTCAAATGGAGGGACAGTGAGTTTTTCCAAAATAAAATTGAGGTCCCATGCAGGAGTAGGTGCTCTCCAGGGAGGTCTTAAATTTTTAGCCCCTCTGAGATGCTGCTTTAGCAGAGGATGAGAAAAGAGGGGAGGTTCCGTGTTGTAATGAGCTGAAATGGCAGAGGCATGGAGTTTTATAGAAGAAAACGATAGGCCCTTGTGAAGCATCTCAGTTAAGTATTGCAGAATCTGAGGAATATTAGGCATTGCTGTGCTTATTCCTTGTGATTGGTTCCAGGCACAGAATCTTTTCCATTTGTCAGCATAAGAGTTTCTAGTACTAGGCCTTCTAGCCTCCAAAATGACATCCATCCCTGGTTTGCTGAGGGATGCCAAGGGTGAAATTAGTTGATTAGCCACACTGCAAGATTCAAAGTTTGGAGCTGAGTGTGCAGAATTTGGTAGTTCTGCTAAGACAGTAGGTAAGGTGTTTGAGCAGGTGCCATGGAGGAAGGTGTGACATACTGCGCAGGAGTGGGTACCAGTGTTGGCGAGGTAAGTCTGGAGCAATCAGAATAATTTTTGGTTTGTCCTGTTTGACTTTTAGTAGAACTTTGGAGAGCAGAAACAGAGGGGGAAAAGCAGACTGATAGAGCATCCACTTTCCAAGCTTTTTTGTGATGAATTCTTGTGCAGAATTTGTCCAACTGATAGTTCTGCGGTGAGGCAAAACGATCTATGTCTAGGTTCCCCCATTTGCGTGTCAACATGTTGAAAACTTGTAGTTCCAATTTCCGTTCAGGTGGGTCCATAAGATTTCTGCTTAGTTCATCTGCCAGAGTATTTAGCTTTCCTGGCAGGAATTGAGCTTGTAGTTGTATCTGATAGGTCAAGGCCGTGTTCCAAAATGCCATGGCTAGTCTGCAAAGGGGGTAGGAATGTGTACCCCCCTGCTTGTTTATGTACCACATAACTGTGGTGTTGTCTATCTTTATCATTAGTTGTCCTGGATGAAGGTAGTCCTTGAAGGCTGTCCGAGCATTATGTACAGCTAGCATCTCTTTCTGATTGATATGTAGGTGCATTTGATTTGGGCTCCATTTGTCCTGAATGCACTTCTCTGCCAGATGAGCCACCCAAGCATAGTCTGATGGGTCTGTTAGGGTTTGGGCGGCAGGGAGTGGAGTGAATGACAGTCCCTTGTTTTGGTGGCAGGCCTCTGCCCACCACAGGAACTCTAGTTGCAGACAAGGTATAATAGGAATCATTGCTTCCAGGCTGTGGCAATGTTGACTCCATAAACTTAGTACCACTAAAGTTTCCTCATATGCAGTCTTGCATATGGAATTAGAAGAATGCAGGAGACCATGAACCCCAAGGCCTGCAGAATTTGTCTTGCAGATAGCTGGGTTTTTGTGGCCACCTGTTTGAAGTAGGTCATCAACTGAATTTGCTTTTCTAGCGTAAGGCAAGTCATCTGGGCAGTTGTATTCAAGCTTGCACCCAGGAATGTAATTTTTTGAGAGGGTACCAGTTGTGATTTCTTTTCGTTTATGGTGTACCCTAGACAAGTTAGAATCCTTTTTACAAACACCAGATGCTTTAGAAGAATGTCCTTGTTTTCTGCCTGAATTAGACAATCATCCAGGTATGGATATATTTGAATATTTTGTTGCCTGCAAAATGCAATTACTGGTGCCAGGTACTTTGTGAAGACCATAGGCGCAGTAAATAAGCCAAAGGGCAGTGCAGAGAACAGGTAATACAAGTAGTCTGCTTTGAAGCGGAGGTATCTTCTGCAAGATTCCCTGATTGGGATATGTAGGTAAGCCTCTTAAGTCTAGAGTCATCAACCAGGCATCTTTGCCTAGCATAGGAAGTAACTGTTGACGAGTCAGCATCTTGAATTTTGGAATGTCCAGAAATGTGTTTAGAGTAGATAAGTCCAGAATGGGACGCCATGATGTCTTTTCTGGGTATCAGGAGAAGTCTGGAATATAAACCTTGTTCCTTTTCTGGTACTGGTTGAATAGCCCCCATGTTCATGAGGGACAGAACTTGTTTCTAGGCCTCTGCCCACTGAATTGGGGGCAGATCTGGCCATCCGTTTGGGATTGGCAATGTGTGGAAGTGAAATTGTATCCCTGGGATACTATGTTTAAAACCCATTTGTCCTGGGTAATAAGTTGCCAGTTTCATGCATGAAGTGCTAGTTTCCCCCCCAAAGGGGTGGCTAAAAGGTAAGTGCTTGATGATTGTAGAGGGAAGTCATGGAGACTGCTTACCATAGGGAGGTGCCTTGTTGCCTCCAGATTTGGAGGTGGAGGCACCCCATTGTTTTGCTCTAAAAGTTCCTTTTGATTGAAACCTGGAGCCTTTGGAATGCCTTGGTTTAACTTGAGCGGCTCTCGAGGGGACTGGAAAGGACCAGTTCTTAGTAGGCCAGTGCCTACTAAATCTTGGAGGTTACACTTGTAAGAAATCTTTCACAGTTTGCATAGATTTAGCTTTATCTTCCATCTTTTTTAACACTTCTTAAGCCTTATTACCAAAGAGACGGTCCTATTGTAAAGGAGCATCCAACAATTTTGCTTTAACATGGTCAGGCAGAGTTTTCTCTCTGAGCCAAGCATGCCTTCATAGCACAGATCCAGTTACAGCAGCCCTGCAAAAGGCCTCCAAGGAATCAAAACCACATTGCAAAGTACGTTTTCCAACTTGTTCAGCTGAATGCAATAAATCCTGCAATTCTTTATTTTCCACACAGACAGAGATTAACATCATTTTCTGTTTAAGTAGTCCCATGATATGCTGCTGATATTTAAGCATATGAAATTAACAGTTTAAAGCCCTGATTGCCAAGGTTGCAGACATGTAAACCTTCTTATCCCATCTATCCAGCGTCCTGGAGTCTCTATCAGAAGGGGTAGGATGTTTGGCAGTAGAGGCCTTAATGCCCTTGGGACCCTGAGAAATGGTTTCAGGATCAGCAATAGGGTTTTTGAAAAGGAATTTGAGAGAGTCAGGAACACTGCAGTATTTGTCTGGCTTACAAGGAGCCGGAGGCAGAGAATCAGGAGTCATACTAGATTCTGAAAATACATCAACAATGTCTAGAACAGGAGGTATAGCCAAAGGCCTATGCTGAGGAAGTAGAAGAAAATCTCCAAGTCTCTTTTTAGATTGAGAGAAATCCTGACTTTCCCAGTGGAAATGTTCCCTTAAGGCATGGAGTTTCCACAAAAAAAAAAATCCTCAGCGGGAGAAGCAGAAGGGATAGAATCCTCTGCATCAGAGTCCTCATAAGTAGGAATAGACAAATCCTGTTCATTAGAAGAGTCAGAAGAAATAGAATCCTGTTCAGAAGATTCATAATCAATGTCTTGCCTAGGCCTCTTAGAAGGAGGGGGTGGCTACCCCTGATTAGAGTAATTAAATCTTCAGCCATTTTGATCATTTGTTTTTTTTAGGCATAGGGGCCTGCGCATGTGGCCCAGGCATCGGTTTTTTAGACACAGACTTAGATTTTGGCCTTACTTTTGAAGATGGCGTCGGTCTAATATACAAATCCGTAGGCCTGAAAACACCCTCAGAAGCCGGTGCCTGCACAGCAGCTCTGGACCCATCTAAGGTAGAGACATCCGCGAGTTCCATAATTGAAGCATCTCGTGGCATACCGGACTCCGAATTTGTGTCAGTAGAGGCCTGCGAATCAGAAGTAGCTGGTATCAGGGGCTGTGAAAGCGCCTCACTGAATACCGGCGAACCAGCGACTGGCTTAGGAGAAGCGTCTTCTGTTTTGGACCTCGACAGTCTTTTTCTTTGCGTTTTTTTAGGTATTCCGGTAGTCGGATTGCTAACCGATGACATTTCTGGACAGTTAAATCTTGAGCCAAAATATTTAGAAGCAAAAATATAAAGATGTTTAGTCATGCGTTGATTAAATTTAGCACAAAACAGACAAGGCACGTTGTGGTCAGGGCCTAGGCAAGGAATACAGTACAAATGAAAATCCTCATGAGGTATTTGCTTCCCACAAGTAATGCAATTATTAACTTTTACTGACATCGGTAAGGAACAAGAAAAAGTTTCCCCAACGGGGTGCTTAGCTTTTAGTTAAAGACTTCGGTTCTGAAACTCGAAAATGAAAATTTCAGGAGTCGGCCGAAAGGCACTTGCGAACTGCTTCTGCTTCGGGCACCGCGCGGCAAGAAAGACTGATGTAATGGTGTTGGCTGCATATTTTATATGCCTGACGACCTGATGTCATGGAAGAAGGAACAGCAACCGACGCAGGACCCAAGACTTTTGCTAATCAGGCCGACTGAGGGCAACCTGCCAGCAGATTACCCAAATGTAATGGCTGCAACAGTGAAACACGAAGAACATCTACAACTGCATGTTCATAAAATCCAGGGTGACCACTTCTTCAATATTTTCAAACTGGTGAAGACGTAGCCAGATTTTCTACTTGTAAATATAAGGTTTTGTCAGCCCAACCAACTCCTGAAATTCAGGGGTGGGTGCACATGACCTGATGATGCAGCTTCCTTATACCCTGCGCCCAATGTCTTTTTCCAAACAAGAGTGCATGCCTTTTGAAGCAAATACTGTATTTTCAAGATCCCTGCACAATCGTACTGCTACAAATCATGAACTCCCAAACTTAATTTACAGCACATGTAACAGACCTCCAGGAGACTATGGTGCTTGTTATGCCAAATGAGAGAAAACATTTGTTTAGTTAATTGGGGTGTGCCTGGAATGGCTTGTACAAGAGAAATTAGTTTAGTTAAATGGGGTGTGCCTGGAATGGCTTGTACTAAGTTCACGATGTGGGGAAGAATAAAAATCCTGACCACTGACTCTGAAAATCCATAACCAAATCCTGACATCACAAAAGTCAGCTTGCACATGACTCTGCCAGCTACTCATATTCCTTATGAAGTGAGATTTCAATACTGACAGGTATTTTAGACTCCATTGAAATAAGAAATGGAAAATAATCTACTGTTGATGGTATACAACAGCTAAAAGACAAAAATCAGGAGAGTTTGCAAGGTCCTGCGCCAACTTCCACAGAGCTCTGCAACTCAAGTGTTTCAAGTGCATCCAGAGCCAAGCTAAGACTATTTTCTTGATTTACTGCACTTGTACTTGCTTTATACACTGGTAACTCTTGTTTTTGAACATTGTTAAAACATGCATTAGTTTTGTGGCACAAATCATAATTTCTCTGTTGGCTTTTTCTAGTTCTATTTACTTCCAGACTGTCTTGCAGAAGGGAGAATTAGCCAGGGACTCTGTTGTTTGGTAGTAGTTTAATCCACAGCTAAGACCTACTGTTGCTGTGCTTTTACATTACAAAATTCCAGGATCATCCATCTTGTGGCAGAAGGTGTTTACCTGGTCTCTTCAAGTTGAGAAGTACTCCACTGAGCTTAAAGTGCGGTCATTTATTGGCTAGACGGCATAGGAGTCAGTTTTGAAGCTTTTTTCTCTGCTATAAATCAGCAGAGTTTGCGCAGAGCTACCCACTGCACAACAGCAGTTAGTAGTGCCTTGTACAGTAGCAAACGCTTAGACAGTAAAATTTCCCTATAAAGTAAGGATTAGGTCCAAAACCAGTTAAATGGTGGCATTGTGTGCAATTAAGCTTAGAGCAGCTAGCTTGCGATTTAAACAGCACTATATAACATCTTGCCCTTAACCCCAGAAACTAACCTAGGTGGCCCAAGTTAAAACACAATCCTTAATCCTAAGCAGCCCACCCTATTATAGGAGTGGGTAACATGGATATTCAATTTCCTAATATCTCTGTGGCCAGCTTGGCAGATCCAAGCATCCTAAGGCAATACAGTAAATGACTCATTCTCGGACAAACAATTAATCGTTAAAGAAAATAACACGGTAAATACACAATTTCCTTGGAGGCAAAATTCTCCCATATAAAAGAGATGGTCTAGAAAACCAGCACTGCACCCTTACACATACCTCTCATCGCCACACACACCCCCATATACCGAGGTGCTTAAAAGAAACCTCCCCAAATCTCAGAGATCTCCAAAGCTGCCCAACAGGAGCACTGCTCTTCAGCAATCACTAAAACACACACCAAAAGAAACGCCGAACACCTCACATAAGTCTATACCCATGGCTCATGTAAAACCCAGGAGTACTGAGCGTTTTTTACCCCTACCAATTCAACACAGAACCTTCAACCATTCTGTCAGTCGGGGGAGACAGAAACGGAAGTTCTCAGGAGACCGGGGCCAAATGAACAGTCTGAGGACACGTGGATAGGTAGTCTTGTTGTTAACCTAATTATAACTTATCTACCAATGAGATGTCCTTATTGAATAGAGGTTTATCTTTCATTCCAGCTACGGCAATGAAACTAACAGACACTCTGACTGATGATAATGATGGCGATACTTTTACATATTGCAGATTAAGTACTTTTTCTCCACCGCTACCAGCCCACATTGAATTGTCTGTTAAAATGTGTGAAATTGCCCTGTATAAAGATACTGAAATAGGGAGACTGGGCAATTTTCATAATTTGACAAAACACAGAGAAAGAAGCCTTACAAGGTTTAATGAACAATGATTTTGTTAGCCATTAGACGTCTGATAAAGGAGGGGCGGTTGTCCTTATGAATACTGTTGATTATGTCAGAGCTATGAATGAAATGTTGGATGATCGTGATGTGCATGTTAAAGTGGATATATCTTATGTTAGAATAGTTACTAATAGGGTGCATGATTATTTAGATGAACTATTAATGAATAGATCAATCACTGACACTTATTTGATTTTTTGAAAGTGACTCACCCAGTTATTCCAGTGATCAAGGGACTCCCCAAAATATTCCAGTGATCAAGGGACTCCCCAAAAATACATAAATCTTTGGTATCACTCCCTATGAGACCCATTGTGTCGGGAAGTGGTTGGGTCACTGAATCACTTTCTGTTTATGCTGAAGGCAAATTAAAGAAGGTGGTTCCTATGATTGACACCATACTGAAAGATACTATGCACTTCTTAAATGATATTAAAGAATACATTGCCAAAAATGATGCATCTTCTCTTTTGATGGTTACCATGGATGCTAAGAATCTGTTTACTTGTATACCAAATGATTATGGTATAGATGCTAGTAGAAGTATTTTATTACAACGAAGAGCTTTCTCTAATGTTGAAGTTGAGATAGTTTGTACATTCCTGGAGCTTATTTTGATTAACAACTTGTTCTATTTTGTGAAAAGATTTTTCTGCAGAAATGGGGTGTTGCTATCGGCACCCCTTGTGCTAATTCCTATGCAAATTTAGTCATGCATTTTTGGGAGTTAAGCCATCTACACAATAGTCTATGTATTAATAGAGTTAAATTATACAGAATATTTGTGGATGATGTTTTTATGTTTTGGGATGGGGATCATAACTCTTTGCTCCAATTTGTAGAGCTGTTAGAATTAACTACTGATGGTTTTAAATTTACTGTTACTAGCTCCTATGACTGTGTTGATTTTCTTGATGTATCTGCTTATAAAAATCAGGATGGGAATTGTTCATACCACATTATTTAGAAAATCATGCTGGCGGAATGGGCTTTTGAGCCATGATAGTATGCAACCCTGTCACATTTTTCCAATTATTATTAAAAGCCAATATATGAGAGTTCAAAGGATACGTGAAGGGAGTGAGACCCTTAATTCGGAGATGCATAAAATGAAAAGCATGTTTCTGGATACAGGTTATAAGAAGAATATGATAGAGAGTGGAAAGGGATATAACAACACATGTTAATAATGTGCAGTCTGAAGCTGCAGTTATCTCCCCACCCAGTAACAATGTTCAAACACGGAACAGGAAATATTTTTCCTTTATCACGGACTATACTAGTAACAACAAAGTGGTAAAAGATATTGCTCACAAATATTAGCCACTTCTGCTCACTGATTATTCCACTGCTAGAATTGTAGGTGAGACTCCACATTTTACATTTTGTAATAATGCTAACTTGAAACAGCTTTTATGTAACGGTAAGAGGAACAAGCATTCTATAGAGAGCAAAAGATTAGGTACTTGTGCATGTAGGAAGTGTAAATTTTGTGATGATTTATGTACACAAACATTCAACTGTCCCAACACGTTGCTTAAATTTGAACCCAGGTTCTATGCTGACTGTGATACTAGTAATCTGGTGTACTTGGCTATGTGTGATACATGCCCATTTTATTACGTGGGCAAAACTACTCAGAGGCTTAAGGCACGTATAAGTAAACCTCCATATAAAATACGTAAAAATAATGAATTGAATGCTTTGGCCAAGCATGTAATGATATTTCCTGAACACCGGTTTTTGTTTAGGGTTTTACAACCAGTGTACAATAATATCAGAGGGGGTGATACCAATAACTTCCTTGAACAACAAGAACTTCACTGGATACTGAGGTTACAAGCACATAAATATCCATGAATAAATAACAGTATCTCTATTAAGCCTGTAATGAAAGGACGCAGGCTGAGAAAAGCTTGAATTTGTGTTCTGTGTTTTTAATGCTCAATTGATATTTAATTAGTTTTAATTGTTATGAGCTATTGATTGGTTATACTACTGCATTTAAACTGAAGGTTTTTATTTGATTTTAGAGGACCTGATGAAGCGTACCTGATACATGAAAGCACTTGTCCTATTTTTATGGTTTATGTCAGCATTAAAAAAAGAGACTTTTTATTGCCGTGGCTGTCCTGGTATTTTATCATATACGTTTGTTTTCTAGTCGGGACACTTGGTTTTCGTTGGTGATTTTGTTTTAAATATAAGTCTACACCCAATAATGATCAACAAAGTCCATAAAGCAAACATATACTTTACCCAATACTCTTGTCATTGTGGACTCCACTGTGCAAAACGCAGATGCCCCACATTCCAGCTTAGACAAGGAGAAAATAACTATTAGCTGTCTATCTGGAGCCTGGATCCTCAATATCATGCATGCACTTAAGTCATTGCACCCTATACAGATATGATTCTATCATAGTCCATATGGATGCAAATGACCAGAGACATACCTCACTGAAATATACGAAAAGAGACCCAATGGGATCTCAGAATGTGTCACAGACAGGTACTAGCCTTGCATTGATCAGCATTCTACCTTCACCAAGGATGACACGACAGTATGAACATATAATGACTGATTTTCCGGTGTCACTTTAGGGGATCCAAAATCTGTCAGCCTGGGAGGACATGTCAACAGACCACACTGCTTTGCCAAATATGGGCCGCACCTGCCCTAGGTTTTCAGATGTACATTAAAACTTTATTAACACCCTTATTGCCTTTTTTAGGCAAGGCCAAAAAGAGAGCCATCAACATAGTGAAAAAGTCTCTAACCAACCTTAAGGTGCTATTGCTCAATGCTAGGAGCCTTGAAAACAAAACTCAGCATCCTTCAAGCCCTCCTCACTTTGGAGAATGCAGACATTTATGCCATTACTGAGTCTTGGTCTGAAGCTGTAAAAAAGTACTCCACAGTGCAAGACTACAGTGCCTTACACACATTTAGACCAGCAACAGCACAGACTGTGGCCAAAGGTGGAGGTGCCTTGATATGCATTAGCAGCAAACATACCTACAGGTTGTTGAACAGAATAATACCGTGGAGCTCATCCACATGCAAGTCACCATAAATAAGATGGCTCACCACATCATGACTAGCTACAAGTCACCATTTGTGCACTTCAGTCTCATGTCTCCTACCTAACCCTAGTAGAGGCACTCGTCATCCAAACATCTTATTCATGGGTGACTAACTGCCCCTCTATAGACTGGGAAACTTTCACTGCCTCAGATTCACAGGCACAATGCTTCTTGGAATTCAAACATCGTGGAACAGACCGTGCGTGCTCCAACCAGAGGATCAAACATACTGGATGTGGTATTCAGCAACATGGGAGAGTCAGGATCTGAGAGACCACCACTACGAGACTGGTCACAAGCGGAATTCACCAGGGCTCTGTGCTGAGCCTGCTTTTGTATGGCATCTACTTCTCAGAGGTAGAGACCAACATTCAAGGTCTCTGGCTCACCAAGTTCATAGATGACTGTAAATTGGGAGGTATTACAGATTCTCCCCAAAACACCAACATCTTGTGGAAAGGTTCAACACAAATAACTCGTGCCAAAGTCATGATCTAAAACTCAACGTACCAAAAAAATGCATTATAAATGCCCTTTGGGAAACTGTCAACCCAAGTTAATTACTTCATTGATAAAAAAAAGAGTTGACCCAGTTGTAAGGGACATGGGAACATATGTACACAGCAATCTGGCCTTTGACCAACACTTAGCAAAGACAGCAAGAAAATCCTTCTATGTCATCCAACTTCTAGACCAGGCTAACTTCTCTATGTACACCATCTATTTTTTCAGTTAACATTACTGTTATGTCTTTAATACTCATCTCTTCACTGTACTAAGAATACTCATGTAGAATCTTAGACAAATTTTATACACTTTCATATTATGTTACTTTTTTGTAATCTTCCATTTTGTTGCATCTTCCTATGCCAACGTTTATAACATCCATAGCCTAAAATCAACCTTCTGCAACCTGGCTCTAATTGTGAAAACCCCCGATTAATCTTTATACTACTTACTGCTCTCAAACTCCCTCTCTCTCAGCACATTATTTTCCCACTGATATTCCCTTTCCTTTCTCTTCTACTTTCATTTACCCTCACACACCCATAATTTCAGAACATATAAAAACTGCTAGAAGTCAGAAATTATATACTGTATGTAAATGCAGCTAGTTTTTTCACTGTTAAAAACTACTATACTACTTCTACGTATTTCAAAGTATATTATGTAAACAAAAAGTACAGTTTTGTACCTACCATAAATGTAGATGTTAGAGTGCTAATACAGCTGCAGTCATAACAGATGGGTTCTCCTGCCGTCAGGCGGGTACTTGGTCAGCCGAATTCCAAAATTTAGGTCCGGCGTCGGTGGTCGTCGCTTCTTCCCTGACGTCAGTGCGACAGGGGTATAAAGGAACCAGCCGACACTATTTTCTTCAGTTTTTCTTGCCCCAGATGTCAGGTGCCCCCAGAAGGAAGGCAATACATGAATTTGTGTAATAATGCAGTGCAATATAATCAAAATACAATAGTTGCAAGCAAATACATCATAAATTAATACCCTAATGAGGTTGTATGAGGATGTTAGCCTATAGGCCTGTCCCAAGAGGGGAAGGAGGGAGGGAAACCTGGACTGCAGCTGTATTAGCACTCGAACATCTACATTTATGGTAGGTACAAAACTGTACTATGTTCATCGTGCATACAGCTGCAGTCATAACAGATGGGTAGAATCCCAAAGCTAAGAAAGGGGTGGTAGGCACTAGGTGGAACTAAGAGGAGCCAAAATGCCCTGCAAGACTGCAGTGGCAAAGCCTGCTCTAGATTTGGAGTATAATGGTAGGTTGTAGTGCTTGGAAAAGGTATGCACAGAACTCCAAGTGGCTGCTTCCAAAATATCCTTGGTAGGAACTCCTCTGAGGAAGGCTGCAGAGGTGGCTGTGGCCCTAGTGGAATGAGTTCTAATGCCTGTAGGTACAGTTTTGCCATGAAAGGAATAGCAAAAGCGTATGCAGTGTGCTATCCATTTTGAGATGGTCTGTTTGGAAATTGGCTTTCCTTGAGTTCCTACCGCATAGGCCACAAAGAGTTGTTCTGATTTTCTGAAAGGCTTTGTTCTGTTCAAATAATAACGCAGTTGTCTGTGGATGTCCAAGGAATGTAGTAATCTCTCCCCTTTGTTTTGAGGATTAGGATAAAAGGTAGGTAAATGTATGGCCTGATTTAAAGCTACCCTGGATACCACTTTAGGCATAAAGGACGGATTGGTTCGTAAGGAAACTCTGTCCTGATGGAAGATGATAAAAGGCTGGACAGCCATGAGAGCCTGTAGTTCTAAAACTCTACGAGCTGAGGTGATAGCCAGAAGAAAAGCTGTTTTCCAGGACAAAAATTGCAAATCTGATGAGGCAGCTGGCTCAAAGGGAGGCAAGGTCAGTTTTTCCAGAATGAAATTAAGATCCCAAGCAGGTATTGGTTGTTTCCTTGGAGGTCTTAAATTCTTAGCCCCTCTGAGGAACTGTCTTAAGAGCGGGTGAGAGAATAAAGGTGCAACAGTGTTGTATTCTGCAGAAATGGCCGAGGCATGGATTTTGATGGAGGAGAAAAAGTCCACTGCTTAGTAGTTCAGCCAAATATTGTAGTATTTGAGGTAAATTCAGTTTTCCAGGATCCTGGCCCTTTTTCTCATTCTAGACACAAAAACGTTTCCATTTTGCGGAGTAAGCTTTTCTAGCTGATGGCCTTCTGGCCTCCAAAATGACATCCTGCTCCTCCTTGGAGAGTACGGCCTGTTGTGATGCTAAGGAATCTTCCATGCAGCTAGATTGAGTGTTTTTAGCTGGCTGTGAAGAGTTTTGAAGCTGTGCTGAGTCAGAAGAGGCATTAGAGGCAGGGTCCATGGTGGCGAATGAGTCAGGCTCCTCAGGAGGGGGTACCAGTGTTGCCTTGGCCATTCCAGAGCAATGAGAATCATCTTTGGTCTGTCTGCTCTGGTTTTCAATAGAACTTTGGGCAGCAGAGGAAGAGGTGGGAAGGCATAAACTGTCATTGATGTCCAACTGAAAGAGAGAGCGTCCACTCTCCAGGCCTTTGGATGGAAGTTCCTTGAGCAGAATTTTGTCAATTGATGATTTTTGTGGGAGGCAAAGAGATCTAGGTCTGGCCTTCCCCATTCGTGGATTATTTCTGTAAAAACTTTTGGATGCAATTTCCATTCGTGTGGATCTGTCATATTCCTGCTTAGGTTGTCTGCCAGCGTGTTTTCCTTGCCTGGCAAGTACTGTGCTTGTAGTTCCATTTGTAAGTCCATGGCCATGTTCCAAAGTGACATGGCCAGACTGCATAGGGGGTAAGAATGTGTTCCTCCCCATTTATGTACCACTTAACTGTGGTGTTGTCCGTTCTTATCAATAGTTGACCTGGTTGTAGAAGGTCCTTGAAAGCTATAATAGCATTTATTACTGCTAGCATTTCTTTTTGATTGATGTGAAGGTGCTTTTCTTTTTGGGACCATTTGCCTTGAATGCACCGATCTGTCATGTGTGCCCCCCAGGTGTAGTCCGAGGAGTCTGCTGTGATGACTTGATTTGCTTGAGGCTTGCTGAATGGAAGACCTGTGTTTGTTTGACATGCTTGAGCCCACCAGAGAAATTCCTTTTGCAGACATGGAATTAGTGGTATTATTGTTCCCAAACTGTGGCTGTGTTGAGACCATATGTTTTTCAGGTACCATTGTAGTTTCCTCATATGCAGCTTTGCACATGGGATTAGTAAGATGCAAGATGCCATGAATCCCAGAGCCTGCAGGATTTTGCTTGCAGTCAGCCTGGTGCAATTTGCTAGTGTTCTGAAGTATTGAGTTAGTTGCCCCTGCTTCTCTGGCGTGAGGTAGGCCATCTGGGTGTTTGTGTCCAAATTGGCACCCAGGAAAATTATCTTCCGAGAGGGTATTAGCCTTGATTTTTTTTTGTTGACTGTGTATCCCAGAGAGTTCAACAACATTATTACATAAGCCAGATGTTTCAGAAGAATGTGCTTGCTGTCCGCTTGGATCAGGCAGTCATCCAAATAGGGGTATATTTGGATCCGTTGAAGTCTGCAGTAGGCAATTACTGATGCCAGGCATTTCGTGAATACTCTGGGCGCAGTAGATAAGCCAAAGGGCAATGCAGAGAATTTATAATGGGTTGAACCTGCAAGAAACCTGAGGTACCTTCTGCAATTTTGTCTGATTGGGACATGCAGGTATGCCTCCTTGAGGTCCAATGTTACCAGCCAAGACTCCTTGCCCAGCATGGGAAGAAGTTGCTGTAAAGTGAGCATCTTGAATTTTGGTACAAGTAGAAATGTGCTTAGGATGGATAGGTCCAAAATAGGTCTCCAATCTTTTCCCTTCCTTGGCACCAGAAATAGCCTGGAATAAAAACCTTGACCTTGTTCGGTACCAGAGGTACCTCTTGAATAGTTTTCATGTTTATGAGATCTGTAATTTGCCTTTGTGCCTCTGCCCTTTGATTGTGTGGCAGGTTTGGCATGCCTCATTTTTGGAAGGGTGTGAAAATGGAATTTGTAGCCTCTGTTTATAATGTCCAGGATCCATTTGTCCTTTGTGACAATATGCCAATTTTTTGAAAATAATGCCAGCTTTCCTCCTAAGGGGGCTGCCATTTGAGACTTGGTTGGCATGCAAAGGGAAAAGTCATTGGGTTTGCTTTCTGAAAGATTGCGAGTTATCCTCACCACCTCTTTGTGTTGGAGCTTGCCATTGTCTGCCTCTAAACGATCCTTGGGATTTGTCCTCTGCCCCTTGGGCACCTGCATCTGCCTCTGAGGTCTGTCCATGGCAGGAAAGGACCAGTTTTTGGAAGGCCAATTTCTACTAAAACGTGGGGGTTGTACCTGTAGAAATTCTTTCACAATTTGCATTGATTTAGCCTTTTCCTCCATTTTCATTAACACCTCCTCAGCATTAGCACCAAATAGTACATCCTTTTGAAGAGGGGCGTCTAGTAATTTAGCTTTGACATGATCAGGCAAGGCTTGTTCCTTGAGCCAGGCATGCCTACGTATGACTGATCCTGTAACAGCAGCTCTACATGAGGCCTCTAGAGCATCAAAACCACATTGTAAGGTATGCTTACCCACTTATTCTGCACTATGCATCAAATCCTGCAACTCCTTCAAGTCTGGTTGTTCAGATGGTGACATTTTACTTTTCAATTGTGATAACAAAAACTGTTGGTATTTTAGCATATGAAACTGACAGTTTAAGGCCCTCATGGATAAGGTAGCCGAGGTATATACCTTTTTTCCCCACCTTTCTAAGGATCTGGAGTCTCTCTCGGAAGGTAATGGATTTTTAGCAATGGAGGCCTTAACTCCCTTGGGGCCCTGTGAGATGGTTTCTGGGTCAGCACAGCATGGCTTTTGAATAGAAATTGGTGCGAGTCAGGAACCCTGTAGTACCTGTCAGGCTTAACTGGAGCTGGAGGTAGGGAGTCCGAGTTAAGGCAAGCCTCCGAGTAAACATCATCTAGGATGTCCAAGACAGGAGGTATAGCCAGAGGCCTGTGCTGAGGTAGCAAGAGAAATTCCCTGAGCCTTTTCTTGGAATCGGAATAATCTTGGCCTTCCCAGTGGAAGTGTTCCCTTAAGGTATGCAAAGTTTCCCCAAATGAGTAATCCTCTGGGGGGGGGGGGAACAGAAGGGATGGACTCCTCCGCATCAGAATCTTCAAAAAGGGAGTAAGAATGTTCCTGATCATCAGAATGCTCTGAAATAATGGAGCCCTGATCAGAGGAGGGGGTATCTTCCTCCACTCTGGGCCTTTTGTCCGGTGGGGGCGGAGAACCTCTGATAAGAGTAATTAAATCCTCAGACATTTTAAGCATCTGTTTCTTAGGCATGGGGCCTGGAGATGGGCCCTGTGTAGCTGGTCTCAGAGTGCATGGTTGCTTTAGACTTTGTGAAAGCCTTGATAGAGAAAGAAGAGGAAGGTCTGAAGACACCTTGAGTGGAGGTGGACCTGTCCACATTCTGAGTTTCAACGCCAACAGTGGCTTCGGTATCTGTAGTCGGGGTGTGGGCCGAGGAGCCTGTGACCTCGGGCACAGGAGACACCATCAAAGCAGTGTCGTTGGTAGTCAGGGGCTGCGTAGGCGCCTCGCTGAGAACCAGACCACGTGTAGTCTGCTTTGGCGTGGTGTCGGCAGAGGCCACGGACCTAGTGTGTCGGTCCTTGTCTTTGCGTTTTTTTAGACAAAACCGGAGTCGGAGTATCCGACGACATAGTATAGTTAAATGCTTTCCCAAAATAATGCTGGGCGAACTTCGCCAGACGCTTAATAGTGCGTTTGTTGAATGTAGCACAAAAGCGACAGACCGAGACGTCGTGGTCTGGGCCTAAACAAGGTATACAGAGGGAATGGAAATCCTTATGCGGTATTTGCTTCCCACAAGAAATACAATTATTAACTTTGTCTGACATCGGTCTGAGGCAAGAAAAGTTTCCCCAACGGGGTACTTAGCTTTTTAGAAGACTTCGCTTTCCAAATTTTTGTAATCTCAGGAGCTGGCCGACCGGCACTTGCGAACTGCTTCTGCTTCGGGCACCGTGCGGCAAGAAAGACTGGTGAAAATGTCGTTGGTCGTTTCCTTTATACCCCTGTCGCACTGACGTCAGGGAAGAAGCGACGACAACCGACGCCGGACCTAGACTTTGGAATTCGGCCGACCGAGGACCCGCCTGACGGCAGGAGAACCCATCTGTTATGACTGCAGCTGTATGCACGATGAACAACTGTCTGATGTAAAAGTTATTTACTGTATTTGGAGCTTTTCTTCCCTGTCAGACTTTCCCGTTAAACAAATCTAAAATAAGTAAATAATACATGGTTTGTTTTTTGTAATTTTGTACTGGTTATTTGTTACTTGTTCTTGTACTTTTTCTTATAATTTGGAGCTTTTCTTCCCGGGCCGCCGCTGAAAACGGACAACCCTGCGCAGTCGGACTCCGCTGGTAATCAAATGTAAAATAAATACATACAAGGTAAGGATATAGCATCCAAGTCCAAGGAAGTTATAGTACGACTCTATTCTGCTCTTATCACACCTATCATTGACAGCAATGCTTCCTTTGGTATGTACCTAACCAGACACTTGCAACAGGTGAACACCCACAGAGGTTTCTCACCAGAATTCAAGGCATGAATATCCTGTCCTAAACTGATCGCTTAAGGGCTCTGTCTCTATATTCAGTCTCCAACAAGTTGCTCAGACAGGATCTTTGCCTGGCTTACAAGGCTTTCTCAGCCCTGATGTTTCCATTACACACGTGCAAACAAACAGCATCAGAAAAAAATTCTAGAGATCTGAACTTCGCTCGGGTCAAAGAGAACTTGCTGGAGGGACAGATGCATCTCCCAAAGAATACTCGTACTATGGAATAGGCTCCCCATCCATGTAAAATGGAGTTCATCTCTGACCCTATTCAAAAGGAACCTTGACAATTGGAAGGGAAATCTTAATTTTACCCCTGGTGTGGCCCCCATGTTCATTATGGACACAGGCCATGAATAAGAAAGGTATCATCTTAACATCCTCCAGTACAAATGGCTTAGTTACTTCCTAACCAACATGCCTCACCCCCTGTATAGAAAAATACAGTTGTGTACACTTACCATAAATGTAGATGTTAAAGTGTATTCACTGTTGCAGTCATCACATTTGGGTTATCCCTGCCAGGGTAGCCCTTGGCCGGCATGAATACCAGAGACTTAGTAATTGTGACACCATTACATCAGTTTTTCTTGTCCTAACCTGTCAGGGGCCCCCAAGGTAGGATGCCAGCTTCTGGTGGAAGAACCCCAACAGTGGAAAATAAATACCAATATGTCCCTTGCAAGGAAAGGAGAACAGCAAGGAAGAATGGTAATAAAAGGAGAAAGAGAATAATGGGGGGGTGGAAGGGGGGGGGCCCAGGACTGCAACAGTGAATACACTCGAACATCCACATTTATGGTAAGTGTACACAACTGTACTATGTTCTTCGTGTTTCACTGCTGCAGTCATCACATTTGGGTAGATTGCCAAAGTTGAGAAAATGGGTGGAAGCAATCAAGGAAAAAAGGGGCTGGCTAGGATGCCCTGCAAAACCACTTGGCAAACCCTGCCCTGGATTTGGAGAAGAAAGGCAGGTAGTAATGCTTGGTAAAAAAGTGTGAACAGATGTCCAGGTAGCAGCCTCAAAGATGTCTTAGGTGGGGACTCCTCTGAGGAAAGCTGCTGAGGTGGAGGCTGCTCTGGTGGAGTGTGTCCTGACCCCCCTTTGGGGGGGGGGGGGGCTTGCCATGCTGTTTGTAGCAGAAATGGATGCAGTGTGCTATCCATTTAGAAACAGTTTGCTTGGAGATGACTTTGCCTTCTGCTCCTCTAGCAAAGCTAACCAGCAACTGATCAGATTTTCTGAAGGATACAGTCCTGTCCAGATAGAATCTGAGCTGTCTGTACACATCTAGAGAGTGAAGAATCCTTCCCCCTTGTTCTGGGGATTGGGCAAACGAACGGATTGGTTGAGAGCCACACTGGACACCACCTTAGGCATAAAAGATGAGTTAGCTCTGAGGGATACCCTGTCTGCATGGAAGATTATGAAGGGTTCCACAGCCATGAGTGCTTGCAGCTCACAGACTCTTCTGGCTGAAGTGATGGTCAGAAGGAATGCTGTCTTCCAGGAGAGAAATTTTAACTCTGCAGAAGAAGCTAGTTCGAAAAGTGGCAAAGTTAAGGTCCCAAGCTGGTGTTGGTGCTCTTCTGGGGGGCTTCAGGTTGCTAGTCCCTCTGAGGAACTGTATGATCAAAGGGTGTGAAAAAAGGGGCTGCTCAGTGGGAAATTGAGCAGAAATAGAGGCATGAATTTTTACAGAGGAGAAAGGTCTCTGTGCAGTAGGTCAGCTAAGTAATCCAGGATAAGAGGGATGGAGGGTTGTGCCGTATTGGCTCCCTTAGCCTGGATCCAGGTGCAGAACCTTTTCCATTTATCTGTATAACACTTTCTGGTGCTAGGACTTCTGGCTTCACAGATGACATCCAGAGCCCGTTTACTGAAGATGGCAGATTGGTTTGGGGTTAGGGAATAAGCCAAGCTGCCAAATTGAGTGTCTACAATTGGGGATGCATGAATTCTCCTTCCCTCTGGGTCAGGAGGTCTGAAATCTGAGGAAGATGCCATGAAGGCAGCAGGGACAGGCTGCGCAGCAAGCAGTACCAGTGTTGTCGGGGCCAGTCTGGAGCCATAAGAACGGTCCTTGGTATTGCCTCCCTTGTTTTGAGCAGTTCCCTGGGGATAAGAAGTAGGGGAGGAAAGGCATAGACCAATAGATTGACCCAGGGGAAGGACAGGGCATCCACTTTCCAAGCCATGCAGTGATGCTCCCTAGTGCAGAATTTGATGAGCTGATGGTGTGGGAGGCAGAGGTGTCAACCTTCGGGGGGTCCACATTTCTGAGTTATTAGGGTGAAGGTACTTCTGTTGAGTTGCCACTCGTGTGGATCCAGAAGATTTCTGCTTAATTGGTCTGCCAGAGAGTTGAGACAGCCTGGTAGGTATTGTGCTAACAGGTGCAGTTGCATGGAAGAGGCTGTGAGCTAAAGGGTCATGGCCAGCCTGCATAGAGGGTAGGAGTGAGTCCCTCCCTGCTTGTTGATGTATCACATCACAGTGGTGTTGTGTTTTGATCAGGGGAACCCATGGAGAGAAAAAGGGGTTTGAAAGCTATCAAGGCATGCTGCCTGCACAGCCATCATCTCTTTCAGACTGATGTGCAGAGAGATTTGCTGTGGGCTCCATTAGCCCTGTATGCATCTGCCGTCCAACTGTACACCCCATGTGTAGTCTGATGCATCTGTGGTGAGGGTCCGGGCAGCGGGGGGTGGGGAGAAGGGCAGTCCCTTGTTGTGGAAGCATGCTGTTACCCACCAAAGAAAATCCTTTCTGAGGCAAGGAATTATAGGTAGAACAGTTTCCAGGTCTTGAGTGCTGAAACCAAAGGTCTTTAGGTACCACTGAAGTTTCCTCATATGCAGTCTGGCATATGGAATGAGAAGTATGCAAGATGCAATGAACCCCAGAGCTTGCAGGATCTTCCCTGCAGATAGCCATGGCCTGCTGGCTAGTTGAGAGAAGTAGGCTGTCAGGAAAATTTGTTTCACTGGTGTAAGGTATGCCATCTGGGATGCTGTGTCCGGACTTGCTCCCAGGAAGATTATCCTTTGGGTGGGCACCTGTTTGGATTGTGTACCCTAGGGAGGTTAGTAGGGTCTTTACAAAGGCCAGGTGCTTTTCCTGGCTCTCTGCCTGAATAAGTCAGTCGTCTAAGTATAGGTACTTTTGGATATTTCTTTGTCTGCAAAAGGCAATGGCCAGAGCCAGACATTTTGTGAAAACTCGGAGCAGTACATAAGCCAAAGGGAAGCGCAGAGAACTGAAAATGTTGAGATCCTGCCCTGAAGCGGAGATATCTCCTGCATGATTCCCTGATAGGAATGTCAAGGTAGGCCTCTTTTAGAGCTAGGGTGGCTAGCCAAGCATCCTTGGAGAGCATGGGTAGCTGCTGCTGGAAGGTGACCATTTTGAATTTTAGAATCGTCAGGAAGGTGTTTAGAATGGATAGCTCATGGATGTGGCGCCAGGTGCCCTCTTTTCTGGGCACCAGAAAAAGTCTGCAGTAGAAACCTTGGCCTATCTGTTCTGCAGGAACATGCTCTACTGCCCTCAGAGAGCAGGGAATGGATTTGCTTTTGAGCCTCTGCCCACTGATTTGGTGGTAGATCTGGGAACCCTTTTGGGGTTGGAAGGGTGTGGAAGGAAAATTTGCATCCCTGAGACACAATGTTCAGAAAGTACAGTTGTGTACACTTACCATAAATGTAGATGTTAGAGTGTACTCACTGTTGCAGTCATCACATTTGGGTTATCTGCTTGCAGTAGCCCTCAGTCGGCCTGATTATCAAAGTCTTGGGTCCTGTGTCGTTTGCGGTCTCATCTTCCATGATGTCCGGTAGTCAGAGATATAAAGCATGTAGCTGACGCCATTACATCAGGTTTTCTTGCCCCAGATGTCAGTTGCTCCCCTGATGGGAAGCAATTATATATATATATATATATATCTATATATATATATCTATATATCTATATATATATATATATATATATATATATATACACACACACACACACACACACACACACACACACACACACACACACACACACACACACACAAATGCACAAGGTTATACCTCCAACAAAAAAGCAAATACACCAAAAAGCTTTTAAGCATAGTAAAGGAGAGTAGAGGTATAGCCAAAAGAAGTCAGGGGGATGGACAGAGGGTAACCAGGACTGCAACAGTGAATACAATTTAACATCTACATTTACGGTAAGTGTACACAACTGTACTATGTTCTTCATGTTTCACTGTTGCAGTCACATTTGGGTAGATTCCCAAAGCTAAGGATGGGAGGAGGAATTTAGATAGCATTAGGACCAGCTATAAATGCCCTGCAAGACTGCAGTAGCAAAGCCAGCTCTGGAGTTAGAGAAAACTGCAAAATGGTAATGCTTGGGGAAAGTATGTACAGAACTCCAAGTAGCAGCTTCTCAGATGTCTCTAGTAGGGACACCTCTGAGAAAGGCTGTAGAGGTAGATGCAGCCCTGGTTGAATGGGGTCTACTCCTCTGTGGGGTAGGTTTTCCATGGTGCTTATAGCAGAAATGAATGCAATGGCCTATCCATTTAGAAATGGTATGCTTTGAAATAGCCTTCCCCTCTGCCCCAGCAGCAAATGCCACCAGCAGTTGTTCATATTTCCTTTGAGGTTTAGTCCTGTCCAAGTAAAAATCAAAGTTGTCTGTGCACAACTAAGTAGTGCAGTATCCGTTCCCCTTTGCTCTGTAGATTAGAAAAGAAGGTTGGTAAATGAATGGATTGATTAAGAGCCACACTGGATACCACCTTGGGCATGACGGAGGGATTGGTCCTGAGGGGCATCCTGTCCGCATAAAAGATGATGAAAGGTTCCACTGCCATAAGCGCCTGTAATTCAGACACCCTTCTTGCTGAACAGATTGCTAAAAGGAAAGCCGTTTTCCAAGAAAGGAATTTTAACTCTGCACTTGCAGCTGGCTCAAAAGGAGGTAGAGTGAGTTTTTCCAATACAAAGTTAAGGTTCCCAGGCTGGAGTTGGGGCTCTCCTGTGTGGTCTTATGTTTTTGGCCCCTCTGAGGAACTGCTTGAGCAATGGGTGGGAAAAGAGGGGTGGTTCTGTGTTGTAATAAGCTGAAATGGCTGAGGCGCGAATTTTGATGGTGGAAAAGGAAAGGCCCCTGTGAAGCATCTCAGTTAAGTATTGACAAATCTGAGGTAAACTGGCCACTGCTGTGGTCATCCCTTGAGTTTGGTTCCATGCACAGAATCTTTTCCATTTTTCAGCAAAAGATTTTCTATTACTAGGCCACCTTGCCTCCAAAATGACATCCAACACTTCTTTACTGAGGGATAGTAACAGAGAGATTAGGTAATTAGCCAGGCTGCCAGGTTCAAGGTTTGAAGCTGGGGGTGCAGAATCTGGCTCTCCTACTGTGACAGCCGGGTAGGGATCTGAGTCAGGTGCCAAAGGGATAGCAGTGACACTCTGCGCAAGAGGGGGTACCAGTGTTGGCGTGGCCAGTCTGTTGCAATCAGTATCATCCTTGGTTTGTCCAGTTTGATCTTTAGTAGTACTTTGGAGAGGAGAGGCAGAGGAGGAAAGGCATAAACTGATAGACTTTCCAGCTGAAGGACACAGCATCCACTTTCCAGGCTTGCTTGTGGGGAGTCCTTGTGCAGAATTTGTCCAATTGGTAGTTCTGGGGGGAGGCAAACAGATCTATATCTGGGCTCCCCCATTTGTTTATCAACATGTTGAAAATCTTTGGTTCCAGTTTCCACTCATGTGGGTCCATGAGATTTCTACTTAGCTTGTCTGCCAGTGTATTTAGTTTTCCTGGCAGGAATTGAGCCTGTAAATGCACTTGGTTCCACAGAGCCACGGCTAGTCTGCAGAGGGGGTAAGAATGGGTACCCCCCTGCTTATGTACCACATAACAGTGATGTTGTCCGTCTACCATTAATTGTCCTAGAAGAATGCGGTCCTTTAAAGGCTGTCAGAACATTCTGTACAGCTAACATTTCTTTTTGATTGATATGCAGGTGCATTTGACTTAGGTTCCATTTGCCCTGATTGCACTTCCCTGTCAGGTGAGCCCCCCCCCCATGCATAGTCTGATGCGTCTGTTAGGGTATGGGTGGCAGGGGGTAGAGTGAATGGTAGTCCCTTGTTTTGGTGGCAGGCCTCTGCCCACCAAAGGAATTCTAACCGTAGGCAAGGTATGATAGGAATCATTGCTTCTAGATCCTGAGAATGTTGACACCATAGGCTTTTTACATACCACTGTAGTTTCCTCATATGGAATTAGTAGAATGCAGGAAGCCATAAACCCCAAGGCTTGCAGTATTTTCCTTGCAGATAGCAGGGTTTTTGTGGCCACTAGTTTGAAGTAAGTTGTCAAATGAATTTGCTTCTCTGGCGTGAGGAAAGACATCTGGAAAGTTGTGTTCAAGCTTCCTCCCAGGAATATAATTTGTTGATAGGGCACCAGATGCGATTTATTTTTGTTTATGGTGTACCCCAGACAAGTTAGCACCTTTTGTACAAATGCCAGATTATTCAAAAGTATGTCCTGGCTTTCTGCCTGAATTAGACAATTGTTACGGTATGGGTATATTTGAATATTTCTTTGCCTGCAAAATGCAATGACTGGAGCTAGGCACTTTGTGAATACCCTGAGCGCAGTAGATAAGCCAAAAGGCAGTGCAGAGAACTGAAAGCGCATGTAGCCTGGTTTGAAACGTAGGTATCTTCTGCAAGATTCACTGACTGGGATGTGCAGGTAGGCTTCCTTTAAATACAGTGTTGCCAACCAGGTATCTTTGCCTAGCACAGGAAGCAACTGGTGAAGAGTTAGCATCATGAATTTTGGAATCACCAAAAAGGTGTTTAAGATAGAAAGGTCCAGAATAGGAAGACATGAGTTGCCTTTTCTGGGTACCAGGAAAAGTCTAGAGTAGAAACCTCTTCCCTTTTTCTCTTTTGGTACAGTTTGAATAGCCTTTATGCTTGAGAGAGTACTTGCTTTTGAGCCTCTGCCCACTGATTTGGGGGTAGATCTGGCCAACCGTTTGGGGTTGGTAACGTGTGGAAGTGAAATCTGTATCCTTGGGAAACTATATTTAAAATCCATTTGTCCTGGGTAATGAGTTCCCATTTTTTTCCTGCAGAGCAATCTTTCCCCCTAAAGGAGCAGTCAGTTGAGAAGTGCTTGGAAGTTTTAAAGTTAAGTCATTGAGACAGTACTCAGAGTCTTACTACTCCCTGACTTGGAAGTGGGAGCCCCCCACAGCTTACTCCTGTGCATAACCTGGGACTGAAGCCTGGGTATTCTGCTGGTTCTAGGTTTAGACTGAGAAGGCCTGAAGAGGCAGGAAAGGACCAATTTAGAGGGCCAATGCCTACTAAATCTTGGAGGCTGTACTTGTAGGACATCTTTAACAGTTTGCATAGATTTAGCTTTTTCCTCCATCTTTTTAAGAACAACTTCTGCTTTGTTGGTAAACAGGTGGTCCTGACTTAAGGAAGCATCCAGCAATTTAGCTTTAACATGATCTGGCAAGGATTGCTCCTTAAGCCAAGCATGCCTTCTAAGTACAGACCCAGTGACAGCAGCCCTGCAAGATGCCTCCAGTGAATCAAAACCACATTGCAAAGTATGTTTTCCAACCAGTTCAGCAGAATGCATTAAATCCTGTAAATCCTTATTTTCAGCACAGTCAGGAATCATCATTTTCTGTTTAAGCAATCCAATAATATGCTGATACTTTAACTATATGAAACCGGCAATTTAAGGCCCTAATGGCCAAGGTTGCAGACGTGTATACCTTCTTACCCCATCTATCCAGCACCCTGGAGTCTCTAACAGAGGGGGTAGGATTTTTAGCAGTAGTAGCCTTAATGCCCTTGGGTCCCTGTGAAATGGTATCAGGATCCACAGTAGGATTTTTAAAAAGGAACTTGAGAGTCAAAAATCCTGTAATATCCATCAGGTTTTCTGGGAGCAGGAGGTAGAGAGTCAGGGGCCAAGCTAGATTCCGAAAAGGCATCATCAACAACAATGTCTAGTACAGGAGGGATAGCTAAAGGCCTGTGCTGGGGAAGGAGTAAGAAATCTCTAAGCCTCTTTTTAGAATCAAGAGTAATCCTGGCTTTCCCAACGAAAATGCACCCTAAGAGTATGCAAGGTTTCACCAAAAGAGAAATCCTCTGGGGGGGGGGGGGCAGAGGGAAGAGTCCTCTGCATCAGAATCCTCATAGGTAGAGAAGGGTAAATCCTGGTCATCAGAGGAAACAGAAATTTCAGAATCCTGGTCAGAAGTATCAAACAAATTCAGTCCTAGGTCTCAGAGGGGGAAGGTTGGCTTCCCCTGATTAAAGTAATAAGGTCTTCAGCCATTCTTATCATTTGTTTTTTAGGGATAGAGGCCTGACCATGCAGTCTGGGCATCTGTTTTCTAGGCATGGTTCGAGAATTAGTCCTTCAAGAAGAAGATGGCGTCAATTTAATATGCAAGTCGGTAGGCCTGAATACACCCTCAGAAGCTGGTGCCTGCACAGTGGTTCTGGACCCATCCAAGGTAGACACATCTGCAGGTTTCATAGTTAAAGCACCTCGTGGCATACCGGACTCCGAATGGGTCTCAGTAAAGGCCTGCGAATCTAAAGTAGCGGGTATCAGGGGCTGCGAAAGCGTCTCACTGAGTACCGGCGAACTGGCGACTGGTTTAGAAGCGTCATCAGCAGCTTTGGACCTAGGCGGCCTGTCTCTGTCTTTGCTTTTTTTCAGAAGGTCAGTAGTCGGATGGCTAATCCAAGACATATCTTGATAACTGAACTGAGTACCAAAATATTTAGAAGAGTAAATATACAGACGACGAATAGTTCGTTGCTTAAATAAGGCACAAAACCGACAGCGAGGTACGTCGTGGTCAGGGCCTAGGCAAGGAATACCGTACAAATGAAAATCTTTATGAGGTATTTGCTTTCCAAAAGAAACACAATTATTGATTTTTACTGACATCGGTTTAGAGCAAGAAAAAGTTTCCCGACGGGGTACTTGGCTTTAGTTGAAGACTTCGGTTCTGAAACTCCAAAACGAAAATTTCAGGAGTCGGCCAACCGGCACTTGCGAACTGCTTCTGCTTTGGGCACCGCACGATAAGAAGGACTGATGTAATGGCATCAGCTGCATGCTTTATACCCTGACTTCACGGAAGATGAGACATCAACTGACGCAGGACTCAAGACTTTGATAATCAGGCCGACTGAGGGCTACTGCAAGCAGATAACCCAAATGCGATGACTGCAAAAGTGAAATACGAAGAACATCCCATTGGTCCTTGGTAATGGTGGCCCAGGTGCTCGAGTGAAAGGAGAGTTTTCCTCGCAGGGGTATGTGAAGGTGGGCAGAGGGGGGTGGTGGAGGTAGTGAGTCATTGTGAGTTCTTTCCATAAGGGGGGTGGTTTAGAACTCCCTGGTTTTGAAGTGGAGGTAGTCCACTGCTTAGACAGCTGCATTCCCTGGGGCTACTGTCTGGGGGGGGGGGTCTGTTTCCTTGTGGCCTAGGCTGGGCCAGTTTACTCGGAGCATGAAAGGAAGAGTGCTTGGAGGGACAATGCCTGCTGAACGTAGGAGGCTGGACATGTAAGAAATCCTTAACTGTTTGCATAGATTTTGCTTTTTCTTCCATCTTTTTTTAAGACCTCTTCTGCCTTAGTGCCAAATAAGTTATCTTTATGCAAGGGGGCATCCAACAATTTAGATTTGACATGGTCTGGCAGGGGTTGTTCCTTAAGCCATGCATGTCTTCTAATGACAGAACCAGTGACTGCTGTCCTGCAAGAAGCTTCTAGGGCGTCAAAACCACAGTGCAAATCTAGTTATTTGACTTGCAGAATGCATTAAGTCTTGTAAATCTTTAGATTCTGCCCAATCTGTTTAAGGAGTTCCAAGATGTGTTGTTGAATTTCATTATATGGAACTGACAGTTTCATGCTCTGATAGCAAGAGTAGCTGAGGTGTATAATTTTTTACCCCAACTATCCAATGCTCGGGAATCCCTATATGAGGGGGTGGGATTCCTACCAGAGGTTGCTTTAATTCCTTCTGGCCCTTGAGAAATTACCTCAGGGTCAGCTGTTGGATTTTTAAAAAGATATTTGTGAGAGTCAGGGACTCCATAGTACCCATCTGGTTTTCTGGGAGCAAGAGGCAGGGTGTCAGGAGCAAGCTGGATTCGTGGAAAACATCCTCCACAACATCCAGGACTGGGGGGGTGGGGTGGCCAAGAGTCTTATGTTGCGGAAGATCTAGGAATTCCCTGCGTCTCTTTTTTGACTGAGGGCAGTCTTGACTCTCTCATTGGAAATGCTCCCTTAAAGTATGCAGGGTTTCCCCAAAGGAAAAATCCTCTGGGGGAGAGGCTGAAGGAATGGAGTCCTCTGCATCAGAATCCTCATTAAGTGGAGAGGGGTTGCATGTCTTCATAGTCAGATGCATCAGATTCATCTGACTCTTGTTCAGATAAAACTACAGATCTCTTTCCCTTTTGGAGGGGGTAGCTTGGCTTCCCCTGATCAGCATAAGGTCTTCCACCATTTTAAGCATTTGAGACTGAGGCAAGGTAGCAGGCATCAGAGTGGGTCGTCAGTTTCTTGGGTGTGGTTCGAACCCTAAGAACTCAGTTGTTTTTGAAAGAACAGTAGCCGCGAAAGATGTCGGTTTGTGTCGAGATTCAGTAGTGCGAAGGACTTCCTTGGAAGCCGGTGCCTACTCAATGGCTCCGGACCCATCCAAGGTAGAGACTACCGCAGGATCCTTAGTTGAAGAGTTTTACGGCACACCGGACTCCAAAAGGGTCTCTGTAGTGGTGTGCGAATCAACCTTCTTTTTTTGACGTGAATTAAATAGAGTTATAGGACATGAACCTAGATTCACCTTTAGGAACAACAGGTCCTTGAAAAGACAGCTCTGCTACAAGATTGACAATGTACAATATAATCAATCCGACAGGTTAGGTACGTACTGTTGTAGGTGTAGTACAGCCTGTCAATATATACATGTGGGAGGCCGCTTTTTACATCCACACAAGGGGATTACCTTTGAGTCTAATTTTTACGCTGATTGTCAAACGAAGAACGTGGTTTACTTTAGTTCTTGCACAATCTGCTATGCTTTTCACATAGGAAAGACCAATTGTCCTTTGAAAGACAGAATACTGGAGCATATAAGGGATGTCAGGAATGCTAAGGAAAGCAGTGCACTTGCAATGCACATCAAAGAAGAAGGTCACACACTTGGTTATAAGTTTTTTGTACTTAAAATTGTCCCTGTTAATAAAAGAGGAGGTAATTTGAATAGTCGTACAGAAGGTGTTGAGCAGGAATGGATACTCAAATTCCAGGCAGATGTACCACCTGGACTTAATAATAAAGTATCCTTAAAACCTTTTTTAAGAGCAAGATCACTGAAACATTAATATTTATATGTAATGTGTATATATAAAACATACCTTTTAGTAATATTTACTGTGCTTAGCCTCTCTATATATATTTTTATATGCACTGCATTTTTTTTGTGTGTGTGTATATATATATATATATATATATATATATATATATATATATATATATATATATATATATATAAAAACATTTTAATACATGGCTTTATGAAGGTATTATTAGAGTTTTAAATAGTTAGGATATTTGTATAGTTGTTGATTTCATTTTATAACATTAGCACCTTGGTGTGCTAGCACTTCAATTTGTACTCCACATGCTTTTAGGTCGTGTTTTTATTGGTTGCTATGTGATCTATGAGTCTTTTTAAAATGTTTTGTTAAACCTGTTTAATGTTAGTCTAATGAAGCAGGAGTTGTCCGCGAAAGCGCTTACTTTCTCTGTGTTCTTTTACATTAAACGTACTTTTGCTAACGTACCTGCTGTGTGCCACCGTTTTTTTTCTCTGGATATTTACAATTTTACATCGTTGGTTGCAGTATCCAGGTGAAGATTTTTTCTTGTGTAATCACAGCAAGTCGTGCAGGTCCAGAAGCAGCAAAGCAGCCTCAGATCATCACACTACCACTACCATGTTCGACTGTTGGCATGATGTTCTTTTTCTGAAATGCTGTGTTACTTTTACGTCAGATGTAAACAGGATGCACACCTCCTAAAAAGTTCAACTTTTGTTTAGTCAGTCCACAGAATATTTTCCCAAAATTCTTGGGGATCATCAAGATGTTTTTTGGCAAAAGTGAGACGAGCCTTTATGTTCTTTTTGGACAGCAGTGGTTTTTGCCTTGGAACTCTGCCATGCATGCTATTTTTGCCCAGTCTCTTTCTTATGGTCGAGTCATGAACACTGACCTTAATTGAGGCTAGTGAGGCCTGGAGTTCTCTAGATGTTGTTCTGGGTTCTTTTGTGACCTGTTGGAGGAGTCATCGCTGCACTCGTGGGGTAATTTTTGTAGGCCTGCCACTCCTGGGAAGGTTCACCACTGTTCCATGTTTTCTCCATTTGTGGATAATGGCTCTCACTGTAGTTTGCAAGAGTCCCAAAGCTTTAGAAATGGCTTTGTAACCTTTTCCAGACTGACAGATGTCAATTACTTTGTTTCTCATCTGCTCCGGAATTTCTTTAGATCGCGGCATGACATCTTCCTTTTTGGGATCTTTTGGCCTACTTCACTTTGTGACAGGTTCTAAGTGATCCCTTGATTCAAAAGGGATGGCAGCAATCAAGCCTGGGTGTGGCTAGTGAAACTGAACTCAGCTTTCCCATAAACGTGACTAACCACAGTTACTTCAGGATTTAACAAGGGGGCAATTACTTTTACACATGGGACCATGTAAGTTTGGATATTTTTTTTTCTTAAAAAAGAAAATCATCACTTAAACTGCATTTTGTGTTTACTTGGGTTATCCTTGTCTATTTACATTTGTTTGATGATCTGAAACATTTAAGTGTGACAAACATGCAAAAAAATAAGAAATCAGGAAGGGGGCAAATACTTTTTCATTGCACGGTATTAAAACAGGGTTTTCAGATATTGTCAAATGCTTGGCATCACTTAATAAACCAAGTCTGGTCAGGGTGGATCAGACCAGGCAGCCAGCTATTCATTTAAGCCTATGTGCCCTTAACACTGAATAACTTGTAAACGGCATTCAGCACAAAACTTGGTAATATAAGGGGGTGGCAATAATGGGTCATTTCCTTCTTTCAGGATTAAGGAGATCAGAGCTTCTCCCTCAGTTACTTGGAGAACTTTCCCCTGAAAGGGCCAAGTTTACCAGGTCTAAAAAAATCTCCTCTAAAATGGTGACCCGTGTCTAAGAATAAAGCATCCTGACCTAGTGTTTTACCTTTCTTAGCTGCCCTTAAAATTAAGCATAGCTCTCAACTGTACAGATTTTTGCATAATATCCAGATTTTTGGTCCATTTTTCATAAAATTTTGGTTTTCTGGCAAATTAATGGCAAATCATTAAAGCTTTAACTTGGAAAATAATAACAGACATTTGAGATTCAGACTTCATACCCTTCAGAAAATTTATGTTAATGCAAAACCTATTCTTCTTTCGGCTGCTCCCATTAGGGGTTGCCACAGCTGATCATCGGCTTCCATTTCTTCCTGTCCTCTGCATCTTGCTCTGTCACACCAACCACCTGCATGTCCTCTCTCACCACATCCATAAACCTTATCTTAGGCCTTCCTCTTTTCCTGTTACCTGGCAGCTTCATCCTTAGCATCTTTTTCCCAATATACTCTGCATTCCTCCTCAGCACATGTCCAAACCAACATAATCTTGCCTCTCTGGCTTTGTCTGCAAACCTTCCAACCTGGGATGACCCTCTAATATACTTATTCCTAATCCTCTCTACCCTTGTCACACCCAGTGCAAATCTTAACATCTTTAACTCTTCCATGTCCAGCTCTGACTCCTGCCTTTTTGTCAATGCCACCGTCTCCAACCCATATAACACAGCTGGTCTCACTACCCTCTTGTAAACCTTCCCTTTCACTCTTACTGGTACTAGTCTGTCACAAATAACTCCTGACGCTCTTCTCCATCCACTCCATCCTGCCTGTTCCACTCTTCTTCACCTCTCTTCCACACTCACCATTACTCTGAACTGTTGATCCCAAGTATTTAACTCATCCACCTTCGCCACCTCTATGCCCTGCATCTTCACCATTCCTTTATCCTTCCTCTCATTCACATACATATATTCTGTCTTAGTCCTGCTGACCTTCATTCCTCTTCTCTCTAGAGCATATCTCCACCTCTCCAGGGTCTCCTCCACCTGTTCCCTACTCTCACTACAGATCACAATGTCATCTGCAAACATCATAGCCCATGGGGACTCCTGTCTGATCTTGTCTGTCAACCTGTCCATCACCATTGCAAATAAGAAAGGGCTCAGAGCTGATCCTTGATGTAATCCCACCTCCACCTTAAACACATCTATCACTCCCACCGCAGACCTTACTGCTGTCACACTACCCTCGTACATATCCTGTACCACTCGTACTTCTCTGACACTCAAGACTTCCTCATACAATACCACAACTCCTCTCTAGGCACCCTGTCATATGCTTTCTCTAAGTACACAAAGACACAATGAAACTCCTTCTGACCTTCTCTGTACTTCTCCATCAACACTCTCAGAGCAAACATCGCATCTGTATTGCTCTTTCCTGGCATGAAACCATACTGCTGCTCACTAATCATCACCTCCCTTCTTAACCTAGCTTCCACTACTCTTTCCCATAACTTCATGCTGTGACTGATCAATTTAATCCCTCTGTAGTTACTACAGCTCTGCAAATCACCCTTATTCTTAAAAAATGGTACCAAAACACTTTTATCCATTCCTCAGGCATCCTCTCACTTTCCAAGATTTCATTAAACAATCTAGTTTAAAAACTCCACTGCCATTTCACCTAAACACCTCCATGCTTCCGCAGGTATGTCATCTGGACCAACAGCCTTTCCATTCTTCATCCTCTTCATAGCTATCCTTACTTCCTCCTTGCTAATCCACTGCACTTCATGATTCACTATCCTCACATCATCCAACATTCTCTCACTCTCATTCTCTTCATTCATCAGCCCCTCAAAGTACTCTTTCCATCTGCTCAACACAACTATCCTCGCTTGTGAGTATGTTTCCCTCATTATCCTTTATCACCCTTACCTGCTGCACATCTTTACTAGCTCGGTCCCTCTGTCTAGCCAAATCGGTACAGGTCCTTTTCTCCATCATTAAGTGTCCAACCTTTCATACAACTTCTCATATGCCTTATCCTTAGCCTTTGCCACCTCTCTCTTTGCCATGCACCTCATCTCCTTATACTCCTGTCTACTTTCTTCATCTCTCTGACAATCCCACTTCTTCGCCAACCTCTTTCTCTGTACACTCTCCTGTACTTCCTCATTCCACCACCAGGTCTCCTTGTCCTACTTCCTCTTTCCAGATGACACACCAAGCACCTTTCTAGCCATCTCCCTTACTAGCTCTGCTGTAGTTACCCAGCTATTCTGTAACTCTTCACTGCCACCCACTGCCGGTCTTAACTCTTCCCTGAGCTCCACCTCACAATTACCCTTTTTCAATTTCCACCATTTGATCCTTGGTGATGACCTCAAACTCCTCCTTCTCTTCTTGATCACCAATGTCATCCTATAAACCACCATCCTATGCTGTCTAACTACAGTTTCCCCTGCCGACTGGCCCTTCTACACAAGATGTAATCCACCTGTGTGCATCTTCCTCCACTCTTGTATGTCACCCTATGCTCCTCCCTCTTGTTAAAATACATATTCACCACAGCCATGTCCATCCTTTTCGCAAAATCCACTACCATCTGACCTTCTGCATTCCTTTGCTTAACACCATACCTACCCATCACTTCCTCATCCCCTCTGTTCCCTTCACAAACATGCCCATGCTCCAATCATCACTCTCTCACCCTTGGGTACAGTCATCATCACTTCATCCAACTCGCTCCAAAATTTTTCTCTCATCCATCGCACACCCAACTTGTGGAGCACATGCACTAACAACATTAATCATTACACCATCAATTTCCAGCTTCATAAACATCACTCTGACACTCTTTTCACCTCCAAAACACTCTTAGCAAACTGTTCCTTCAGGATAACCCTGATGCCACTTCTCCTCCCATCCACACCATGATAAAACAATTTGAACCCGCCTCCGATACACCTAGCCTTGCTTCCCTTCCATCTGGTCTCTTGCACACACAACATACCAACCTTCCTTCTGTCCATCATATCAGCTAGCTCTCTCCCTATACCAGTCATACTGCCAACATTCAAAGTTCAGACCCTCACTACCACAGTCCTAGCCTTTACATGCCTTCGGGCATGCCTTCCCCCTCTTCTCCTCCTTTGGCCTTTATACCACTTTTGTTTATGCCTTTGTCCAGATTTCTTGCTCTAAGAGGTTGAGAGGTACGAGTCTAGCTCCTCCCTAGTAACCTGAAAGAGCATTTTTTATTTTGTTGTACAGTACATTGGAGAGTGTAATACACTGAAGAGAATGATCAATCCTGTCTTCTAACTAACCTCCCGCATACAAGGAACTACAATATGAATGGAAGACCTGAAGAATATGCTTGGAGGAGCATGCAACCACACCTGGGGTCAGTGATCACAGAGATGAACCCTCTAGTGGTCTGGACCCTTAAGTGACATACTAATGTCTTCAGAGCTGCAGAAGAGTATGTACAGTCTTTCATCTTCAAGGCCCTCAGCATATTTTTGCCCAACTCTCAAAAACATATTTGACTTGACAATGTAGATAAATGTATTCACACCATTTATTTTTATCTGTCTGCAGGCATGCTCTCTGAAGCGCCTGTAGTTTGTGTTCAAACAAACAACTTCCATTTTTTTTCTTTTAGAGTATGTACTCAAGTGCGTCACCTACCATAGTAATCTCATATTGTCACATTGGGAAGTGTCCTTTAACTTCAGGAAAAGACAAATTCCTACAGCACTTTTTCATTCAGTAACAGAAAGATACCTTACGGCATCAAGCAGTTTCAGGTAGCAGTGTCTTGTCTCAAGCACATATCTACATACAGTGGATATAAAAAGTTTACACGCCCCTGTTAAAATGCCAGATTTTTGGGATATAAAAAACTGAGACGACAAGAAATCATTTCAAAACTTTTCCCACCTATAATGTGACCTATAACCTGTACAATTCAACTGAAAAACAAACAAATCTCTTATGGAAAAAAATATAAAAATACAAAATGTACAATAAGCTGGTTGCATAAGTGTGCACACCCTTAAACTAATACTTTGTTGAAGCACCTTTTGATTTAATTACAGCATTAAGTCTTCTTGGGTACACACCTGCCATCAATTAAAGAGGCTCTGATTAACCCCAAATAATGTTTGAGTTGCACAATTTTCCTTCTTTCTCAAAGGGAACAGCACATGAAATTAGCATACAAACACCCCTTTCTCTTCACACCTTGATAAGAAGCTGCATAAATACATTGGTAATTCTATTTGGCTAGCTTAAGGTGCTTCTCCCTAAAAACATTGGATGCCACAACCAGGAAAGGTGCAAAAACGCCAACCAAGGACAAGAGTTTTTATTGATATAATAGTTCTGGTACCTTGGCTTCTTGCCTTCTAATGGAACAATTTAAAAATAAAATTCAAGTCCTTAATATAACCACACCAAAGTGATTACGTTCAGTCTAACAATGTTCCAATTAAACAATTAACTAAATGCTTCAAGTTGCATTAAGTAACATAAAAAGCTTATTGCTCAGACGGTAAACAGCAAGATAGTATGTCTGCCTTGACAGTACCCTCAATTATACAGAACCAACCCTTTTGTCTGGGCATTGCCAAAACATAGATTTCCAAACTTTTACCTTAACTGTATAAAAAAAAGGTGTAACATTTAAAAGCATAGGTTTCAAAAAGAGCATTAAAAGATGTACATATATTATGCAACGCTATATCCAAAGAGGGGGCAGGATACCTCATTCAGGAGGAATGCTTCACAAAAGCACTAAAAAAAAACAACAGAGTGCCCCTAATGTTTTTTTATATGAGAACAAATTAACAGACGCATTAAACTTGTTGGTCCACTGCCCTAACAAACATATTTCTCCAACCTACCCTCAGAGCAACTCTGATTAAAAAAAAATGAAAATTGCTGTATCAAAGAGTAAGTTCCCCATTTGAAGCTACGATTGGTGACAGTTGGGGCAACAGCTGTGTTGTTTTCCTTATTTTCATCTAAGATCTAAAGATTGAGAATGGTTCTGGTGTGCCTACACTTCTCCTAGGCTAAAACTTTAATACTTTTCATTTCCAGACAAACTCTCAAATTCCTCTGATTCACTAATTACTCCAGCTTAGTTTTAGCATGCTCAGGACTGAGAAAAGAAGAGGACTCTCCCATAACAAGGTTGAGGGTGACAAAGTAGAAGAGCTTAAATTTTATTTTTTAATTTTTTGGCCATAAAAACAGCTAGCAGAAATGTATTATGTTGCCCCATAGTTTTTGCATTATCACACAGTTCCAAAAACCCAATAAGGTTCACAATTTTGCCTGGTATCCATGTATGTCGGATCCCCCCTTCAGGTCAAAGGGTATGCCAGACTGACCAAAATAGGGAGTGGGGAAGTTTTTCTTACTGGGCAAGTCCTATTCTTATAAAAAAAAAAAAAACACACGCAAGTCCACAGAGATTCTGACAAATCCAGCTCAACAACATAAAACGTAATATTAGCACTTTCATTTTACTTTCTAACACTTCTTCAGATGAAGTGAACCAAACATACACGCTGTTAAAATACAATTCTAAGAGGTCATATGGCAACTTTTTTTAAACCGTGATCAGCTTAAAATCATATGACAGCCAAACACTTAAAATCATGTGATCAGCTTCAAATCATGTGACAGCTGAATCCCCTGAACAAATAATGCATTACAGCAATATATTCAGGAAGTTCAAAACTGAAGTAAACAAAAATCAAAGGTTGAATATATGAATACATCAACCTGTAAAACTTTCTTTTACCAAACAATAATACACAGTTTTATGTAAGAGCAATCATTAAATAAATAGTAAATGCTATACTGAGAAACCTGCCTAAAAAGGTAGCAATATAATCTTTCTAAAGCTCTTAGTTTTAAAAGACAGCTAATAAAATCTGGTCATTAATCCCTGCCCAAGAACTTGCATCAAGTGTGAGCTGCTAATATAACTCACGTTCTTCCAACTTAAGTTACCATGGGCCACCATGTTCACTAGGGGTTATCTTTTCGATAATTGCAAATTTAAAAAATGTTTGGCTGTGGCATTGTTTGTTTTCCTTTTCTTAATATCATAGATTTTAAGCAATTCTTTCTTTGAACTTAAGCTCAGTTTTGCCTATGTAAAAAACAGGGCAATGCTGACAGAGTGCAGTGTATGCTACCCCTCCAGTCAGGCAATTAAATGCCCCTTTTATATCCTTACAACAAACTGTTCACTCATCAAAATGTAGGGGCATATGGAACAGCATCCACATTTAGTCATATGATAAATTTTGTTACTGTTATGTGTGGATGTTCTGTTAAAATGTTCCACAATGTTTTTAAAATTACAACCCCTTCTGTATATGTGCGATGTATCCCCCACTTTCTCAATAATGTGTCTGTCTTCCCTTAGAATAGAGTTCTTCTGAATAATGCTCCTAATGGTCATACTGTCAGCATTGTAAGTTGTGATAAAGGATCTAGTAAAGGTTGCGTTTTGTATTCGATGATGTACGGGGTGCGGGATGTTAAGTTCACTAGAAGGGGTAATACTGTCAAGCCATTAAATCACTTGCTGATACATACATTTTAGGCCTTGGTGTTTCACTATGACCTACAATTGGATTAAAAAAGCCCCTCTCTCAATTATCACTTCCTCCATTAGTGGATTTACCATACCAAGGGGATAGCCTCTAGCCAGAAACATACTCTTTATTGCCTTGCATTCATCTAAAAAAGTATCAAACCCGGACACCATCGGTGCTGCCCTTATAAACTGACCCCTTGACTACAGCACATTTTTTTGTGGGGGCGTGTGAGCTTGAAAAATGCAAACAAGTGCTTAAAAAGGTGGGTTTTCAATAAATCTGGGCAGAGAATTCACCTCTCTTGCTGTTTTTAGAACATTTGGTTACCCAAAAAAAAAAACACATTTGTAAAGACTCTTGGGATTTTGAGGGGAAAACATATCAATTTGAGTTTAATGAAAATTACTTATTCATTACTGTTGACATCAAGGACTTCAGCTCTGCACACACCATGGCAACCTGTTGTTCAAAATCCTCCTCCTTCGCATTCAGTCTAGATACTCTATATATCTGGTTCTGTACTACATTTCTAAATATGTACCTGGGATGCATGCGCTCACTACTTAATAGGTTATTCGCATGGCATTCTTTCCTATACAACCTCGTATTCAATTCATTATTCTCTCCTTTAGATCCGCGGTGGTGGTGCTGCGGTAGCGTTGTTGTCTCGCAGTAAGATGCTGCCCGGTTCGATTCTCAGCTAGAGCGTCTTCTGCGTGGAGACATGCGTGTATGGGCATACCTTCGTTGAAGGTTGTGTGTCAGAGCTGGTAACTCAGCACATAAAAATCAACTACCAATCATTAGCGGACCGGAGTTCCACTGTGGCGACCCCTAACCGGGAAAAGCCGAAAGACACAACATTCTCTCCTTTAGATATAGTGACATCTAAAAAGTTCACATCAGTATACGACCAATTCAATGTAAATCTAAGAAACAGTGTAGAGCTATTGATAAACTCAACAAAATCCATCACCTGTTCTGGTGACCCATTCCATAAAAGGAACAGGTCATCCACAAACCTTAGAAAAAAACAAAATATTCTGTTTATAGGGACCTCTAATTAAATTCTCCATTTCCCATTCAGCCATCACTGCATTAGCATAGCTGTTAGCGCACGAGGTTCCCATCGCAACCCCGTCAGACTGCCAGTAGATCTGGTCTCTAAACATGAATACATTGTTCTCTAGGACCAACCTTAGCAGGATTTTAATTTGTTCTATTTTAGATTCTGTATAGTTCAGGTCCCTTTCCATCAGACTCGTCATACTACTAAATACCTGCATCATTTGGCATCACTGTAAAAAAAACCCCGTCAGACTGCCAGTACATCTGGTCTCTAAACATGAATACATTGTTCTCTAGGACCAACCTTAGCAGGATTTTAATTTGTTCTATTTTAGATTCTGTATAGTTCAGGTCCCTTTCCATCAGACTCGTCATACTACTAAATACCTGCATCATTTGGCATCACTGTAAAAAGTGACACTACATCAAATGTGGTCAATATACAGTTTGCAGGTAGTGAATACTTTTTACAACGGTCATAAAGATCCCGAACAAGTGCTCTGTATCCCTTAATACAAGTTCTGACTTCAGTAAGCAAAGATGTTTTTTCTAAATATATTGAAATGGATTCTGTACACCAATTTCTTCTTGCCACAGTTGGCCTCATGGGAGGGTTTTCTAGATTTTTGTGCAACTTGGGCAGTCCTTGAATTACAGGGGTGGTGGGGTTAGGCATTAGAAAGTACTTAAGTAAACCATCATCTGTAAGACCCATTCATTCAAGTTCCCTTATAGTACTGTTCACCTTCTCTATCATTTTCTTAACTTATAAAGGTGAAATAACCATATAAAAACTTTGATATATTATATAACAGTAGATTTCTGGATGATGAGACCAAATTCCAGGTTTTATTGATTATTTGAATAACACCACAAGTTTTTGAAATTTATTTTTGATTTTTATGAAAAGGAAATTCATTATTTAGATACCACTAATAAAAGATGAACAATGTTTCAAATCTAAGATATATAAGAAAAAATCCTTTTGTAATTCATATCTTCATTTTACTAGTCACCACCCCCTTTTTCAAAAAAAAAAAATAAAAAAAAAAAGAGCATTGTCAAGGGGCAAGCTATTCGAGTAGCATGAATGACTTCTCACAAGGAGGAGGATGTTCAGGAATTTAAAAATTTAGCCAATATGCTTGTGGAGAGGGGGTATCCTATTGTATTTGTGGAAGCATTTTGGCAGAGGTTCTTGAGCAATGGGGTTTTGAAATACAAACCTATTTTAGGCATGGAGTTTACCCAAATTCAGAATGCTGGCAAGAAGAAAGGTGAAGTTAAAGGTAATTTTACCCAGGCATGTATTATACAATAGATTCCTTTGTACAGTGAAATAAAAAATATTCTTCACAAGAATTGGAACATTTTTAAAGTTGACCAAGATATTTTTCGGGCAGTGGGTGATCAGACCTTTTTTTCTACCAAAGTTGGTTGTAATTTAAAGGGAACCTTGGAGGGTAGTGTAACAAGAGGGAATGATAGGAGGCATGAATTCACTAGAGCCTGTGGGCATTGTGCACAATGTAGTTACATCATGCAGGTAGAAAGTTTGGTTTTAAATAACAGGACTAAAAATACAGTATTTTTTAAGAAAGGTAACTGCTTTACTAAGCAGTTAGTATATTTGGGTAAGTGTAATACATGCACAGGATTTTATATTGAGAAGACAAAGAGAGCCTTTAAGTCCAGGATTTATGAACATCTTTACCAAATAAAAAATTAAAAGGCAACTAATGCCCTGCATAGGCATTGTAGAACATGCACTGGTTTCTCAGGTTTTAAATTTGGCATTTTAGATGTCATCAAGCAAACTCTAGAGGAGGGGACTGGAAGAATATTTTAAATAAAAAGGAGCTTATGTGGCAACTTAGGCTTGCTGCTAATTTTCCCCCAGGGATGAATGATTTTATATCTATTATACCAGCCTTGAAAGAAAAGGCTGGAAAGATATGAACATTATACTTGGTATAAAGTGGATCCATTTTTACATTTTGGCTGTTTTTTTAAGTTGAATTTCAACACACATATAAAAATTATAAATAGAATTCATTTCTAAGCGTGTATATTTTTTAAAGAATGTTTTTATATGGCTTTTTCTTTAAATAAGAATGGTTCTCAGAAGTAGTATTAACTATTAATTATTTGCAAGGTTTGAAATGATTGGTGTGTTTAAATTCATTGGTTAAGTTGAGGTCTATTTAAGATTTTGGCTGCATGTACCTATTGTTCTGATGAAGTCAAACATCTTTGATGAAAGCGCTCAACCTGTTATTATGTGAATAAAGGTATGTTTCCATTTGCCCTGCTGGAGATTTTTGGTTTCAGTTTATGATTTTGCATCAGTGTTTGCCATTCATTTGGTTTTCAAATATCCAACCACCACAGATATTCTAGAGTATCTATATTTACATACAGTACAGGCTTTTAGCTGTCCAGCCAGACATGGACTCCCATCATGCAATATTTCGTATGCCCTACTCATTATCCTTTAACAGAAACTTCTGTTCTAGGCCACACTAAAAAAAAAATTTACCACAGCTGGTCTTTTATTTAGCACTCCCCTATATCCCATTCTCTTTGCCTAAACTCTTATCAATTCTTGGTAGGGAAATCAGTCTCAAACTTGCAATCCAAACCTTTGCTTGGATTGATTCCACTCAATTACCTTTCCTTTATAACCATTTGCTCCCAATACCTTGGTTCTTTTGCCAGTTTTCTCCACTCAGCTCCAGCCTCCATTTGCCCATTTTCTATATCCCTAAATGCAGTCATCCTTAATGGCAAAATCTCTTTCCAATTCCCAAAGTGGATTCCCAAAGTGGCGCAGTTATTAGAATACTTTCTGAATATAATATTCAGTATGACAGCTGTTATTCTCCTAAGTTCCTACATCCAGAATCCTACTCTCTCCTTCTCTCTTGAACCTCCACCATTTCATCATTGTTCCTTTCCATTTCTATTTATAAACCTTCTGTGTGTATTATGTAAGTGAGCCTTAACTATGCAGCTCTGAAGTATTCCTTAAAAAAAGTTAATCCTAAACCGCCTTCAACTTATCCCACTTAACCCTTGCCCAATTCCTTCAACTAACGTCCACAATTTCTCCCTCTGGTTGATAAGAATAAAAACATTTTCACTGCTTGTAACTTACTATCCACAAATGAAGAGCTTCCAGTTTTGCAGCTTTTGCCTCACCTTTTGTTTAGTCTCTTCCTGCATATCTAACTGCCAGAACAGAACCCTCTTTAAAGTCATACACCTAAATACTTCATCTGTCTCCATAAGTATAGGTACCACTAAGCCAACTACTATGTGCGTACATAAAGCAATTGTCAGAGCGATAAATTGTCTTAACTTTATATCTTCAAAAACTTTAAACTGGTCTCAAAATGTTCCACAACACCTAAATGCCATTTTCTGGATCCTTGCTAATGACTCCAAATACAAAAGAAATAAAGGGAAAGAAGACGCATTAGTTTTGTTCCTCTGTTCAAGCAGAGTTTTTCCAGAGACAAACCCTCCCACCCTTCATATATCCCTCCTACTTAACTCTTATACTAACAGGTGAATTCAAATGCTACCATTGCCCTACTCATAAAATCCCAGCAGAGTTTATCAAATGCTTTCTCTTCAATAAGACCAAACATCAATAGGGGCATTTTCTTACATTCAGCTTCCCTCTGGATCATTATTACTCTTGCTATCAAAAGTCTGCTTCTCCTCTACAAAAGCACCATATCTATCAATTTTGGAAACACTTCACAAGGAGGAACTATTTATATAAACAGAACATTTAGTCTCTTTCATATAGACAAGGAAGGATAAGCTGCACTGTGAACATGAAAAAGAATACCTTCAGGGTGGATTGGTTTGGATTGCTCAGACCAAGTGCTAGCCTGTTTGTCCTTAGCTTCCTTCAGAACTAGAAAATCTTAAGTAATATTGCAGCCTTTTCTTCCATGGTGATATCGCCTGGATAGTTCTCTTTTGAACAACATTCAACACATTTTCTTGATGCACTCTCTTGATCTGGTAAGATATCTAGAAGAACCAGACACTGCACTGGGAGAGGAGCAAGGAAGTGAATGGTGCAGCTTTTGAATACAACTGTCCTTTTTCACTGGTTTCGTGTGATGGCCATCTGCACACACAAGTAGAGGGACAGGCACACCCAACTGACTCTAGAGTGCAACACTCAGGAAAGTTCTTTGGGATTAGACTGCTTCTCCTCCTAAAAAAGAAGCCAAGATATTGCTAACAGTTTTGCCAGAAGTTGTCTGCTTTGATGGGCCAACCAGCATTGAAACAGTCACAGCCATGACACTTCCTCCCAGAATCTCAATTGTTACACTACTGCTGGCAGCACCTGGCCCAAATCAGGCACAGATCCTGCTGTATCTTGGACATAAGAGTCCTTGAGAGCTTTAAACAAATTCAACATTATTAAGAGTCTAACCTTTATGTTCTGGCTTCTCAACCTTGGCATTCACAGTGGTAGCAAACAGGATCTCTTTAAAGGAAGTGCCACCAAAGGTCACCTTTGTAGCTTCTGCATGTCAGTGATGCAGACCTTGGGAGGATTTAGCACTGCCAAGCCATAGTCTACCATTGCAGCATCATGCACAACATTAGGTGCTAATTTCATTCTAAGGTTTGAGGTTTGCAATGGAGGAAATGTCTGTCATCTGGAATTGCAGTTTAAATTCAAGTTCCCGTCCAGCAACCCCCACCAAAGACTCAAGTCTACAATCTTTAGAAGCGCAGCACATACCATAATTTATGTCTGGCCCTCAATCAGAAAGTGAAAGGTGAGTAAACATGCCTCTGTAGTTTGAGCAAGATTACAAAATTTGTTTGGCAAATACACTGTGGAACTGCATGGTGAGAGAGTCTTCTTAAGGACTGAGACCAACATGTCTGGTCCTTAGGAGGCCAGAAGACTGTCAGGCAACTGTGAGATAGATGCCATAAAATTCATGTTTTGCCATATGGTTTTAAAACCCAGACTATTTTGTAAAATGGCCCAAGAGGAAGGCTTTGGTGACTGAAAGGATTCCTACAGGATACATCTCAGGAAAGGAAGGGAGAGCACGCAATGATCTAGCTTGCCTTTTGCTTAATCTTTCTTAATATCTCCCCAGTGGTGGTGGGGTAGCTTTCCTTTCCTCATCTATGGCTGGTGCACATGAATGTTGAGGACAGTCCAAGTGCTTCCTTTAACACTTCCATTTTTTACCCTGCTTTGGAGATGACCCATCCAAGAAGGAGAAAGAGTCTGCCTGGACAAGCTCAAGATTATCTTGCAAATGGCCTCAAATCACCTGGCTCTGCTGAGGGCAGGGCTCATGGCCAAGGAAGCAGCAGCATAAGTCTGTAACTGAGAACCAAGTGACTGCCAAAATCAAATGAGGAACTTGGTGATATAGCCTGCATCACTGCTACTAGCAACAATGTTAAAGTTACCCACTGGGTAAAAAGAGGAGGAGAGCCATACAACTGAAAGCAGTATTAAGGACAATACTGCAAAACCTTTCTGGTGAAAGTAACTTTCAGTTAACATGGAATATGCACCTATTACCACTGCTGTATATACCAACTCCACAGTTGCACAAGTCAAGGGGTGCAGGGGGGGGTTCCCTACAAGGGTGGGTGCAAGGGTTCTTGCCCCCCTGGAAAAAAAATCTCGCCTAGGTGTCCACTGAAAGTGGCTTTCAGCAAAAAGTCTTTTCAGTATTGTAGAACAAACTGCTATCAAACTATCATCATGGCTTCAAACAAGGAAGTGCACAACCAATGAGGCCCATGAGGGACAATCCTATTCAAGAGCCTGGGGTCCTGATCCCAACCAACAGAACAGCGGCACTGCACTACTTTTAAGTCTATGTGTAAAGTTAAAGGTGGAATTGCAGTACTCTGTGTGTTGCCTCATGGAGAGGTCGAGTGCTCAGCATAAATTTGAAGCCTTGCTTTTAGAAATACCAATCTCCCCTAAACTAATTATAACGATTTGCTGTCATTATCCAAAAATGAATAGTGAAATACATGGAATGGGGATTTTCTAAATCTAGTACCACTAAAACTACTGCCTTACCACTATAACTAAACACAGATTGTCATATTTATTCAGTGCTTTTCCACTTCAAGCATGAATTTGTAGAGTCAGTGCTCTTAAACCACTGTCAATTAGTTCTCTTTTCCAGCTATATTGAGTAATGACCAATGAATATGGAGTTGCGTCAGACTTAGTAGAACATGGCAAAACTCTCAATGAGACCAGTTCCCTCAAGTTACACACAACTTGAAAATCCTGGATATGAAGATGAAACAATAAACAGCTGCCACAGAGACTGGAATGATTTCTGCTCCATAAAGGGTGACTTGTCATGGCAACTACTCCATGATATTTGTACTCTAAGGCACACTGACTGAATACGTTGGCAGGTATGGCTGCTAAAAGCTAAAGGTATAAGAACACAGAAATACTATTAAAAATTAAAAGTAAAGCATTTACAGAAAACATTACACTAGCCAGAAGAAAAAAAATTACGTTTAATGAGGCTTCTAGACTTCTGGAAATGTTACAGTTAACCAGGTTAGTCCACTGGGCTGGGGGCCCATTTTCAGTGGAGACCACAGGAGAAAAGCTCCACAAACACATGATAAAAAAGATGCCAAAAAAAATTATATACAGTAACAAAACCAAGTAACATTGCAAGTTTTAAAACATAAAAAGGGCAAGATAAAAAGACATGAAAGTAACATTAATGTAGATATTAATGTTGTTACTCTCATGTCTTTTTATCTTGCCCTTTTTTATGTTTTAAAACTTGCAATGTAACTTGGTTTTGTTAGGATATATGTACATTTTTTAGCATCATCTTTTTATCATGTGTTTGAGGAGCTTTGTTGATACTTTTAATGATTCCCTTGTAGATAATCATTAAAAGTATCGATAAAGCTCCACAAACATGATAAAAAGATGCCAAAAAAATACACATATCATAACCATACCAAGTTACATTGCAAGTTTAAGAACATTAAAAGGGCAAGATAAAGAAATATGTGAGTAACAACATTAATGGCTTGTAGAAATCATTAAAAGTGAGCATTTTTCAAGTACAACAAAATGAGAGAGGTAGAGTTGGTGGAACAAAACAGAATAGTAGGAAGAGTGTAGAGAAGAGTGACACAATTTAAGAGACAGAGAATAACAAAGAATGGCATTTGTGTCAGTTTTAGTGGGCGGAGTGGAAGGAGAGATGGTAAAGATAGAGAGGAGAGAAGGAAATGAGGAGGAAAGAGTTGGGGTAGCCAGAGAAATGAGAAGTAAAATGGGGGGGAGCAAAGTTGGGAGGAAAGTTTAAGTGCTCAGTGGTGTAGCTTTGGATTCACAAGACTAAGTATAAATAATGTACGAAGGAAATAGTTCTAGAGTGGTAGCTGCAGGAGGGAGAGCTGGCAAGGTATTTTTTCAGTTCTTTTATCGAACAGGAGTGAAGACTGGATATGTTGTATGCTAAATGGGGAGTTTGTTCCAGGTTTGAGATGTGGAGCATTTATAAAGTAACTTGCCAATAGTTTTGTTGGGCTTGTAGGTGCTCAGTAGTGTTTAGTCAGGGCTACGGAGAGAATGTGTAGGTTTGTAGAGGGATAGGAGAGTGGACAGGGAGGGACAGTTTTCAGGTTTGTAGAAAAGAGAATGTGCAATTTGTAGCCGTGACAATTGGAGTAGTTGTGGGAACTCGAGCTATTGAAGTTTTTTTAGTGAGAGGCAGTGACAGAATTTGTAGGAGATTACAGGCAAATCTGGCTATCTGGTTGTAGGCTTGTTCTAGTTTGGTAAGTTGGATGTGTGTGTGTGTGTGTGTGTGTGTGTGTGTGTGTGTGTGTGTGTGTGTGTGTGTGTGAATATAGGGGGAAGCGTAGAGTAGGCAGGGGAGAAGAAAGGCTTGTGCAAGTGAGGCCCTAGCGGTATTAGTTAAGAATTTTTTCTAGTCTATACAGCAAACCTTGCGTTGATTAGTCTTTTTGATGGACTGTAGGATGTGATGTTCACATTTCAGTTGGTCGTCATAGTGATTCCTAGAAGTTTTGTAGTGGAGTCTGCATAGATATTGGCATTGTCAAGAGAAGAGAGACTGAAAGACATTTTTAAGATGGGATAACAATTTTGGAAGGAAAAGGAGAAGTTTGGTTTTCTTTGGGTTAAGGATTAGTTGGTTGTCAGTTAGCCAGTGTTCAATGATATTAAAGGAAGTCTGTACGAGAGAGTGTAGGTCAGTGGGTTTGTCAATTTTACCAGTTACTGCTGATGCACTCAACATATATTTTGCTAATGTCCATGTTGCTGATATAACATCAAATCAGCATACACAGAACATGACTGATGTACAGTGGTGGCCAAATTAATAGAAGTTGATTTTTTTTTTGATTTTACTGTTGCACCATATAACTCAATACAAGCATATGAAATGATATAATTCATGTTATATGAGAAAATGTTCTAATATTTTGTGAATGTCCCTTTGGCCATTATCAATTATTTAACACGAAGCATAGAATGAACAAGTTCATGGCAATATTCAGTCATAGAAACATTGCGTGCCCAAGCTGAAATGAGTTCTTCAATCAGATGGTGCTCATTTGTTATGTTTTTTTTTCTTCATCTCAGACTTCAGAATAGCCCGCAAGTTCTCTGATTCATATTGGGCTGTTACCCAGCCATGATAACACTTCAATACCATGGACCTCAAGGAAACTTGTCGAACTTTGTGACATGGGGCACCATCATGCATGAAGATGAAGTCCCCTGTCCCGGTAAATCCCTTCTTTGCCCAGTCACACAGTTGAGGGGAGCAGACATTGCTGTAGTACCGCTTTGTACTGTTCCTGCTTCATGTTTCCCTGAACAATGTAGAGCTGAACCTGTTCCAAAGATTCTTATAATGCTTCACACCATCACTTGAGTGGGGTGCTTGATGCACTGATACAATCATCCTTCATCTGCTCTCCAGATTGTTGTCTGACATATTGTACTTGATGATCCAAACAACCCGCTCCCAATCTGACTAGTTTTGAAACTCTTTCATCCATCAACTGGACAATTTCTGTTTCTTCAAAAGTCTGCTCAAAGTCCAGTGTCCAGAAGTCTCCATCAAACAGTTCTGCAACTCACTGCAACATCCTTTTCCAGCATCCCTGCAGTTGTCTACCGGACGCCTTGCGATTCTTATGGCATTCTCTGGTCGAATATGAATCATCCCAAAGAGTTGTAGACCATCTGCCAGAACGTCTGGGCGACAAAACCTTCACCAGTATTCAGTTTCTTCCAAATATGGCAGACAGCTGACTAACTCGGACCTTCTTGGTGATTTCTGATCCAGAACAACTTCTTTGAGCAAAATCTCAAATTTACATGCTTTCGTGGCATTAAGTCAGCTAATTTACCCATTTTTAAGACTATGGAGTCACGTCATTACGACATCATTTCTAAGTAGGTAACATGCAGTAATTTCATGCTAAAAGGCTTTTTCTTAAAAGAATTGGCAAACTGAAATGATTCTGTGAATTTCTTAAAAAAGCCAGACTGAAAACCACTAAAGAAACTTAAGAAATTTCCAGTATTTGTCGATATTTCTATTAATTGGCCAACAATGTAGTTTATTATTGAGAAGGTGAAACAATCAACAAAAAGTGAGACAATCAGTATGAGGCTGGACAACTTATCTTGCCAATTTGTATGAGATTAAGGATGATGCAAGTAAAACATTTTCCTTTACCAAAGGGCAGGGGCATTGGTTGGTTCTTTTCCACTGTCCCTATTTACAAGGGAAACGGAACAGATTCTATGGATAATTACATACCGATCAGTTTAACATTAATAACTGGTAAAAGTTTTGAAAAATGCATTCCCAACTAAAGTTCTAGAACTGTTACTTAACACTTCTGAACCTAAACCAGCATGAATTTGTAGAAATGTGATGATCTCTTACTAATGTTAAGACTTCTAGGAGGCAATTTGTACAGCTCTTTATACAGGACTAGGTGTAACAGTGGTACTTTTGAAGCTTACAAAGTCCTTGGACAGGTTAGATCACAGAATCATTATAAATATGAAAATGAATAATACAAACAACTATAGTATGTAATGAGAGATGGTTAAATCCCAAATGGTCATTACACAGTGGTAGCAGACTTGATTCTGATTCTATTAAAAATTACTTTATACCTCTATTCCAAATAATTCTGAGTGATGGACAAATAAGTATATTGACATTAAAAATCGGTGTTGTGATGAAAAAAAACGTTCTAAGATGTTTACTATAGGAACTAATATTTAGTCATTAAATGAATACAGCACTTCATCCAGTCAATGTATCAGTGTTTAAGAAAAGAAAAAAAAAACATGGTAATGTGATGAGCTTAGGCAGTACGGCAACTGACTTTTTGCCTGCATAACCCCATTCTGGAAGAAGTGAAAGTTAAAGATTTGGGTGTATGGATTAATAAGCAGCACTTGAAAGAAAATGCAACGAGATCCAAATGTACAGGATCCAAATGTACAGGACTATTAATGAGGCCACCATCAATCAGGAAGATTCAGATCCTTACTAGCTTATTTTTTTAACCTAATTCATCCTATATTACAGAATAACTCTAGCTTTTATGAGTACTCAAACTCCTTTTCAATTAGTGGAAAAGGTGCAACATCAAAAATTCATTCAAAAAATGCAAATCACTGGATGTTAACATACCCTAATTTGGGTGTGTACCATAACATATCAGCACTACTGTTGTAAACTCTATTTGGCCTACAAGAGTCTAAACAGTTAAACAAGAGGGCTACTGGGTCCTGAATTAAATGTAAATTCTATAATAAAGAGATTCACAGCAATTCCAAAATGTAAAAGCTTAAAAGAAATAAATACGTATCAATATAAATGACTAGAATTCCAGGATTTACAATGCAAATTCTCTAAACACCATGAATTGCTGTCAAAGAACAATGTTTTCAAACCAATACTCTGGAACCTGTGATCCATGTTGGCTCTTGACAGGCCTGAACACATCACACCAATCTACAAATTGATGTTGAAATCTGAAAGGTTGAACTCTGACAAAGGCCATCCAAGAAATGGGCTGGAATCAGACTTCAAAACCGAATTTAGTGACATAAAGCCAAAACATCAGAAGGAGAAAGTAGAGCTAGCTTTCATTTGCTCTAGTATTCTCTCTTTCCTACCAAAGAGTGTCAAATATTTACAGGCTCACAAGTTCCTAGGTCATTAACTGCATGTGTTCCAGGTGTTTTAGCCAGATTTCCCCAACTGCTACAGAGCAATGTCTGGTTAAGTGAGTCAAACTCCGAACTACTAGAAAAGTACAGCTATGCAAGCTGATTTTACCATAACTGTACATGTTTGTATGATCACTGCTGCAGTAGCCTTAGCTACATGGGTTATATCACGTCAAGGACATAACCAGCCAGCTTCCAAAGCTTCAGTGCACCTTCCATGAGCACAAACTGTCAAGCAGCTTGCGCTGAGCTGATTAAAACAGAAGTTTGGGTGTGAAGCCCTTAAGAGCGTATCTGCCAGAAGACAGGGAGGGGGAGCTCTGAAATGACGAGACTAGAAACAACAAAAAATAAAAAAAGTCTACACCATGGCATAAAAAACACACCAAAAGACAAGGGGGGGGTGGAGGAATGGAGCGTATACTGTAGCAGTGATTATCTGAACGTCTACCGTTATGTTATGTTCAGCTTAACACAACTGAACTATGTTCTTCATATTGATCACTGTTGTAATAGCCTTAGCTTTGAAAGGTGGAAAGAGAAGGGTCCAGGAGCCCCTGGAAAATGGTCCTAGCAAAATAAGATCTAAACCTAGAAAAGGAATCCAGCTTATAATGCTTTGTAAAAGTATGTACACAGGACCAAACAGCTTCTATAATACTTTGAGAATCCAGTCCTTTCCAAAAAGCCACAGAAGAAGCCAATATCTTTGTATAGTGGGCCTTGACCCTGCCGGGAACAGACTTGTCATGGTGACTACAACAAAAGGACATATACTTAGACAACCACTTGGAAACTGTTTTGACGCAGGTTGCCCCTTCTTCATACCTTTACAAGAAATGGACAACTGATCCAATAATCTGAAAGACTTAGTTCTGTCAAGATAATGCTAGAGTTGACTGTGGACATCTAAGATACAGAGTATCCTTTCTCCCCCATTTTTAGGTTCAGAACTGAAAACACTGAGATGGACAGTCTGACTTAAAAGTAAATTCAGACACCACTTTAGGCATAAAAATGGATTAGTTCTTAAAAAAAAAACGTCCTTGTGGAAAATGCGATGTAGTTATCTCACCATAAGAGCATGCAACTCAGATAACTCTTCTTACAGAGGTCAGAGCAATCCAATAAAACCGTTTTCCACGTTGAGAACCTCTAGTCAGCCAGATTAGCTGGTTACGTGTTAGTGAAACTAACATAAATCAAGATCCCATAGAGTGGTCACCAGTTTTTACTTGGAGGCTTCTTATACAAAACCCTTTTCAACAACATTTTGACATGAGACTGCCTTGAAAGAGGAGGACCGATGGGCAGACGTATCGAAATGGCCGATCAATGGCCTTTCTTATTCCTCTATCAAAATTCATTTGATAGTAACTCTCAAATACTGTAAATTTAGAGAACTAGCCCTGAATGGGTGCTGGCTATGTTGCTGGCACCAACTAGATTTTCATTTGCTAATATATGGATTCTCTAGTAGCAAGCTTTCTTGCTTCCATTAGTTTCTCTGCATACCATCAGAAATCAGGCGCCTAAAAGACATTAAGACCCCATCATCTAGGCAGTCAACTTACGATGATTTACGTCAGGATGTATCAAACACCCCTGTTCTTGTGAGTGTACATCTGTTCTATGAGGAAGTGTGTGGTAATTGCCCCAGGCCATTTCCAAAAGAAGGGAGTCACCACAGTTGCCTGGGCCAGAAAGGAGTCACCACATTGATAGTGGAGGATTCCTTCAGAAATAACTTGGATTAGTGGAAAGGCATATGAGAAACATTCTTGTCCAAAGAAAAGGTACCGGTCTTCCAAGCCTTCTCCCATGGAGTTCTGAAACAGAAATTTGCCAGGTGATTATTCAGAGTTGAAGCAAAGAGGTCTATTTGAGGAATTCCCCAAAGATGGATCAAATCTGGGAAAAATTCCAGTTCTAGTTTCCATTTGTGAGGATCTGCCCTGGACTTGCTCAGTATGTCTGTCACATAATTTTGCTATGATGGAATGTAGGATGCCTACAGACAAACTGAGCTGTGAAGCTATATCCCAAGCTAACGTGGCTAGTCTGCAAAGTAGGTGCGACCTTGCTCCCCCTTGCTTATGTACCACATCACTGTGGTATTGTCTACAACCACTTGTAGAGGTTGTTCTTGCATATACCCTTGGTGTCCCACACCCCTGCACTTTTCTCTCTCCTGAAACTGATCTCCAAGCAAAATGTTATGCATCTGTGGTGACTGACTGCTTTGGTACTGGGAAGGAGAAGAGACATTGAATTACGGATATCTGTTGTCTCCAAGGGATTTCTCTTCTGACAAATTCCAGTACTGGGATCTAAAAAGATAAAGGCTGTTTATGGAGGGGCCAAAGCAATTTTGGATAACACTATCTTTCTCATGTGGAGTCTTGCCAGGAGTATCATGAGAATCACAGACGCCAGGAGACCCAAACTCCTGACGTATTCCGTTGCAGTGACGCAAGTCCAAGTGGGAAAACGTAGAAACAGATCTTAAAAAGATCTACTTTTCCTGTGGAAGAAAAACCCTTTGAACCGAGGTGTCTGACATCCCAGGAACACAATCCTGTGCGAGGGAGTGAGGACAGACTTTTAAATGTTCTCTTGGAATCCCAGCTTGTGCAAGAGCTTTCTCACCCAAGAGAGAGATTCCTGACATTTTGAAAAAGACTCTGCAAAGGCAAGCAAATCATCTAAATACAGAAAAATGTGGATACCCTGTAGCCTGCAATGAACGATAATTGGAGCTAGACACTTTGTGAACACCCTTGATGCAGTGGATAGTCCAATGGTTAAGGCAGAGAACTGATCATTGATCCAGACACACAAAACCTTAAGAAACACCTGGAATCTGGATGAAGAGGGATGTGATAAGCATCTGTTAAATCTAGTGTTACCAGGAAACTTGAAAGAGGAAGAAGAGGCAAAAGCTTGTGAAGTGACATTTTGAATTTGGCCACTATCAAAAACAGGTTTAGGAAAGAAAGACTCAGAACTTGTCTCCAAGCTTTTTCTTTGGGACTAGGAACATCCTTGAATAAAACACCCCTTCTGCAAATGGGAAGGAGGAACCGGTTCTCATCACTCCTTGGGAGAGCATGGAATGAAGAACAAGAGGAAACAAAACAGTCTAATCTGCAGGATGAGGAATGATGCCCTGGAAAGGAGGAATTTCCTCCTACTGCCGTTTGTGACCCTGCTGAATGATTTTCAAAACTCATTTGTCTGAAATAATCTGTTGCCAAAGAGAAAATGGAGGAGATTCAGACATTCTGGAAGAGAAAGCAGGCCAGGGTGGGAGTGGGTAACAATGTGTCTTGAACAGTCATTCAGACTTGGAGTGTGCTTGGTTTTGGGAGGTTTGACACTTCTTTTTGGAACCTCCTTCCCACTCCTTCAGCATCTGTTTACCTGAATTCTTCTGAGACTATTTATTCTGTTTTTTTTTTTTTTTTTTTGGCCAAAACTGGATTAGGAGAAAGAAAATTCCTTGGACAATTTGGAAAAGGAGGGCTGAAAAATAGATTCCCTGGTGTGGCCTGCCCCCTTTATCACACCTTTTGATCATGTCTGCAGCAGAGGGGTCAAGCACTAAACCTCTCTCCAATTTAATTTTATCATCTGGAAGGTTCAGAGAATGCAGTCAAGCAAACCTCCTTAAAACCATACAGTGGCCATAGCCCTGGAAGTATCAGTCATACTCACACTACAAATAATGAGTAGTGACCTGTGCAATGGAAGAAACTAAGTTACTTAGTTATTTAAAACAGATTTTTCTTTGCAAGAAGAAACTGTAGCTAAAACAATCCTCATATTTTCACAATATGTTAGAATAAAGTAATTTATGAGCCTGACAATTTAATTTAACATTTTAAAATTCAAAGTTGCAGAAATATATACACTTTTTCCCCCATACCTATCAGTAATTTTCCCATTCTTATTAGAAAGAGTACGATTCAATTAACTAAGCGCTTAGCAGCACAGGAGTTGACTAAGGCTATACACCTGTTGGGTCAGGTTGGGAATACTATATAAAAATTTAAAAGATTGAGGAACTTTATACATCCTATCTGCCTTTTTAGGGACAGCTGGCTAACTATCAGGAAAAAATACAGTTGTGTACACTTACCATATATGTAGATGTATGAGTGTATTCACTGTTGCAGTCATCCTTTTGGGTTATCCTTGCCAGGGTAGCCCTCGGCCAGCCTGAATACCAGAGGTTTAGTATTTCTGCGTCGGTTGCCGTCACTTCAGAACTGAAGTCAAGTCATCAGTAGTATAAAGTAAGGCAGCAGACGCCATTACATCAGTTTTTCCTACCCTGTCAGGAACCCCAGAGTGGAAGCCAGGATATGGTGGAAGAACCCCACCAGTAGAAAGTAAATACCAAAAAGTTCCTTGTAAGGGGGGAGAGAGAGAGAGAGAGAGAGAGAAAGAGAAGAAAAGAGGGATGGAGGGAAACCTGGACTGCAACAGTAAATGCACTCAAGCATCTTATAGGTTCATAGGTTAGTACTAAGCTAACTGCCCTTGTGAGCCATTTTAAGCCTAGACAATTATCCCTTGTGAGACTCAAACCCTGCACCTTGTGTTTGTAAGGCAAACACCTTAGCCATTAAGCCACCCTCCCAACCAATCTACATTTATGGTGTGTACACAACTGTGCTATGTTCTTAGTGTTTCACTGTTGCAGTCATCACATTTGGGTTGATTCTAAAAGCTGAGGAAAAGGGTGAAGGCAGTCAAGAAGACTAGGGGCTGGCTATGATGCCCTGCAAGACTGTAGTGGCAAAGTCTGCCCTGGATTTGGAGAGGAAAGGCAAGTGGTAATGCTTGGTGAAGGTGTGAACAGATGTGCATGTGGCAGCCTCCAGGATGTCCCTGGTGGGGACTCCTCTGAGGAAAGCTGAAGAGGTAGAGGCTGCTCTTGTAGAGCGAGTCCTGACCCCCTTAGGGGGAGGTTTCCCATCTTGCTTGTAACAGAAATGGATGCAGTGTGCTATCCATTTGGAAATGGTTTGTTTGGATATGGCTTTGCCCTCTGCCCCTGCAGCAAAGCTGACTAGCAATTGATCAGTCTTTCTGAATGACTTAGTTCCATCTAGATAGAATCTGAGCTGTGTGCAGGATCCTTTCCACCTTGGTTTTGTGGGTTAGGGAAAAAGGTGGGCAAATGGACTGGTTGAGAGCCACACTGGACACTACTTTAGGCATGAAGGATGGGTTAGTCCTGAGGACACCCTGTCAGCATGGAAGACGCTGAAGGGCTCTACAGCCAGTAGTGCTTGTAGTTTGGATACTCTCCTGGCTGAAGTGATGGCCAGAAGCAAGGCCGTCTTCCAAGACAGAAATGTTAACTCTGCTGAAGATGCTGGTTCAAAGGGGGGGCAGGGTGAGCTTTTCCAACACAAAGTTAAGGTCCCAAGCTGGGACAGGTGCTGTTCTGGGTGGCCTCAAGTTACTCGCCTCTCTTAGGAACTGTTTGAGAGGGTGTGAGAAAAGTGGGTGCTCAGTGCTGAAATGAGCAGGGATATGAATTTTAATAGAGGAAAAGGAGAGACCACTGAGTAGCACATCAGCTAGGTAAATCCAGGATGAGATGCACAGAGGGCTGTGCTGTATCGGCTCCCTTTGCCTGAATCCAAGTGCAGAAACACTTCCATTTGTCAGCATAAGACTGTTTAGTACTAGGGCGTCTAGCCTCACGTATAACGCATCTAAAACCTGTTTACTGAGACTGGCAGCTGGATCAGTGGTCAGGGAATATGCCAGGCTGCCAAACTGAGGGTCTGCAATTGGGGATGCATGAATTCTCCTTCCCTCTGGGTCAGGAGGGTTGGGGTCTGAGGGAGATGCCATGGTGGTAGTGGGGTCAGGCTGCACAGCAGTGGGTACCAGTGCTGGCGAGGCCAGTCTGGAGCAATCAGAATTTTCCTTGGTTTTTCCTCCCTTATTTTGAAAAGTACCCTGGTAATGAGAGGTAGTGGTGGAAATGAATAGACTGAGAGGTTGACCCAGGGGAAGGATAGGGCATCCACTTTCCAGGCTCTGCAGTGAGGCTCCCTGGTGCAGAACTTGCTAAGCTGATGGTTGGAGGGGAAGCAAAAAGATCAACATTCAGGGTGTCCCATTTCTGAGTTATTAGGGTGAAGGTTCGTTTGGTCTAGCTGCCACTCTTTGTGTCCAGAAGATTTCTGCTCAAGATGTCTGCCAGAGAGTTTAGAGAGTCTGGCAGGAGTTGTGCTAACAAGTGTAGATGCATGGCTGAGACGGTGTGCCAAAGGGTCATGCCAAGCCTGCATAAAGGGCAGGAGTGTGTCCCTCCCTGCTTGATGATATACCACATCACAGTGGTGTTGTCTGTTTTGATCAAGAGAGCCCCTGGGGAGAAAAGGGGCCTGAAAGCTGTCAATGCGTGCTGGACAGCTAACATCTCTTTTTGTTTGATGTGCAGATGTATTTGCTGTGGGGTCCATTGGCCCTGTATGCACCTGCCATTCAGGTGTGCACCCCAAGCACAGTCTGATGCATCTTTGGTGAGAGTCTGAGCGGCGGGGTGGGGGTGAGAAAGGTAGTCCCTTGTTGTGGGAGCATGCTGCTGCCCACCAGAGGAAATCTTTCCTTAGGCAAGGTATTATTGGTATAAGAGTTTCCAGGTCTTGAGAGTGTTGACACCAAAGGCTTTTTAGGCATCACTGAAGTTTCCTTATATGCAGTCTGGCATATGGAATTAGTAGAATACAAGATTCCCTGAACCCCAGAGCTTGCAGGATTTTCCTTGCAGATAACTGGGGTTTGGTGGCTAGTTGAGAGAAGTAGGCTGTCAGGTAAGTTTGCTTTTCTGGTGTAAGGAATGCCATCTGGGAAGCTGTGTCCAGGCTTGCTCCAAGGAATATAATCCTTTGGGTGGGTACTAGTTTGAATTTCTTTTTGTTGATAGTGTAGCATCAGTAGGGACTTTACAAAAGCCAGGTGCTTGAGCAGCTTTTCCTGTCTGCCTGAATTAGGCAGTCGTCTAAGTATGGGTAAATTTGTATATTTCTTTGTCTGCAAAAAGCAATGGCGGGAGCCACACATTTTGAGAAAACTCTGGAAGCAGTAGATACGTCAAAGGGAAAGGCAGTGAACTGAAAGTGTTCCATTGCCCTCAGAGAGCAGGGAAAGGACTTGCTTTTTCACCTCTGCCCACTGGTTTGGAGGAAGATCTGGAAAACCTTTTGGGGTTGAGAGTGTGTGGAAATAAAATTTGTATCCCTGGGGCACTATGTTGAGGACCCAGCGGTCATTGGTAATGGTGGCCCAGGTGCTTGCGTGGAAGCAGAAGTTTCTTCCTAGGGGCAAGTGCAGGTGGGCAGAGGGAGGGGGTGGAAGTGGAGAGTCATTGTGAGTTCTTACCATGAGGGGGTGGCTTTGCATTCCCTGGTTTTGAAGTGGAGGAACGCCATTGCTTTGATCTCTGCATTCCATGTGGCTGTTGTCTGGGGGTCTGGGCTGGACTGACCTGGAGGGGGCAGGAAAGTGGCAGTGCTTGGAGTGGCAATGCCTACTAAACCCTGGTGGCTGGATCTGTAGGAAATCCTTAACTGTCTGCATAGATTTAGCTTTTTCTTCCATCTTTAAGACCTACTCTGCCTTGGTGCCAAATAAGTTGTCTTTGTTCAAGAGTGCATCCAATAATTTAGATTTGACATGGTTTGGCAAGGGCTGTTCCTTACGCCAAGCATGCCTTCTAAGGACAGAACCAGTAACTGCTGCCCTGCAAGAAGCTTCTAGGGTGTCAAAACCACAGTGTAAGGTGTGCTTAGTTACATGACTTGTAGAATGCCTCTTGTAACTATTTTCTGCACAAGCAGGAAAGGATGATATTTTCTGTTTCAGGAGTTGAATGGTATGTTGCTGAAATTTTAGTATATGGAACTGACAATTTAGTGCTCTGACAGCAAGAGTAGCAGAGGTGTATACTTTTTTTCCCACATCTGTCAAGTGCTCAGGAATCCCTATCTGAGGGAGTGGGATTCTTAGCAGAAGTTACTTTAATTCCTTTAAGCTCTTGAGAAATAACCTCAGGATTAGCAGCAGGATTTTTGAAAAGAAACTTGTGTGAATCAGAGACTCTGCAATACCCATCAGGTTTTCTGGGAGCAGGAGGGAGGGTGTCAGGAGTCTAACTAAATTCCATGAAATCATCATCCACGACAGGAGGAATGACCAGGGGGTCTGTGCTGTGGAAGATCTAGGCATTCTCCGAGTCTCTTTTTAGACTGAAGGTAGCCCTGACATTCTCATTGGAAATGCTCCCTTAAAGTTTGAAGGGTTTCCCCAAAGAAAACATCCGTGGGTGGAGAGGCTGAAGGAATGGATTCCTCTGCATCAGAATCCTCATAAGCAGAGGGGTTGCATGTCTTCATATTCAGATGCATCAGAGTCAGACTCCTGTTCAGATAAAACTACTGGGGACATATCTTTTTCTTTTGGAAAGGGTAGCTTTGCTTCCCCTGATCAGCATTATAAGGTCTTCTGCCATTTTAAGCATTTGAGACTGAGGCAAGGAAGCAGATGTCTGAGATTGGGCTCTCGGTTTCTTGGACATGGTTAGTACCCTGGGCCTTAGAAACTCGGTAGTTTTTGAAAGAACGGTAGACGTGAAAGAAGAAGTCCTCAGTTTGTGTCAAGAATAGGTAGTGCAAAGTACTTCCTTGAAAGCCGGTGTCTGCTCAGCGGCTCCAGACCCATCCAAGGTAGGAACAACCGCAGGATCCTTAGTAGAAGATGAGTTTTGCAGCATACAGACTCTGAAAGGGTCTCTGTAGCAGCCTGCAATTCCACAGAAGCGGGCATCAGGGGCTGCAAAAGCGCCTCACCGAGAACCTAAGAACTGAGTAACTTAACGGAAGCATAGTCGGTAGGTTTGGGTGTGTGTGGTCTGTCGCCGTTTTTATCCTTACTTTTTTTGGAAGATCTGCTGTCGGATGGCTTACCCAAGCCATATCAGAAATCAAGGACTGTGAGCAAAAATATCTAGCTACAACAAAGGCCCGATGACGTATAGTTCTGGCATTGAACAAAGCACAAAAGCGACAGAGAGGGACGTTGTGGTCTTGGCCTAAGCAAGTGACACAGTAAGAAAGAACGTCTCAGTGCGATATTTACTTTCCACAGGCGAGACAATTGTTAACTTTTTCTGACATTGGTTAGAGCAAGAAAAAAGGACCCCCAATGGAGTACTTAGCTTTAGAAGACTTAAGCTTCAAATCAGAAGACAAAATTCAGGTAGCAGCTGACCGGCACTCATGCGAACTGCTTCTGCTTCGGGCTCCTCAGCAAGAAAGACTGATGTAATGGTGTCGGCTGCCTTACTTTATATTACTGATGACCTGATGTCAGTTCTGAAGCGACAGCACTACACAGAAATACTAAGCCTCTGGTATTCGGGCCGGCCGAGGGCTACCCTAGCAGGGATAATCCCAAATGTGATGACTGCAACAGTGAAACACGAATATCTGCAGGCAGGAAGACACACATCCTCTAAAGTAGACAGGACAGGAGGAATGGGTGTAAGTTCTGGAAAATCCTTCTGCAACAACTCATAGTATTTTTTGAAGGACTGAATCATACAGAGAGGTCTGAATCAGAAATCAAAACCATGCATCTGTCCCTGCATCTTCCTGTTAGATTCAGAATCTTGAACCTCTTCAGGAAAGACCGCATCCCTCTTTCTTTCAAAATACTCTACAAGATGGATCAATTGCCAGAGTCAAACTCTGAGCCAATTCCAACAAAATACTCCTATTCAAAGAAATAGGACTCTTTTTGATAGGAACTAAAGGGGGTCAACAGTGTTACTAATGGCAGCTGTTGCTTACCCAGGGATGGGCACAGCATTCTGAACCTTCTCTGTTCCCTCTCTCAGAACAGACAAGTTCTTCACGAAGTGCACGCTCCCGTGAGGCTTTTGAGGATTGATGGTCAGCTTGTGCTTTCTTTACCTGGGCAGATACGTTCCCTTCAGGGGAAAAAAAACTTCCATATCTGATGTCAGCCTTCACATAATCCTCGACTGTGGGGCTCTGTTCCAAGCCTTGGAACAAACTCAGACATTTATTTCAGCTTGCGCCTCCCAAACTCAAAAGCTAGGCTTTACCCATAATGCTCCTCTCAAAATTACCTCTGATCGAGTTTGCACAAAACAGTGGCAGAGAAGCAAATAAGAATAAGAGACCACATATGTGCTCCTAATATGAAGCCAGTTCTGGCAAAAGTCGATTCACTAAGTCTCAAGCTGGGGGGGAAGGAGTAAGAGAATGTCAAGGATTACTGAAGATCGACAACAGAGATGGAATGTTATGGTAAGACACAACTTCTTTATCTGATGTTGTCAATCTTCACATAATCCTTGACTCTGGGACAGAGTCCCTAGCTACCAGACTCTTGGGATTTTTCGCAGAAGAATATTCCCAAGCTCCACCAAACTGAATAATGCTTGTCCCCTACAGACCTGATCCAATTTATAATGAGTGATACAAAGTATGAGAAGACTAAATGGCTGCTGCACAAATGTCATCTAAAGAAGGCGCTGGCATGAAAAACTGCAGAAATTGCCACCGCTCTGGTTGAGTAGGCTTTTACTGGACATGAAAGGCTGAGTCCTTCTGATTGACAGATAAACGTGATACAATCTTTGAGCTACTTCGCCAAAATAACCTTGGAAACTGGGTTACCTAAAAATGAGTGGAAAAAGCAACAAACTGTCAGATTTTCTGAAATCCTTTGTTCTGTGGAGGTAAAAATGTAGCTGTTTGTGGACAAAGTAAATGAAGGGAATACTCCCCTTTATTAGTAAAATTAGGGAAAAAGACCGGTAGTTGAAGTGTCTGATTAATATTAGATTCTGAAACTACCTTCAATAGATTGGCTGGATTACTCCCTACGGGAGATCCTGTCTTTGTGAAATATTATATAGGGTGGTTTGCAGGACAAGGCCTGAAGTTCAGAAACGATATGAACATGGGCAGAATAAGGATCAAGTTCATTCAAAAGGGCCAATTTACTTTGGTACAGTTTCCTAGTCAAAGGTCAGTGATGGGCCACAATGATTTGATGGACAGGAGAGGAAAGTAATGGATGTTTGGTAATCATGGGAATTGGAGAAGCCATGCCGTGAGCTTGAGATGATGGAGGTTTGGATGAACCATGCCCTCCAGATGGGTATAGCAGATCTGGAGCTGGATCCAGTATCCACGGTTTCCAAAGATGATGAGGCCAAAGGAACATGTCTTGGCCAAAAGGGGCAATGAGGATTGAGTCCTCCAACCACTTGGCTTTCTTTAGAAAATGAGTTATCAAAGGAGTTGGGGAAAAGGCATACAAGAAGATCAGGGGGCCAATTGTGGAGAACAGCGTCTCTGGGTGACTCCCCTAGAAGGGGGGGAATTAAGGCAAAGTAATTGCTGGACTGGTTGTCTAAAGGGGAGCAAAAAGATAACAGCAAGGTTGGCCCCAGTGATGAAAAATCTCCTTCTCCATCCCAGGCTTGAGAGACCACTTCTGGGGCATGAGAATGGTTCTGCTCAGTTTATCTGCCATCATGTTGGAGCTTCCCAGAACGTGCACTGCTTTGAGAAAGCGTCTGGAAGAAAAAAATCACCCAGGGCTTCTTGAGACAATGGGCAAGATTTGGTTCTTCCATGTTTGTTGACATACCAGGTTACCAACATGCTGTCGGTCTGAACTGCTACTGTTCCTAGAGGAAGGGCATCCTGAAATGCTTCCAACACTAACAGCACTGCCCTCATCTCTAGAATATTAATGTGCAAGTTGGCCTTCAGTTGGAACCACATGTCTTGGACCGTCCTTCACAGATGTCCCTCCAATCTGGGAATAATCCATGGTCACTATGGCTTGGGGTTGCGGAAGGATGAATGGACTACCCAAAAGTATCTCGCTGGAGTGGAGCCACAACAAAAGACCCTGTTTACAGTGATTGGTAATCAAGATAGGGTGAGACACTGGCTGATCTATCAGAGACCACTGGGAGGCTAGTAACCATTGTACAATTCACATGTGGTATCTTGCTAAGGGAACAAGAGTGACTGAGGCTGACAGAGCCCAATGCTTGTAGGATTAATATGGCTAGAACACTTTTGCTCTGGATAATTTGGCTGACCTGAGATCCGATCCTTTGTAGCCTTTCCAGTGGAAGGGAAGCGAGTCCTGCAACTATGTCCAACAGGGCTCCTATGAATTCTAGCTGTTGCAAGGGTTGCAAATTTCACTTTCTGTAATTTATTGCGATGCCTAGAGATGTACAGAGATGCAGAGTGCAATCTCTTGCCCATTCTATGTGATGCCTGGTGGTAGCGGTGAGGAGCCAATCTTCAAGGTATGGAAAAGCTCAAAATCCTTGCAGTCTGAGATGAGCTGCTACCACTGCGATGCATTTGAACACCCTGAAGGTTGAGGTGAGTCCAAAGGACAGTGCTCCAAATGGAAATGACTGGCTCCCAGCCAGAACCACAGGAACCTCCTGGAGCGTTTGTCCATTTTTATCTGGCAATACGTGTCCTGGAGGTCTACAGAACACATCCAATCGTTCTTTTCCATAAATGGAAGTATGGACTGTAAAGAGAGCATCTGAAATTTGGTTTGCTGTAATGTCATGTTGAACTGGCTGAGAAACAAAATAGGTCTCCAGTCCCCTGTTTTTTTGGCCAATAAAAAGAACCTAGAGTAAAACCCAGATCTACTTGGTCTGGTGGGACTTTTTGGAGGACTCTTGTCGAGTAGTGTTTGAATTTCTGCTACTGCTGCTTCCTTGCGATTGGGTGGAACATCCGGGAGTCTTTTTTGGGGTTTTGGACTTCTAGGAAGTGGGATATTGTAACCTCTGGATAGGATTCCCTGCACCCATCTGTCTGAAGTTATCAGTTGCCAGGAGGGTTCATGCAGGGATAATAATCTCCCAACTGCCTCCAGAGGAAGACCAGAGAAGGAATCTCTGGACCCATGGTCCTGCGGGGCCACTTCTGCCTCTATGGCACTGTCTTCCATTACTTCCCCCTCTGCCTCTGGGAAAGTCTTTGCCATGTGACACTTGGAAAGGTCCAAGGCCCTTGGGATTTTTTAAACCACAGTCTCCTACTTCTCTGGTTTCTACAGTTAGGCTGTTGAGGAGTGGAGAAATGTATGCCTATAGCAAAGAGTCTTCCCATTTTTCTCACAAGTGGCCAGTGTCTCTTTTACCTTAGGACCAAAAAGGGATGCTACGTCAAATGGAGCGTTGAGGAATGATGCTTTAAATGGTTCAGCAAAGTCACACATGCACCTCCAGGAGTGCCTTCTAATGGCTATGCCTGAACCTGCCACTCTTGTCATCCCTTCAGCTGCATGGGCAATCAGCCTCGTGGACGAGTTAGAAATTGCTTCTAGAGTGGTGCGCTAAGAAGTAACTTTGCCCTGTACCCCTTCAGCTACAGCTCCTCAGAAGGTATCAGAGAGCTCTTTGACTACTTCCCTCTGTAACTTTGTAAAGTGCTCCGTGTAGTTTAAGGACCCAAGACAAAGGTCGATGAAGAGTAAACGTGCTTCCCAAACTTATCCATCGTCCTAGACTCATGGTTATGAGGATGAATAGTAGGACTTCTCAGCAAGTTCCACCTTAGCGGATGCTATCACCATGGCATCCACGGGTACACCTTTAGACCAATGTTATTTGGGGGTGGAAAGGATCTAATCAGGTCTCTTGGTGATTGGTTCGATGGAGTCTGTCATCTTCAATGCCCCCTGAATAATCAGATTAATAAGCTCGGCAGTGGGCAGAGAGATCCAAGAGGTAGAATGTTGGGCACAGAAAGCCTCCAGGTATACAGAATTCTCCAAAGTAGGTTGGAGAGAAGACCAGCCACACCTCTGCTTCACAACCTTTAAGATGTCCCCGAAGGAATCATCAAGAGGTGACCTGGGAGAACCTTCCCCTTAATCAAAGTCAGTATCTTCGAGGAAGGACTCCTCTGGGGAGTCTAAGTGCTTCCTCTTGCACTTTTTCTTCACAGTTACTTCCGCAGGGGGATGTTCCAGGAAGTGTCTGAACAGGAAATCACCAAAGAGGGTCTTTCCTCAGGCTCGTGTCCTCTGTCCCGGGGGTAGAGACTGATGGAAGTTCAGGTCGAGGAGATGCAAGTCTGGTATGACACAGATGGCAGAGAGAGTCCCCAGTGGACAAAGCCTTCTCCATAATTTGGAAGGCCGGCCCCCATACAGGAATGGGAACCTGGAAATGAAATAGACTCCTTCAGAAATGAGGTCCAACCCCGCAACGAGGAGGCAACCCCCGAAACTAAAGCTTGGGTCGATGCAACGAAAGCTGAAGCACAGAGGGTCATGGAAGACTCCAAAATTAATGAATTCGATCTACGTACCTCAGAACTGGCCAGGGAGTCTCGACCCGGAAGGTCTCCAGTACCAAAAACCTGGTGGCGCTCAAGGCAACCCTTGGTTCTGGAGCTGAAGTTGCTACTGGAAATGAGGCAGTCGTAGCCAGGAATGTCAGAACCATGGGCTGCAATGACTCAATATGAGTTAGAGGAGGAATAACTGATGGTGTTGTAATAGGGTCGGTCCCAGTGCCTGTTTGGCTAGGAACCAAAGACAATCCCCTCGCCTTAAGGAGGTGATCCACCGGT